>NW_017729025.1:154679545-154724404 GCF_001723915.1 Gavialis gangeticus | reverse complement strand
TGGGATGTTGGAGGACTGCTCTCAACTGTTTTTTGGCCTGTGTAGCAGTCCTGTGGGACCACTACACAAGCTGCCCCAAAATAATTAGAGATAATTCTTGATGGAACAGGATAATCTCTGAGCTGCTCTGAGGGCTCTTAGCATTTTTCCTGCCATAAGGTGTGGACACTCCTGGTTTAAGGGCCCTTAACACATATTTAAGTGAACGTGTAACCACAACTTTAGGTTCTGAGCCAAAAGCAATTGCAGGAAGTGAAGCAGTTACCATGAACTTCAGAAAGCATTGGGCAGAGCCCTTAGACATTACTTCAGTCTTCGTAAAACCTTTTTCTTTCCAAAGACATAGTTGCTATCTAGTCAGTAATACATTACCTTCAAAGCACATGTAGAGAAGACAAAAGGGAAAGTCAGTGCTTGCAACAACATACTTTAAAAGTTGGTTACCTCAAAGTGGGGAGTGAACCCAGCTACATTACAAACCACTGCTATTGTCTTGTTTTACCCCACTGAAGAGTATACATGTCCAGTATGGGAACAATCAGTTCAAGCCAAGAAAATAGACCCAGTTCTAAAAGACAGCTGTCATGAAATAACAGGTTGTCTAAAGCCAACGCCAAAGCATAGCCTGTACTTACCGGCCAGCATTGTTGCAACACCTGATATCAGAAGAAAGGTAGTGAGTCAAAAAGAAAGATCATGACAGATGAAAGATCCCAGGCATCTACTCTATGGTTACACAGAAGTACCTAAATGGCTTAGAACATGAAAGAGTTTTGCAAACAGTGTTGCACTGTCAGGAACAACGACTGACAGGGCATGACTGAGGTTATGGAAGGAAAGATTATGTGCAATCAGGTGCTCTGAAATGGACCTGGAACCCAGAATGACCTTCCAAATGGGGTGGATCTAGATTGGCCAATACAGCGATGCCTGAATTGCCTCTGTACACAAACTGGAAGGTCAAAAATAAGCATGATCAAATGGGTCTACACTAATGATATGAATATATGCGAGTATGAAAAAGTGCAGACTATGGAGCACATGCTCTTTGTCAACTCCTTGGTGAGACCTGTATGAAGAAAGGCCTTGCTACAGCAATGGAAAGAGCCATCATTTGTGCACAATTCTGGAAAAACATCTAGTGTATGACAAGGACATGAGAAGAAGTAATAAATTAAGATGTGAAAACCTTTGATAAGGCAGCACTGTTACCATCATTTCTACCAGTTGAAAATTCCTTGAACATTTGTCTGTTGTACTGAAAACTGTGTAAATCTTCCACCAAGCCAAAATGCCTGTCTTTTAATGAAGGAAAAAGCAGTTTGCTTTGTGTCTATGCCCTAAATGATTTGATCACATATCAGCACTTCAAAACTGCATGTGTTAAATTTGATAGTGAGGCTCATTTAAAAGAATAGTAAAAAATGCATTTTGTCTAACTAATTTCTACTGCATGTGGTTATTTATTTGCCCTGGAAGCTGACTTTTGTGTTGGCATTGTCGGAATACACTTCCTGTTCAAAGGAAAAATGATATGACATTGTCAAGGAAACATTAACAATGTTTACAGCTTGTTTTAATAACACATCTAATTTATCTATTCTTTGACCTTTACCTTGATCAAGTTGAAACAGCTGCTTCCATAAAGTTACTTCCTTTGCTTTTTCAAATGTAAAAATAGAGCAACTGCTCAAACACAGTCTGAAACATACCCTAATGTGGGGATTTAAAAACCCCCCAACTTTATGCCATTAATTATCATGTGGTTTTGTAAGTTTTCTTTTTAATTCAAACAATTACAGCATCTTCCTTACTTTATTTCTTCTTGTGAATACTTTAGGTGTTATTCCTTTCAAAAAGGAGATTGAATAACCAAGTGAAACATGCACAAAAAAATACATTCGCACCCCTGAAAATTCTGTGACGGCAATTTTTTGTACCTTTATGGTATTCCATTGAGCTCCGGCTATGACTGAGTTTCTGTGTAGGTACTACAAGGTGCAAAATCAGAAGTCTTAGTTCCTGATCATGAAACAAATTTACTTGCATGAGTTCTCACTCAGGTCAGTGAGAATGTGTGTGCAGGCATAGTTAGCTGTACAGGAAATACAGACCAACCTCATTATGCTGAACCTCATGGGATTGGGAGAAAAGTTTATTAAAAGAGGGTGTGTTAGTGTTTGTCAATTTGCTGCATCATAACTGTGAAAACATTGGCTTTTGCTATTGGGATTGTTAAAACCAGGGAGTTTTTATAAACAGGAGTTGTTATAATGAGATTGTATGATATTTCAGGATCAGGGCCTTCATTTTTGATTGACGACTTTGCAGGGTGTTCCAGATTTGCATCTGATTTTTGGTATGTGTAGGTACTGCTGCATTAAGAATACTGGTGTTACCTTCCTGGTATAATCATGGACTCAGAAAATTAGGGGTGGAAGGGGTTGTCTAGTCTAACCCCCTGCTTAAAGCAGTACCATCCCTAACTAGATCATCCCAGCCAAAGCTTTATCTAGATGGGTACTGAAAACCTCCAAGGATGGAGATTCCACCACCTCTCTGGGTAATCTGTTTCAGTGCCTGGCTACCCTCCTAGTGAGAAAATTCTTCCTAATATCTAGGGGTGCACCAATACAGATTTTTTGGCTGATTATTAACAAGGCCGATGTCATCTACCTGGGTTTTAGGAAGGCCTTCGACACAGTTTCACACCCTATTCTCATAGGGAAGCTAATGGGCTGTGGAGTGGATGCCTACACAGTCAGGTGGGTGGCTAACTGGCTTAGGAACTGCACCCAGAGAGTGGTGGTTGACGGGTCATTCTCAGCCTGGAAGGAGGTGGGCAGTGGGATCCCGCAGGGTTCGGTCCTTGGGCTGGTGTTATTTAATATCTTCATCAGTGATTTGGATGAAGGTGTGGTGAGCACCCTCTCCAAGTTCGCGGATGTTACCAGATTATGGAGCAAAGTTAATACACCAGAGGGCAGCGAGCAGATACGGGCTGACCTGAACACGTTAGATCAATGGGTGGAATGTAGTAGGATGCAATTCAACAAAGATAAATGTAAGGTACTCCACCTAAGAAGGAGGAATCCCCAGCACACTTACAGGTTGGGGGATGTCCTCCTCAGCAGCTCAGAGGCTGAGAGAGATCTTGAAGCCATAGTTGACTCCAAGATGAGTATGAACCAGCAGTGTAATGAGGCTATCAACAAAGCCAATCGCACCTTGTTGTGTATTAACAGATGCATGACCAACAGATCGAGGGAGATGATGTCCCCTCTCTATGTGGCATTAGTCAGGCTGCAGTTGGAGTACCGTGTCCAGTTCTGGGTGCTGCACTTCAAGAGGGACACAGAGGATCTGGAGAGGGTTCAGAGGAGGGCTACTCACATGATTAGTGGCCTCCATAAAAGACCCTATGAGGGGAGGTTGAGAGATCTGGAACTCTTCACCCTATACAAAAGACGGCTGGTGCTGCCCCCGACCCCAGCCTGCAGCAGAAGCCTGCCCTTGCCCCACATACAGATCTGGGGGTCATGTGCCCCTCTGTGCCTTCCCCAGGGTGCACTAGCAGCAGGCGCCACCCCTCCTGTGGCTCTGTCCTGCACCTGCCCCTGCCCCAACCCCACTCCCTCCCTCACTGCAGGGGCCTCTATTTGCCCCACTCTGTCCCTTCCCACCTCCCTCCCTTTTTCCCCTCACAGACTTACCAGCCGGATGTTGCTCTTCAAGCTGCGGGCTGCACTTGTGCATGTAGCATTTATCGGCAAAATTATCGGTCACATCAGCCAAAAAAAGTCAATTGCTGGTAACGTCAATTTTGCTTTTATTTGTGCTGATATAATATGAACTGATGTATTAGTGCACCTCTATTAATATCTAACCTAAACTTCCCTTGCTGCAATTTGAGACCATTGCTCCCTGTTATGTTATCTGCCACCACTGAGAACTGTCTAGCTACATCTTCTTTTGTATCTCACTTCAGGTAGTTGAAGGCTGCTATTCAATTCCCCCTCAGTCTTCTCTTCTCTAGACTAAATAAGCCCAATTCCCTCAGCCTGTCCTCGTAAGTCATATATAAACCATAATTTTGATACTCTTATTAGTTTTAGCTTGAATTGTGTGAAATCTTTTATGGAAAATTTGTTTCAGATTAAGGATTTCAGTAGAAGTTCTGTTACTAAATATTCTCAAATATGTATCATATTTTTATTGCTTTGTCCCTTTGAAAGATTTTGTTGCCTACAAAGAGGGGTGAATTTTACCCAAATTGATTATTTTCTTATTCTGTCATATTTCTCCTTAAGTCCTGTGGTGGTAAAACAGACAGACAACTTCTCCAAAACTGCAGTCCTTTGCCCCTTCTTTTCTGTCCTTGAAACTGATCCCCAGCTCACTTTTTATCTTTGTTGGTGGTTCGGCTTCACAAAGTTCGTAGTCTTCCACAGCATCTTTTTCCCTTCAACTTCCAGTCTAATGCCTGTTATGTCATTTTGCATACCTCTGTTCTTGCTACACAAATTAACTGCTTGTTCTATAGGAACTTATTTACTGGTATCTTTCTTGTTTCTTTCCAATTTTCATATCTGCAACCATTGCCATTCACTTCAATCTTCCTGCTCTTCATGGGCACAGAGAGTCAAACGTGTATAGTTTTGCCAAAGCAGCAATTATCAAGACTCTGCTCCATATATTAGCAGCAATATTATTCTGTTGTTGTATAGCTTTATCTTCATATGTATTGACAGGCTTTTGTTTGGTTAATCCTTTTTTTCTCAACCTGTTCATATGTCCCACTACTTTCCCTATTCTTACTTTTATTTCTGCTGCTGTGTTATCTGTCATTACTAAAATAATGAAATCCCTCTGTATTCTCTGTTTGTTCTGCAAGCAGGCTATCTGTGGGAAATATTTTGAAATAAAGGGTCGCACTTTGTTTTGTTGGGGCAATGATGTAGATGTCCTACTATGATTGTTTTGAAAGTAACATTGCATCTGGTTTGACTCACTGATTTGATTTACAGTTTTCACAGGTACTGTGTTCTTCTTGACGTCCACATAAGGCCTCCTTCTTTGCAGAGTAAGCCCCTTTCACAAGGTCAAATGATCTTCCATGTATTTCATGTCATCCAAAATAATAGTGTCCTCCTCTGAACTTTTGACATAATTGGGGTGTGCACGCGTGATCTTTGGAGCAGAAATGAAGCATTCTTCATGGCTAGATGGTGATGGGTCTTGTTCTGCTACCTTGCTTGAGAAATTGCAGCAGCACTTTACTCTGTATGATGGCAAACACATGTTCAGAAGTGGTGTTCAGTTATGTTGCTTAGGAGTTCGGGGTGTATTTCAAGTGGTATGTGCTTGTCCTCAGAGGGAAGGGAAAACACTGAAGGGTCCTGGAATTATAGATTGAATTCTTAGTGAACTGACTAACCCATTTCCTTTTTTCCTTGGCAGAGAGTTTGCCTCTGCATTTTAAACTAAACAAATTTGACAGGAAGCCACAGAAGGAGCAAACAAGTGCAAAATCATACAAAACTATTACCAGTGTCTTGAAGGTTTAGAAAATGGAGGGAATTCACTCTTCTTTTCTGTTGCTTACTATAGATGTAGAAGCTTGTATAACTAACACTATGGGGATAGAACCCCTCCTTCAGGACCTGTTTGGTTTCCAGACTTTTCCTTTGATGTGTTTTACCCTTATTTTTAATGTTGTTAAATAGTCATATTAGGGTGATTATCACAACAGTTCCAACAACTTGTTGGGTTAAAATATTCAGACAAAAATCTTGCTTTTTCACATACATCAACTTTTTATTTTTATACATTCCTGTCAGCTTAGGTTATATAAAATTTAAAAAATTGTTATGAGGTTTCAAATTTGTCATCTCAGTGTGATGCCATTGACACTTTAAGCTCTTGGTAGATACACAAGTTAAAAAAGTATGACATGGAAGTAAGATCCTTTTGGTATTCCAACCTATAGGAAGGGAGATCCTTAAAACAAATAAAAATGAAAAAATGAGATAAAATGTGCATCTGTTTCCTACCCCATCTGGCAAAACAGTTGGACAGTTGAAACTAAGAAATTAATTCCTATTGTAGAAAAGGTAGGACCTGACTTTGGATGCTGTGTAGCACCTCTTAGTAGATCCTAAGTCTCCTAAATTCCCTTTTAAGTCAGAGGCATCAGGATCTGTTGTAAGGATTTTTTCAGGATCAGGCCTTTAATATATATATAAAAAACACTAGGCTGTTGTTAAGTATTTAGGCCCCAAGCCTGCAAACTAATCTACTGGGGGAAGAGGAAGGGTATGGTACAGGCCTGTGATTGCCAAGCAGTTTGCATGACTCATACCTTAAATGATGAGAGGAAAGAAGCTTTCATGTAAGATTCCATTACCATCCTAGAATCTGCCACCAGTACCTGTACCTAACCTCCACGTAAGTCCAGGAAAATCCCTTTTCATCATGGGCAAGAGACGTGGGTAACCTTTTTTAAAGAGCAGTTTTAGGGTGACACTGGGCTTGGATGATTTAGACAGGGATGGTTTTGTCTTGAGCAGAGGGCTGAACTAGATGACCTCGTGAGGTCCCTTCCAGCCTTACTTTCCTATTTTTCTATGAACCTCTAACCATGAACTGAAGGGAAGAATGGGAGATGGCTGAGTATGTTGCTCTCCACAGGTGAAATATGGGAAAATTAAAGTTAAGACTATAATAGTAGGTATCACCAGGCTGTTGGTACATTAAAAATGTACTATTTATGGAGAAGAAAGGAAATTTGGTGTTGGCACCTTTCCTGAGAATTCCCTGACTTGGAATTTTTTTAAATTGTCAGTTATAATGTTCTAATAAATTCAGTTTTGGGAAGCAATAAATTATCAGCTGTAGAGTAACATTAAGTGAATCCACGCTCCTCCGGGGGCTTGCTGCTAGCTGCCCCACTGGTGGATTGGGGCAGGAGACTAGGACCTGACCCTCCCCTGCAGATCTTTCCAAGTCCCTTGCCTGGTCAGGAAGCCAGGGCTGGGAGCTCCATGCTATCAGGGTAGGGGGATATTGTCCCCGCCCCAGCAGTTTGCAGTGCCCCAGGGGCAAGGAGCAATGTCCCAGCCCTGACCAGGAGACAGCTGTCTCCTGGCCCAGTGCTCCCTACCAGCATTTAGGCTACCAAAGGGGAGGGGTGTGGGTGCTAGCGCTCCCTCTGGTGGCAGCAGAGGCCCATTGCAGGCCCCCAGGAAATGAGAAGCGTTTACTGTCATTAGCAGCAAATCTGCTCCTGCTTCCCTATACATGTATACTCCTACCTAGGATCATTTACTCATGAGTAGTTTACTCATAATCTAATGGACATGTAGACACACCCAGCGTTTAGAACAGCCTTGAGGCTGTCTCAAGAAAGCCAAAAGCCATCCCAGGCCCTGACTGGCCCTTCAAATGAAGAGCTGCCAAAGTGGCTGTGTACCACTGTTATACACACTTCCTATCTCCAACTGTACCAAATACATCCCTGATTTAGCTTAAGATCATTCCCAGAGCCCTGGACCTTTACTTCTATTAATAACCTGTAACCGGGAATTCTTACCCTGTTACAAGGAAACGGAAGGAGCCTTTTAAGGGGAGAACTTTTGTGAATCAAAGGTAGTCAGCAAGGCAGCAGTTAATAAGTAGCCCTGTGGTCAGACCAGCTAATAGGACACCTGCCTGGAAGGAGACAGGGCTCGGGAGACACATAAGCCCAGAGCCTAAGCCAAGAGGGCAGTTGGCCCTGGGAGGCCAAAGGGTGAAGAGTTCTGTAACCAGAGGGCCATGACAGCCCTAAGGTCATGGAGATTGCTGCTATGGGGAACTACAGGCAAGGAGGAGAAGGCTTGCAGGGAGTCAGGATGCAGGATAGAGAGAGTTCAGTATAGCCAATGAGCGTAGAGTTTTGTTACAGACAGAAGGCTTATATTTCAGTTCATGGTGGACCCATCAAAACCGGATGTGATTAAAAAGGGGAGATGTGGAGGTCCTATTGGTGCCCAAGGGGTGCTTAGTTGACCTGGGTCCTGCCATGGGTTGGCCTTGAGGTGCTAACAGGACCATAGGTCCTGGCGTGCCAGGAAGGCATGAGGCTTGGGGCCTGCCACAGCAGGGCACAAGCTATTCCATCCCAAGAGGGGCAGAGACAAGGGTCAGGGACCCAGTGTCCAAGGGGTAAGATTGGGTCTGGGGCACAGAAGCCAGAGTCAACATAGTGGACCTAAGCTGGAAGCCACCCAGATAAATAAGAGGGGGTGAAGCTGAAAAGTGGACACCTCAACAAGGACATGTTGGCCATGAAGTGGCCTAATGAAGTGATGATGAGTAACATCATGATGGGCTGGAAGGCTTGCTTAGCTCTCAACTGCAGGGTCCAGGAGTGGTGAAAAGAAGGTCAAAAAGAAGGGCAAGGGAACACCTTGGGGCTTGGGGGCAGTCTCCTTTTCTATACATTAGTTGATGGCTTCAAGGTGGGGCAGGTGGGAGAAAAGGAAGAGTATCTAGGGAGCCTGAGTAGGAAGTGCTTGGACACCAGGGGGTGACATGGCCACCCCAGGGGTGCAATCCTACTACAGTACTCACTGGGGGTTTTTAAGTAGGTTGGCTGTGTACTGTGCAAAGATGGATTTATTAAATTTTCTCTTTTAATTTGTTGAATGCCCCAAAGTTCTTATGTTATGCAACAGCATCCAGAAGAAAGAGGCTGATAAGTGGTCAGTATAATTTTCATTTTTTTTTAACACAGTCATCAAGTCCCTCCCTCATCTCTTGTCTTTTTCTGACTACGCAGTTCTTGCTGTGACATGGGAGACCCTTCAGACTCCGGTGTTTCAGGAAGAATGAGTGTGTAATAGGAATTTCCCCTACAGCAAGGCTGTCCAACTGGGGGCCCACAGGTTGCATATGGCCCCTAAATGGTTAACGTGCAGCCTAGAGGTTCCTGCCTGAACACCATTGCCCTCTCTCCGCTACCCCATTGTTGCCGCTGTCATGGCAGCTGGGTTCTTTGGGCTCCGTACTCCAACTTCTACTTCCTCTGTACTCCAGCTTCACTCCTGGGGCAGGACAGCACAGCAAGATGGGACTGAGTGCTTGTGCTACATGTGCAGCCAGTGAACCAGGGTGCCTGTGCTGTACATGCAGGGAAGAGATTTAACTGCTTGTGCTGTCCATGACAAAGGCAAGAGCTGGCCTGCCCATATTGCAGGTGGGCAGTGCATGTGGCTGGGAGAGGAGCCTTTCCCGTTACAAAAACCGCACCTGTGCACCCACACACCCTTACAAAGGCCTGCTGGCCACCCGAAACCATTACAATATCCACAATGCGCGCAACACACACCAAACAATTAAGTCCATCCTGGTCCCTCAGACCTGACTACACTTCCTTTTCACCCCTGCCCCACTTGTGGGGTCACCTACTCAGTTCAGGTGCCCTCTCTGTTGTTGTCACTTCAACTCCCGCTGGAGGACCCGCTGCTGCTGTGGGTCGCTGTTGCTGTCCTCTGTTCTGCTTGTCCCTTCCTGTCTTCACCGACTTTGCCCCTCTCTTCACTCTGGGGGGCGTTGGATGATCCTGTGCCATGTGTCTCTGTGCCAGGTGACATTGGCTGCGTCTTCTCTGTCCTCTGCTACTGATTTCTGGTAGTAGGTCTGGAGTTCGCTCAGCACCATTTTCACGTAGCCCACTACCTCTACGCCCATTTGTCTGTACAGCAGGAGGTTCCTGGGCTTCCACAAGGCACTCCTGACACAGGACGCAAACTGGTCGATACAGGGTGACAGGTTCCGCTGATGTTTGGAGAGGTGTCTGTACAGTGCTGCTTTGCTGGTTAGCTGGCTGATGCCGGTCACTGCTTCACAGAGCTGTTTCACCCCTTTCCATACCTCCTTGGCACAGGTGCAGAGTCAGAGGTGGTGCTCGATTGTCTCGGTGGCCCCATGGCAGTTGGGCCACAGGCAGCTGGGTCTCCCCAGCTGCCCCCTCTATGTCTCCAGGCCCTCACTGGTAGAGCTCGGTGGGCTATAAGCCAGTTCAGGTCCTTGTGATCTTTGCACAGCTCCTTGTGGTGCATGTGCTCCCACATGGCCTGGCATGCGTTGCCCGGGAACAGGTCCACGGGCGACGTGGTGTCCCTCAGTCTCACCATCTCCTGGATCTTCCTGTGGCTTCTAATGGTTGCCAGGCCTGTGTTCTGCAGGCTGTACATGGTATCGTAGAACCACAGTGTGCCCACGATCCATGGTCTATGGTTAGTCAGGGTGAATACCCCCCAGTGTCTTAGGATGTGCCCAGTAAAGTACCTGACAAGCAAGGCAAGTGGTTTTGGCTTCTGCATCCATTGGCATCTTGCAGGTCACGCTCGCATACTTGGCCCACAGGAACAGGAGGATGTCTGGCATGGGAATGCCCATCCCCAGCCCTCTTGTCCTTGTACAGGGTCTTCTGGGCGACCTTTTCCCATCTTGGCCTCTGTCTTCTCCCATGCTGTCTTGCTGCTCAGCTCCGGGTCGAAGTCTGTCCCCAGGATCCTGACCCCCTCGCGGGGGACAGAGACCCCCAGGGACTCCAGGTCCCTGACTTCGCTCATGGCCAGGCAGGTACTCTTGCTCACACTGAGCTTGGCCCCTGCCACAGCCTCGTACACCTGCGTGTATGCTAGGGCTCTCTTGACCAACCCCCTGTTCCGGCACAGGATGTTCAAATCATCAGTGTAGGCCAGGACCTTGGCCTCTTGGTTGCTGCTTCCCAGGATGTGGACTCCATGGATCCCTGGGTCCTGCCTCAGGTGCTGGGCCAGGGGCTCAGTGGTGCAAATGAACAGGACCGGGGAGAGTGGGCAGTCCTGCTGGACCCCCAACTCCACTGCAATCTGGGTGCTCCGGAAGCCGTTGATCTGCACTCCACTGCTCACTTCCATGTAGAAGGTCCTGATCCCTCCAACAAAGGTTGAGGGGACACCCATCCGCTCCAGTATCTGGAACAGGAACTGATGGGACACTCTATTGTAGGCCTTCTCCAGGTCCAGGTTTAAGACGGTGATGCTCTGCCTTCTCTCCTACTCAAGCTGGAGCACATCTCTCAGAGACATCAGCAGGAATCAGGTTGATTAATGAGCCATTAAGTCAACTGAATCCCTAAGTGAGTCCCCCCCAAGCAGTTGGTTTTAAAGTTTGGGTAGAGCAGGAAACAAAGGGGGTGCAACTGCACCCCTGCACTCCCCCTGGATCCACCCACAATTTTAACAACCAGTGAGTGCTTTACTCAGCAGTGGCAGAACTGGGGGAAACTGGACTCTTGACCAGCACCAGGCATTCTGGGATGTGTGTGCTTTCTTTGGCAGCCTGCTGGCGGAGTAGTGGTGTTGGTGCATTCAGTCATTCTTAAACTCACTTTGAAGGAAGATGTGTGGACAGGCCAATCCTGTGACTTCTCCATTGCAGAACAAGTTGGGGCACCAGTCCTGCAACAAATGTCACATCTGTTTATAACCTTAGTGAAACATTGCCAGATAGAAGAAGCTTGGCAGCTGGAGGGAAGGACTGGGAGCCAAACAGTTAAAGTACTTTGAAGAGTCTCACACAAAAAACTAGAACTCATAAGCATACATTAAATAAGACAGACAGGAATACTCACAGATGCCTGGTATGTTCCCTTTATCCCACCTTCAGTCTTGTAGCATGCTTTCTGTTTCCTCTGCATGGTTTTACACACTTGGCTTAGCACCATGGGCTAATGATGCTCTTTGTGTAAACTTCCCTCAGGATACCAAGAGTGGAAATCTGAATGGGCTTTCTGATCTGAAATCTGAGCAGGAGCTAATGATGCTAACTGTATCAACTCTAACATTAAATGGATACTGGGCAGAAGGGAGGGGAGCAGTAACAGCACCTAAGAGAGCCATGCTGGTGCACTGGGGATAGAGGTTGGGGCAGCTGTGCGGAGGGGAGGCAAGACACCCCTAAAAGGTGTTTACATTTTTTTTTTTTTGCAGAACTTTGTGATCTGGTGAGTTTGTAGGGCCCCTTTCTTCTTTGATTTGCTACAGTCTCTTCTCATTAAAGGTTTGGACACAGCACATTTACATCAGTTCAATCAGACTTTACATCAATGTAGACAAATAACAGACATGTGATATGGAATTGCCCTGGTAAAAAACAGAGGTAAAACTACTCTGGCATTGTATCCCCAGACCTATCCTAGCACTATAAGTAAAATGGCTATTAATTTTTCCTCTGCTACTTTTGGAAAGGCTCTTTTAGAGCACCAACTGCAAGCAGCTATGCTGAAGTAGCAGGTCCTCTGTCCACTATAATTCCTGGTTTAATTTACACTGATGAACAAAAGTGATATAAATTACACCAGTGTAAAGGTGCTGTGTGTCCAAACCTTGACTGTAGTACCAGAAGGGCTAAAGGAGTTGAGTTTTCTAAGCTAATTGAGCTAATCTTACTCTTTTGGAATGCAGGATGGCATCTAGCCCTGGACTAGCATGCCATACAACAGTGTCATCTGTTGGATTGGCTCTATTGGTGCAACACAGCTAAATGTATCTTACTGTGAGGAATTTTTGAAGATAAAATCATTTGTAATTGGAGCAAATGATCTTCCTTTGTGGGAGCTGAACTGTTTCTGTGTGAGACAAGAGTGAGGGTTCCCCCCTGGGTGTTGAGGTTCTGAGTACGTGTGATGTGTTTCAGGCTGCCACCTCACATCTTCATCTCCGTTGTCTAATAAAATCTAGGGAGGGAGCACAACAAAGACTACAAACGTGATTAGAAACAACACCCTTAAATCTACTGTTTAAAAATTCAGTTTATTTATACTTGGTAAGACCTTACATCTTAGCAAGGAGCAGCAATTAGATAAACTCTGGCTGAATTTCCACCCTGGCCTGTATATATATAGTCACAGATCCATTAAAGATGATGGAGTCACACCCACTTACACTACATCTGAACTTTACCTGAGGAATGGGAATACAATAATTTTCACATGCCTATGCCAAATATATGCTACGTGCTTGTGGTTTTTTCCCAAAACACATAAACAGGGATGGCCTCTCACACATTCCCATCCAGTGAATCATTTCCACTAAAGTTGGTCTCCAGATAAAAAAAGAAAATAAACAAAGCATGACGTAACTTTATAATTAAAAAAATTATCATATACGTGGGGACCATTTATAGGCTTTCCATTTCCATATCCTTTTCTCAAATGCAGTGCAAAGGGAACATGCCTGATGTTATTACCTCTGCAGACTCAGCCTGTTCTGGGTGATGTAGATTATTTCAGCTAGGAGAAGAAAGTGGAGATGTAGTAAGGTATTTGTGTCTTGTGTAAGGCAGAAGAAAACAACAGAATTTCTTGGCTTCAGTCACCATTAACTCACTCTGTGCTTTTGCTTGCTTCCCTTTTGGCCATACATCCTCTAGCATGTAGTCCAAATTCGTGATCAGATTCTGAGGTGTTTTTGTTTCAGGCAGTGACATGTACTTATATTTTGACTCAGAGCACCCTCTTTTTCCTTTCAATTAACCTGGACAAAGGGCAGTTATTACACTGGTGAGTGCCAGCAAGGTTTAAACCAACCTGTAATAGTGTAAAACCAAATTTTAAAAAAGTATGGATGCATTGATTGCTGTGGATTCTGGTTATTATGGGACTGATCCAGCAAGGGGTTGTTGAGTATTTCTTGGGCCTCTGCAACATGTTATACGTAAGATGTAATTAACAAGTTAATTGTGTGTTAAATTGTGACCCAGTTACACATTTAATCAATTAATGGCATGATATTTCATAGATTTCATAGACATTAGGGCTGGAAGGGACCTCAGAAGATCATCGAGTCCAGCTCTCTGCCCAAAGGGCAGGAAGTCAGCTGCAGTCATAGGATCCCGGCAAGATAAGCATCCAATTTTCTCTTGAAGGTGTTCAATTTAGGTGCTTGAACCACCTCTGATGGCAGGCTGTTCCAGACCTTGAGGGCTCGGACAGTAAAGAAATTCTTCCTTATGTCCAGCCTGAAATGGTCTTGCAGTAGTTTATAACCATTCAAACTCATCATCCCTTGGGGTGCTCTGGTGAACAAACGTTCCCCCAGATATTGGTGGTCACCCCTGATAAACTTATAGGTGGCCATCAGGTCACCCCTGAGCCTGCGCTTTTCCAGGCTAAAGAGCCCCATGGCTCTCAGCCTGTTGTCATAAGGTCTGTTTTCCTGACCTCTGATCATGCACATGGCTCTTCTCTGGACTCTCTCAAGCTTCTCCACATCCTTTTTGAATTGTGGGGCTCAAAACTGGACACAGTACTCCAGCTGTGGCCTCACCAAGGCCAAGTACAAGGGGAGAATGGCATCCTGGGATTTGCTTGAGAAGCATCTATGGATGCAAGCCAGCGTTTTGCTCGCTTTACTAGCCGCAGCATTGCATTTCAGGCTCACGTACATTTTGTGGTCAATGATGACCCCCAAGTCTCTTTCTTCCATAGTGCTAGCCAGTGTAGCACTGCCGAGCCTATAAGGATGCTGCAGGTTTTTCCTCCCAAGGTGGAGAACCTTGCATTTTTCAGTGTTAAACGCCATCAGGTTCTCTTCTGCCCATTTAATGAGCCTGTCCAGGTCAGCCTGGATCACCCACCTGTCTTCAGGTGTGGATGCTTTGCCCCAAAGTTTGGTGTTATTGGCGAACGTGGCCAGTCCGCTTCTGACTCCAATGTCCACATCATTAATGAAGATGTTGAACAATATGGGTCCAAGTACAGAGCCTTGGGGGACCCCTCTGGTCACAGGGCACCATGACGATTGACTTCTGTCAATTAGCACCCTCTGGGTCTGACCACCGAGCCAATTTCCCAGCCAGTGGATTGTGGTGGACCCAAGGCCACAATTGGCCAGTTTCTCCAAGAGGTGATCATGGGATACCAGACTGAAGGCTTTTTTGAAGTCAAGATATAGGACATCAATCTCTTCTCCCTTGTCCAGATGATAGGTCACCTGGTCATAAAAGGAAATTAGATTGGTCAAGCAAGACCTACCCGCAACAAACCCAAACAAAGAATACTGTACCAAAGTTAACAAATAGCCGTTACTGAACCAAATGCAGCCCTGTCTACAAAGAAAATGAATTTCTTCTCCACATACTAATTAGTAATGGACGATGATGGGTGTTAAAAGTCTGTAACTAAGATACTCACATATTTTTGTGATGGGGCATTGCTGCTAGCTCCACCCACATAGTAATGATAAAAAAAGGAATAAGCCACAAAGTTATTCCACAAAAAATGTATTACAACTTTGTGGCTGGTTCCTATCATGCCACTAATTGAATGTGTGTCCAGGTGCGCCCTTGAGCCTGGGAATCTGCAGTTGATGGGAAGCACCATGTGCCCCTGTAGCTGGGAGCCCCGTCAGCTGTAGGCTTTTATCTTCATACATCTCCATGACTGGGAACCTGGGTCAGGTGACCCCTGCATTGGCAATAAGGTGTGATAGGGTCTGATTCCAAGGTGTGATAGGGTCTGATTCCTGGTCCTACAATCATGCGTGCGTGGCAGGAAACATTACTGTGTGGATCGCACATAAGATCCCATTGCACCTTTACCTGAATGTCTGGAAGGGACCTTGCAAAACATGGAATGCATTCACTACCTACTATTTAGCACTTTATGGAGTTAGGCCTTACAGCCAAGATTTAAAAAAAAAATGTTGGTACTTTCATTTCTGGATGCCCAAATTAACACCTTGATGAAGGTGCCCATTTTTCGTAGGGTGGCTTCGCAACACTTTCTGAAAAAAATCAGACCTCTGTGAGCCATCTTGACCCCAAAACACTAGTCTCATTTGCCATTCTTGGCCTAAAAGGATCAATAAATAACATGAGTATAATGCAGCATAGCCTACTTTATTCAGTCTTGTTACATGCATCTTCTTGGTTACAGTATGCATTAAGGGTAAATTTCACTCCCATGCACAGGTCTACCTCAGGGCATATGCTGCACTGTAGACATCAAAATAATGTTTATGCTAAGTTTCATTTGCACATCAATTTTGTGCTGAGTCACAGCACGGGGTGTGTTTCACTCTGAGTGAAGGCTTCTTTGTCTGTAATCAATGCAGTTGTTATATGCAGTCTTGAGTGATTTGAAGTTACTGGAAAGAATTACTTTAGAATATACAGCCTTATTTTAATGTTATATTTATAGGCAGCCATTGGGATCTAGAGAACCGTGCTGAGTAAGTTCTGGGTAGAAACATTTCCACACCTTTCTGCTGACCTGTCACTTGCCATATTGCCTACTCATGCACTTTTATCTCTGCTTATCTTTACAGAAAGCACTGACAGGGGTGGATGATCTGCGACAGGTGAAGGCCCTAGAGATGCGTGTAGACACAAGAGAGAACAGCTTGGGAAACTTTGGTGAGAAAACATTGTCTTTTACTACCTCTTAACTTTTCATTTATCATTTCTTAGAGGAGAAGCACTCTGAATATTAGGAATGGAAGCTGAGAAAAAGATGGAAACAGTCTTGCTAAAGATTGTCTTAAAGCACAAACATCTGGATGATTAATTAGCACTCTTCCTCCATGCTTTTTCCTGTGAAGAGACAAGTAGAACTATGAATATTCTGTGCAAATGGAATGAGTGATGCCAGTCCAGTTTAACTTCCGTTCAGTTCCTAGGCTTTTAGTAAGACAGTAAGTTTTCACTGAGCTTTTCCGCTTCTTGTTTTGCTGGCACCTTATGTCTGAATTTATTCTGCTAGGATGAATAACACTGCATTCAAAGGAAAACAAATAAGAGAATTCCAGTCTAGCTTAATTACCACTTTTTCTGGATCATATTCAGAGGAAATGTGAGCCAACTTCCAAATCCAAGGTGTAGCAAACAGTATTCAATTCCCATGGACTTTAAATTAGCATTTGTACAATACCTCAGTCCATTAAGGCTGTTTTGTGCTACTCCAGTTGCACAAAGCAGCCTAAATTCTGTTTAAGGGCCCAGTGGAGGATTTCATTTGTGAATAAGAAACCTCTGGTGGGATGGAGCCATCCTTTTGGGCTCTTCTGTATCTGGGAATAAGAGTGCAGGCTGGATGCCTTTCAGGCCACATGCAGTGGAGTGAAAGATGATGCAGTCCTGAAGTTGCTCTGCTTTATGGCCAAGAGGGTGGCTTAAAACCTCCTTCACCTTCCTATATATGGTCTTAGCCAAATTAAAGAATTTGGCCCCTTATTCTTCAGTTAGTCTGTGGAAATAAATGCACAAGAAAGGATTTCCTCTTGTACAGTAGCACAATCAGTTATAGTCACTGGCGAATCAAGGGACCAAAGCATATCTGCCACTTCACTGCTGTACAGATTGGAGGATCCTATGTTACCATGGTCTGGTTTCACTTCTGCATAATCAGTCAGTATTTGTATCTGATCCTTACTGGGTGCATCTTCACATGCATTTGATCTGGGCTCAGTTTACTTGGGTGTAAACTTCTGTGAATTAAGTGCTCCTGGGTAGGCATCTACACATGGAGGGACTAGGGAGAAGATTTGCTTCTCTTAGCACCAAACTTCCCGCAGCCCTGCAATGGACCCCTGCCACCACTGTGAGGAACACCAGGCTCCAGCACTCAGCAGCCCTCTTCAACAGACAACCCCACTCACTGCTCTTTGGCCAGCTACTTCCTTGTCCAGGAGCAGCCTACCCAGCACAGGGGCAGCATGTGGCAGCTTTCTCCTTGCCTACTCTGCCTCCCCATGCTATGGCTGCTCCAGCACCTGCCCCTGGCTGCAACAGCCAGTGCCCTGGTGTCCTGCTGGCTGCTGTGCTGGCCCTGCCATACCAACCACTGCCTGGCCTATGGCTGTCTTGCCCCACCTGGTTCCCCCCTGCCTCCTCCCACAGCAACCACTTTCCTGGGCACAATGTGGTCCCAGGGCCGCTGCCATGCAGTGGCTGCTGCCAGGGACACCATTGTGGAGCTTCTGGATGCCACTGCTGGGGCTGCTGGGGCCCTCCTGTACTTCCAGCCCCGCCACCTCTGGGCCCACCAGGCTAGCCAGGACTGGTGGTGGCATATCATCCAGGACACCTGGGATGATGAGCAGTAGCTGGAGGCCTTCGACATGAGGGCCACCTTCTGGGACCTTGTGAAGCAGCTCCAGCCATACCTGGAGCGACAGGACACTGGCATGTGGCCACCCCTCCCCATGGATACGCACCTGGCTCTCACCCTGTTCAAGCTGGCAATGCCTGCCAGCCTGTGGTATGTTGGCCACCTGTTTGGTGTGGGCAAGGCCACCACTAGGGAGGCTGTGCTGGAGGTGTGTGGTGCCCTGGGAGACACTGTGCTCCGCATGCATGACTCCCTGGTGGTGGTAGTAGGGTTCCATGACCTGGGATTTCCCCAGTGCATTGGGGCCCTGGATAGGACCCACATCCCCATCACCTGCTCACCTCAGAAAGATTGCCTCTATTACAGCCGGCGGGGGTTTCACTCTGTGGTGCTCCAGGCCATCAGGGACCGCCGTCGGGCCTTCATGAAAGTGCATGCAGGCTGCGTGGGCAGTGCCTACAATGTCTGCGTGTTTTGGAACTCTGGCTTGCTGGGCCAGCCACTTTGCAGGGTGCTGGACCTGCAGTGGGCACCATGGCCATCCCACCCCTCCTCAAAGGACACTGGCGCTCCCTCACTGCCTGCCTCTCATTCACCAAGCAGAACCTCCCCTGGGCCATCATTGCAGCCTGTGTGCTGCATAACATCTGTGATGCTTGGTTGGAGCTATTCCAGGAGGCCTGGGTGAAGAAGGCACAGCATGCAGAGAATGCCTGCAAGCAAGAGCACCACCTGCGGTGGCAGTGACAGTAGCAGGCCCCTCCCACCAAGGCTTTAGATGAGCCCCACACTCTCCAGCAGGGGTCAGGGCACCAGGTACGAGAGGCCCTGGCCAACCACCTCCTTCAGCACTCCTCGCTGTAGCCCATCTGCACCGTCGTTCACGGACCTTCCTCCCCCCGCCCATCCCAACACCACACTCACTGCAGGCACATCAGAAGAACAAGTTTTTATTCGTCTCACATCAAACAAAGCCTCTTCTCCCTCTCCCCTCCCTCCTCAACAAACAGAGCCCCTCCACCACCTAACCCACCCACTAACAATAAAACCTTCCCTGTGAAAACTATTTACAATGTCCTTTGTGGGTCATCACAGAGTGGGGGGCTGTGGGGTGGGGCACTTGGGGGGCAGAGCCAGGGGGCAGGCAACCAGCATGCCAGCATCTGGCTGTTCCCCTGCAGGTGCAGATGCCATGGGGCAATGGTGACTGATGCTCCCCTGGTGCAGGTGGTTCTCCTCTGGCAGATGGTGGCCAGGGCCAGCATGTGGTCCTGGCCCCATTGCAGGCAGCTCCAGTTGCTTGCCGGTGTAGAGCCAGGGTGAGTGGTGGGGCTGGGTGGCAATGGACCCAGGGCAAGGTCTGGAGCAGGGGCTCCTGGCTGCTGGAGGCAGTGCAGGACCTTCTGTCAGGCTGCTGCTGGACAGCAGGTGGCTGCCAGGAGGCAGATGGGGCTAGGGTCGGGGGCTGGGTAGCAAGTGGCATGAATGTGAGCTCCAGGGCCAGAACAGTGTCCAGCACCTGATGGTTGTCATCTGCAGCCTGCACTGCCTGGGCCACGATGGCATTCTGCTCCTGCAGAAGGTCCAGCCACTCATGCTTCAGGGCCAGGAGCTGTTCCCGGAACCCCCGGTTTTCCCAGTCCTGCACATCCTTGCGGGCGATGTCCTCCACGCACCAGGCCTGTGAGTCCTCCAGCCAATCCTCTGGCACTGCCACCAACATGCTGATTCTCATTATTGCCAAAAACAGCTCTTCCACCCTGCTTCAACACTGTAGCTATGGTAACATGCTATGTTCTTGCTCTCTGTACTTAGAATCCAACTCTAGGCACTTGATAGCAGGTTATTTTTAGTTAAGCAATGCATTTTCCTGCACAGTCCACTGAAGCCTGGGCATGGACCTTTAGTACACCATGGCCAGCCTTTGTAAGTAGGTCTTTTCTTTCGGCACAGATTTATTGTGAGTAGTGAAAGAAGTAAGATGGAGGGACAGTTGTCTTGATTTGTCCAGCCACTTCAATTTTTTCTCTTTTGGTTCACAGGTCTTTTCACAATATGCACCTGATAATTTAATGTATAATTACATCCCTTTTCTTCACAGTTCAGATTGTACTCAGGCTGATCTCCACAAGAAGCTACTAGTTCACAAGAAAACCCCTGTGTATGATTCCTACGTGTGCTTTTCAGTTCTAAAGCCAAGCTTCCATTCCACTCCAGCTCTATCCCAACTATACAGCTGGCCCAATAAAAGATATCACCCTAAGAAATCCTTGCCTTTCACATAATTTATGGACCATCACAGCTACAACATCACTCTTACACTACAACTTCCATTCCTATGTGGTTTTACATGAGAGATGATAAGATAGTTAACAGCCATTTATCCTCCATGCTTTTTGCTGAAGCGAGATTTTTTTCCAACCTGTAGCTCCTACCAGTGCCTGTTTCAGTCTTTGCTTTGCTGTCAGTTATTCTTCACAGAGATGATTGGTCAGGTCTTGGGGGCATATGTTAAAATGGGATCACCATGGCAGAGACCTCTTTTCCTTTCCCCTGCGTCCCCCTCACCTCATGTTTTTCTTTTCTTCCAAGTACTGAAATAACTTTGCTACTCTGCATTTCCCTCAGATAGGCTTCAGAGTACAGTGTGCTGCCCCTGACTCCATTCAGCTCATGTCTGATCATTTCTACCAAGAGCTGGCCTTTGGGGAGTACAAAAGCCCAGAACTGCATGGTGTCACTGGTTCAGAGACCTACAAAACATCAAGGCTTAATCTGAGCTTTTATTTTTCAAAAGTTTGTGTAAAAATACACACAAAAGTGACACCAGATGGCTAGAGTAAAAAGTTGGCCTGGGGATTGTCAGTAATTGTCATTGGTTATTCATAGTCTTACTTCACCTGACAGCTCTTCAAGGCTGGATATGGGACCAAGGTTTGTGTAGGCATCTCAGGAGAAGTTGCCTCTTTGGAGAGGGCAGTACCCAAAGTTTTCCAGTGAAGGTGCCAAACTCATTGCGAACACTGTCTAAGCTGCAACTGAAACAATCCTTTACTGAGCAGTTATTGGGTTAAAGATTTCTGCAGTTTAAACCCAGTTTTGATACTGACTTTCTGGCTTTTAAGTCACTTAGCCATTCTGCCATACCTTCCCTACTTGCATAACACAAGTAACACCCCTACCATCAAGAAATTATTCATTGCTATGATTATTTGAGGATGATAAAGTATTATTATTATTTTAAATTTTAAATAGTTGGGAGGTGCTCATATACTATAGTGAGATGAGTCATAGAAACCCCTAGATTAGTGCTTCCCAGTTTTTTCCTCAGCATGACCCCATTTATGACTCCATTACCCCATTTGGGGAAATGGAGGACTTTAAAGAGTCATCCTGTTGACCTTTCCCCATATTGGCACGCAAGCCCTACCCCTAGTTATAGGGTCATAGTGAAGAGGAGTATCTGTGTGCAAACCCATTTCAAAGCAGACTCTTGTAAAAAGTTTTGTGACATGCACTATTTTAAAACAATAATGGGCTTTATGGTGGCTCATGAACATTGAGCCCTATTGTGGTATAAAGTAATTACTGAAGTCTCCAGTGATTGATCTTCTACTGCCTTATCCTTACAGTGTAGCAGACAAATACTTGAACCTTCCTGGCAAACTTTGTTTCCAGGTTCATGGCACTTGGGCTTACTTGTGCCGTCTCCTTTCACTGAATGTAGAGTGCAATTTATAGCAAAGCAGACAAACTATTTCAATTCTTTTAATTAATCCCTTCAGTTTTGATTGCTGACAGATCTGGAGTTGTATTCTTGACCAACCTATATAGAAATCCCTGTTGAAAGTAATGGTGGATACATTCATTTAAGGTACTATGTTTCTATCCTATTCCTAAGTGATTTTAATAGCTAAAAATCAAGTTACCCACAATGCTGTGCACCCTTATTTATTCAATTAGTGCCTCATGGCAGCCCCTCTAACTTGATTATGTGTCTCTGAGACTGCTGCTTTTGTTGGGTGAGGCCACAGCTCTTTGATACTAGTGAACTGTAGGAAGCTGTTTTGCAGGCTGGTAGAAAAGACTGTCAAAGAAAGGCTCTGTTAAGAGACAAAAATAGGCACAAATAACTTGCCACATACGGTGCTGAGATCCATCTCCCCCCCTCCTGTTCCATTTACTGATTATTTTTAGGATCAAAAGGCTAAGTGCCATTATCAGGTGTTTGTGTGGCAACCGTAGACATGTGGAATATCTGGGGTACATCTGTACTTTGACAGAAAGGTGTGATTGCAATCTGTGTCCTTATGCCCATGCTAGCTTTATCCTAGCTAGCTAAGGCAACAGTCCCCATGAAAACACAATGATGTGGCCTTTTGCATTGGTTGTACAAATTTTCTGGGAACCTCAAGTACTTACTTGGGCAGTGAGCTCATGCCACAGCCCATGTCATTGCACTTTCACTGAGACTGTCCCTGAGCTGAATAAATCTAGCTTGGGCACATCTTTAGATACTGCAGTTATATCTACAATTGCATTGCAGAAAGTATCCATTAGGAACAGACATACAGGTCAAATTTAGAATATGCATGGAAATCATCACCCCTCCTGGTAAGTGACTGTATAAAGAGTCAAAGTAATCACTAAGTGTACAATATATTAAAGATTAATGGTCAGTTAGACGTTGGTACCTACTTCAGACTTGTTCTGTAGAGTAGCAGTACAGTTAAAAGAGCTCCAAATGCAGCTATGGTGTTTATTTCCTTCTGTGTTTAATACAAGGAATTAAAGAATGACACATGCAAAATTCATTGTGGCCACAGAAATTTGCTAATTGAGGGACAAAGTTGCTGTAGACAGATAGAAAAGAACTTTCTTTTCACATGCTTCTTTTGTATCTCAGGATCAACAAAACACATAGGTTGACTAATACTGAAGCAATTTATTGTCACTCATTCCTTTTGTGTATACCTGATATCATACCAGGTTCTTGGATTTCAGAGGCTTGTTAGTATAACTGAAGAACAGCTTGAACAGGATTGCCTGAAGAAAACTATAATGTAAACAGCAAGTAGTACTGTATTCATACAGAAGTTCATCTCTGTTTTTAGAATACAACAAAGCCAGCATCTTGCTTGTTTTCTCCTTGGTCCAAGTCAATCATGCAAATATTACCCAGTGTATAAGGACAGTTAAAAATTAAAAAAAGGAAAAGAAAAGCAATACCTACAGTTCTGCTTCACCTGTGATGTGCAGCCCTGGAAATAATAGGAAATACATTGTTATTCAGCAAGGGGATTAAGAGTCTACGAAGTGCATATTCTGGGTCTGGACATAAAAGATATAGTGAGTTACCTGCAGTGGAAGGTTCATCTTTGTAGCTTCTCTCTCCTTGGAAGAGTCTGGCTATGGATCATGCTGAAGAACCGTGAAAATCTATGAATCAACTACAAAATAATATGGGTACAGCATTGATTATAGGGTTAAAAGGGTGTTGATTGATCTCTTCCTGCTCCTCCATTTAATTTTTGTTTCATTGGGATAGTGCAGCTGAGTGGTTTGACACTACTGCATTTTTGCTGATCTCTGCTTTCAAAACCACATAAAAGAATATTTAATGAGAGAATCTTAAATAGGACAATTATAGAAAAGATAAGATTGCTCACATCTACACTCCACCTGTAAGCATATTTCTACACTGTGTTTTTTTTCTTCAGTCTAGTCTATGTAGCATGAGAATAATTTGGGAGTGATATATTGTTAATATTTTTAGAGCCAGAGAGTTTGCTAAACTGAGCAATAAATTCAAACTCATCTTTGTACACAGGAAAATGTGCCACTGGGATTAAAATCAAATCTATAATTGTACATTGCACTTTACAAAGAGTTTCTCAAAATGAAGATAGCAAAGTCAGGTTTTTTTTTACTGCAGTTTTCTAGCCTCATATCTTAAGAAGTTGGGATTTTTAAAATAAGTGGAGACAAGGAATTTCTAGCACCAACAAAGCAACTATATATTGACCTTAAAACTTCAAGAGGGAACGTGGTATTGGAGAAATGTGGGTTGTTTTATTTTAGTTCACTAAACAACCCAGTAGAGTTGAACAGTCTAGAAGTTACCAGAGAGAGCTTGTGCTAAAGCACAGTATAAATTCTGAGATGGAGGATTGGGTTTCAGGAAATAACTAAATAACTCACTGCTAAAATAATCCCCTTGGCCCGTCATTCCGGCTGTGTCACCTCCACTACCTCTTTGAATCCCTTTCACAGTTCCCCCAGGGCCGGATTAATGCACAGGCAAACTAGACACATGCCTTGGGCCCGAAGTGAAGAAGGGGCCCAGTTGTGCTTATTTTACATATTATAATTACTGAATGAAAAAAAGGAATATAAATACACAGTATTAAATACCAGACCACAAGTTTGTTTGCCTGGGGCCCACTAAAGCGTTAATCTGGCCCTGGGTTCGCCTTCTCTATTTGTTTTCTCACACCAGCCCTTTCTGCATTTAGTAGAATGTCCTTTGGAGTGAATCAAGAAGGCTGCCACTTTCCCCTTCTTCAGGATTTAATTTGAATATTTAGTGTTCTTAATATTTTCAGTTCTGCTATAATGCTGCAGAGAAATGAGTCAAACATCCTTATTAACTTACTGTCATATTAAAACATTTGGGGCTTTGTTACACTATACCCTAGGCATTTAACCTGCTAGAAAGGATGGTATTAATTAGGTACTGATAGTAGTTTAACTAGAGGTAGGCGAGCGAGGCACCAGCCCATGACTCTGAGTTAGAGGGGGTGCCAAAATGGCAACCTCCATGGAGCCCAAATTACCAACTCTGCTCTCTGGTGCTGGGCACCCCTATCCTGCATGACAAAATTCCTAGTTGTGCCTCTGGGCACTGGACTGGATGAAAAGATCAGTGTGTAGTTCTTGGCTCTACCAAAAAATACATTTGTGACCTTGGGCGAGTCATGTAACCTCTCTATGCCTCTACTCCCCATTTCAGAATGAGGAAACCAGAACTTCTTTCCCCTGCTGACCCCTCTGTCTGCTTTGTTTATGTAGAGCATGGGCTGTCTTTTAGCTCTGTCTCTGTTCAGTGTCTAGTAGGATTGGCCCTGGTCTCAGATGGAGCCTAGAGTTCCACAATGCTAGAAATGAGAGCCAAGGCATTTTCTGAGCCTCTGATTGTTTTGTTACTTCCTGCAGAAGCCAGTACAAACAAATGCAGAAGAGTATGTGGGTGATTATTGCTCTCCAGGAGCACTGGGCATAAAGTCACTCTTTAGCTGAAAGGGAGTTTTATTGATAGGCTGCAGAGCAATCTTTGAGACGGGGATCCCAAGAGCCTTTTGT
The DNA here is from genome assembly GCF_001723915.1 of Gavialis gangeticus. Lineage (NCBI taxonomy): Eukaryota > Metazoa > Chordata > Crocodylia > Gavialidae > Gavialis > Gavialis gangeticus. The sequence goes on along the minus strand of NW_017729025.1, from coordinate 154,698,900 downwards.
CAAACTTATTTTATCAAATTGAAAGGAAGGCTAGAATGATTTCCTTTCCTTGGATACTGCTAAATCATCTTTGCCAGAGATGGCTTACCCCTAGGGCTCATAAAAATACTTCTCAAGATTGTAAATTTCTGTCCTTTCAGTGATCCTGATTGCATAAAACCAGTGGCGCTGCTCTTATAGCTTGGAGAAAACATACGGGCAGGAGAGTGAACGCCAGTGCTGCTGTAGGGTTATACTGGAGATTTTCCACTGGCCAGGGATATTAAACTTCCCCAGTATAAAGAGAGAGGATGCAACCCTGTGCCAGGTCTGCTGCCAAACTTCACCAGCCATGTGCCTGTTGTGTAAGGAGACAATATGTTTCCCATGGTTCAGAGGACTGAACTGGAGTGCATTTTATAAAATACAGTCACAAAAATGTAGTGACAGGAGGATGCACAGGGACAGCATTTTAAATTCTATTTCACCTGAAGTGATGGAAATAAGATACATTGAATTGAATTGCGTAGTCCAAAAATAGTCAGCAATTAACAGAGTTGGGGGCAAAAATACAGTTTGTGCCAATATCCTAAGAACTCCAAGGCTGGGAGGAGTTGGTTTCATGCTTTTGTTTCACAATTGTCTCTAGAAATCAGCTAAAACAAACCCATGGCGAGGCAGAGGAGTAAAGAATATATAAGCATATAAAAATCTAGCATTACTCATAATTAGGAAATTTGAAAAGCCAAGCAGTAAAGAATAGAAAATGTGCAGAAAATACATGGAAGTAAATAATGCCTAGTAAAACAAAGGTAGGATTTGGGGATCATGATAAATACGACATCAACATGATAACTTTGTGACAAGTAAGATAATACCTTTTGCTCAACAGCTCAAGAATTAGAAGGTATGGAAAGGCGATTTCAATTCCTCAAATGAAGATGAACTCAGCTATCAGGGCTGTACATACAAATTGTGTCACCACTTATTGTAAGTTGGTCCAATAAAAGGTACCACCCAAAAATCATTGCCACTACAACACTATTTGTCACAGAATAGGAAAAAGGTGTAAGGAAAAAACAAGAGCAAACTCTGGAAATCACAGGCACCCTGAGCTCTTCTGAATTATGCTGTGTTAGTCAATAAAGATAAAGAATCTTATCAAACAGCACATGAAAGTCACCAGGGAAGACTGTTCTTGTTTGTTCTTGTCTGGGAAAATGCCATGTGGCATTTTTCAGAATGGATATTTCAGAGGTTGTAACTGTGAAGCCACTCTCATTAACTTTCTGAGAAGAGGTCAGAGAGTCTACCACATTTAATATGGCCAGGACAGATAAGAAATGCGTCAGAAAAATGTGCGGAGCATTTAAGCTTGTGATGTAGACATGTCTTTCCTTTATTCTGCAACTGTTCTGTAAGGTGATTCTTTATTCTGAACCCACAGGTGCCTATCTTCCTAGTCTGAGGCAATTGAAATTGAACAACAGCTTGCTTGCGTCTGTGAGGTAAGAAAGAAGCTATAATTGGAATAAACATAATGAACAGCACCTGCTCATCTCTTTTCTTGATGGTAAAATGTTATTAATGTTGCATTCATATTTTCTCTGAAAAACAGCCTAGGAAAGTATATACAGGTATAATGTCCTATAACCAACACCTTTAGGCCAGAACCTCATCTGTTATGAATCAGCCTAACTCCAATGGTGCCCGTGGCATTACACCAATATATACCAGCTTTGAACCTGCACTGAAATCCTGACTTTGTTGAAATCAATGCAGGCCATTGACTTCACTGGGGGCCAGGATTTTACCTTCTGTCTGTCATTAGGTGGCTTCTAAAGATGTGCATTTTCAGGATGAACTGTTGTGTACCGCTTTCTCTTTGTGAGTTCTGCCTCTTCAGTTTAGGAGTGCTTCTACTGTTGGATGTAATAGTTTGTAGCCCTTGGGCCAGACCTTCAGCCAGTATAACTCAGCTTAACTCTACTGAAGTGAGTGAGTTACCTCTATGTATTTATGCCAACTGAAGGTCAATCAGATTATTGATCTCTGGCTTCCTGAGCTCCATTACTGTATTACTGCTACATTCTCAGAGATGGCTGAAGTCAAGAGGTGAAAGGATATCTACTTGGTCAGGACACATCTCCTTTCTTTGTGCTGTTGGTGTTCATATTAACCTTGGTAATTAATTAATTAATGTCAAGTTATCATCAGCAAATTGGTTATGTAAAATGCAGTCCTGTTTAATAGATCTGCTCTGTCTTTATTGATAGCTGTATTGTTAACAGGGTCCAAACATGTCTCCTGACATTCGTGACAAACATCAATATTCTAAAAATTCTCAGTAGAACAAAGACACTTCAAAAGGGACTTCACTGGGTTCTTTAATGTTCTATGTATCATTTCATTACTTAACAAACTTCTAGCTTATATTATCAATGATGCTGGAGACCAAATGACCATAGCTTTGCTTTCAGATCCCTGACTGAACTTGTGGGAGTGGCCACTGGAAAAGAAATTCTTAATAGCAAGTTAAGTAGATTTGATCTGACGGTCATTAAGAGAATGGAAAATATGAGACCCCATGGTGTTACTTGTTTTGAATCAGTTTTCAACTACAAACTGCTCTTTCAATCATAAATTTCCTTTTAAAGAAGGACTCCAATTCAGTAGAATATCCTTAGACAACACTAGTTTAAAAATGTCACTTTCCATTTTCCTATCACATTTTTTTCTTAGTTTTCCCTGTTTTCCTTAACTAATGATTGCATATATTATATATATATATATGATTATATTATATATACATATATATAAAATCATATGTATCATATATATATGAGAGAGAGAGTTAAATCAGGGGCATTCAACCTTTTTTAATAAGTGTACTCCCAGGGAGGTGTTGAGTGACTGGATGCAGAGTGGGGGCGTGGTGGAGTGCGGCCCTGCTCTCGCCCTGCTCCTATGAGATAGCGGCGCAGGGTAGCGGTGCTCCGTCCCTGCTTGCCCCTGCATCCCCTCTGGGACCTTTCAAAGTACTGGTTGACAACCCCTGGTTTAAATGAAGGCATTTTTACCTGCCAGCCCTTCTCTACCTACTTCCATTGAAATGTTGAATTTACATTGCCACAATCATTTTAATACCAGAAAAAGCATAAGATCACAATATTGCTGCAGAATGGCACAGGAGTAAAAAAATGTGTGGCAAGGGGGAATTACATTGTTCAAACCAGTTTTGATGCTATCTACAGCAAATTGTTTTTTTAAATGTTTGAATTAAATGTGATCTTTTCCTCATTTGCTGTAGCCTGAAAATCATTTTCTTTAAAGGTTAAACTGACTATAGTGAATCCAAACATAGGGCATTTGATTCTTCATCTTCTAAGATGCTGTATCAGCATCAGACTGGCCATATTTACTTAATAGTTACTCTAAGAAATAAATGTAATGGGGAGCCTGTATTTTTCTTCTTGGTTAAAGCTGAAAGTAATTTTTCATTATAAATTGGATTATTACCTTGCTAATAATTTTGCCAGAAAACAACCAAAAAACAAAGACCTGCTTGGTCTTCATATTCTCTGTGCAAGCTATGAGGAGGATCCGTAATAGAACATTCTGAGTTCTCTGTGCAATTTCTTTCATAATTTCAGGGTCCCATACCAGGAGCGCAGGTGCACCCAGGGCACCATGGCCATCAGCAGCAGCAGGGCATAGTGGGTCAGGCACTGTACAACAGTTCCTGCACAAACTGTTCCTCATGCACCACCTGGAGCACACTTGAGGTGCAGTGATGGGCAGGCCAGGGCTGGCCGTAGGGTGCCTCCCGAGAAGATCCCTGTGAAGAGGGTGGGAGCATGGGCAGCTCCTCATCCAGGTCGGCTGGGAGCCCTGTGTCCCCCAAGCCCAGGTGCCATGGGCTGGACAGCAGTGCAGCAGAACAGATGGCCTGCAGGAGGATGTGGGAGAGTGGGGTTTGGAGCTGTGGCAGCAGGTGCTGCCAGGAGCCTGGCCTGTTCCAGCCTAGAAACAGGATGGGGGAGGCAGGCTGCCAGCACCCAGCAGTCTGCCTGCCCCGGGAGAGCAAGCAGGGATGGGGGGCTTAGCCGGTGGCTGCCTGGGCCTGGGCCTGCCAGACTGACTTACCATGGTCCCTGGCCACCTGTGCACACCCAACCTCTGATCTGAGGCCAGACAGTGTATGGCCTCTGGTACAGAGCATCTTGTCTCTGAAATGTTGTAAACTCTCACAAACAGCTTCTGTTTCATGGCTCTACAGTGCCTGCAGCTGCAGGTCCAAGAGAGGCAGCCTTTGGCAGCTGGGATGCAGCTTCAGGGTCACTGCTGCCCACAGTTGTGGCCTTGCAGATGTGCCAGCTCCACCAAAGGAGGATCCTGGACAGGACCCTCCTCCTGGACCTCCTGGTCACAGCATTGGAGGACCAGCTGGGAGATGCTTGGGCTGGGTGGGCGGGCAGAGGATGTGGCCCACCAGTACAGGTTGTGGGCAGAATACATGGCCCACCAAGACAGGTGGCAGGTGGAGGACATTGCCCATCAGGACAGGTGGCAGGCAGAGGACATCACCCATAAGGAGGCACAGGACTGGGAAGACTGGGAGTTTTGGGTGCAGCTCCGGGCCCTGGAGTGCGAGCAGGTAGAGGCCCTGTTGGAACAGCATGCCATCCTGGCTTGGGTAGTGCAGGCCATGAACGATGACTGCTGGTTGCTGGACATCGTTCTGACCCTGGTGGTCACCTTTGCCAGGGTCAGGCTCCTGACCCTAGTCCCGCCTGCCCTCTGGCAGCCGCCCACTGCCCAGCAGCTGGCCTTCCCCTGGGCTTGGGAGGAGGTCCTGTGCTGCCTCCAGCAGACAGGAGCCCCTGGCCCAGCCCCTGGCCCAGGTCTGGTGTCATTCAGACTCCCTGCCTGGGCCCAGCCCTGCCGCTCACCCCGGCTGCACATGGGCATGGAGTCAGAGCTGCCTGAAGCAGGACCAGGACTACATGCTGGCTATGCTGGGCCTGGACTCCACCTTCCTGAGGGGGACTGCCCGTGCCAGGGGGAGCACTGGGTGCCATTGCCCCTGGGTTAGCCCCACACCCACTGCACTTGCTGTGGTTTGCATACCTGCAGGGAAGCAGCTAGAGGCCAAGATGCTGGCTGCCGGTTCCAGGTCTTTCTCTGCCCTGTAGTCATCCCCACCCCATGGCTCCCCACCCCAGGATGGCACACAAAGGACACTGAACAAACTTTTCATGGGGAAGAAGATGTTTTATTGTTGGTGGGTGGGGTGGGTAGTGAAAAGGCTCTGTTTATTGAGGTGGGGAAGAAGGACTCTATTTGTTGGGAAGGGAGGGAGGAGGGGAGGTCTTGTTTGATGTGAGGGAAATAAAAACTTGTTCTTGTGAGACATGTCTGCAGTGAGTGTGGTGCTGGGGATGGGCAGATGGATTGTGGGGGGGTCCATGTGTAGCAGTGCAGGTGGGCTAGAGCAAGGAGTGTTGGAAGACATGATCTTCCAGCACCTCCCTGCACCTGGTGCCCTGCTGGTGGGTGTAGAGCCCCCCCTGGGGCCTTGGCGGCAGTTGAAATGGGCCTGGCAGGGGTCCAGGTGTCTGGTATAGGGCTGCATGAATTAGGATATGAATGGGTAGGTGGGGTCCACGGGATGACGATGGCACCCAGCTGCAGCTCCAGCAGCCCTAGTGCAAAGTGCCCATTCTCCACCAGGGCTGGCAGGCTGGAATTCTGGAAGATATAGGTGGTGTAGGTACTGTCTGCCCAGCTGGCACTCATGTGCAGTGAAAGTCCCTCCAGCTGTAGTAGGGGTGGTCTCCATGGTGCGGGCAGGTGATGGGGATGTGGGTCCTGTTCAGGGTCCTGATGCACTGGAGGAATCCCAGGGCATGGAACCCCACCACCACCACCAGGGGGTTGTGCACATGCAGCATGATGTCCCCAGGCATGTCCTGGAGGGCACCACACACCTCCAAGATGGCTTCCCCAGTGGTGGCTTTGTCCATAGCAAAAAGGTGGCACCTCCAATGATGTACTGCAGGCTGGTGGGCATGGCCAGCTTGAGCAGGGCAGGGGCTAGGCAGGTGTTTGCAGGTAGGGACGGCTGCATGCCGGTGTGCTGCCATTCCATATTCCACATGACCTGGGACAACTTCCAGGACCTCCAGGTGTGGCTGGAGCTGCTCCAGATCTTGGAAGGTGGCCTGGGTCATGCAGAACACCTCCAGCCACTGTTTATTGCCCCAGGTGGTCTGGGTGACGTGCAGCCACCAGTCCTGGCTGGCCCAGTAGGGTCTGGCCAGGTGGATAGGGTGGAGGCAGCTGGTGTGTGGCAGTGGCCCTGGGATGACACACGGTGGACAGGCAGACAGGTAGTCACTGCACGTGGGGGAGTCAGGAGGGGCAAGATGGCTGTGGCCCAGGCAGTGGTTGGCATGGTGGGCCAGCAGGGCCAGTGCAGTGGCCAGCAGGAGTGTGGGGCTCTGGTCATTGCTGCCAGGGGGAGGGGTTGGAGCAGCCATAGCGCAAGGAGGCACAGGCAGGGAGGAGAGCGCTGCTGCGTGCTGTCCTTGTAGTGCACATACTGCTCCTGGCTGGGAAAGTGACTGGCCAGAGAGCAGCAAGCAGGGCTGGCCTTTGAAGAGGGCTGCCAGCTGCTGGCAGCTGCAGCTGCAGCTGGAGTCTGGAGCTGCCCCCAATGGCAGCCGGGACCCATTGCAGGGCCCTGGGAAGTGGGAGTAGAATGGCAGCAAATCTGCTCCTACTTCCCTGCAAATGTGTATGCTTGCCTGGCAATGTTTACTCATGAGACAACTGGTGCTGCAGCAAATGCACATGTAGATGCACCCAGTTTGGATGTGATGGTCTAGAAAGAGGATATTGTCACAGATGTTGCGCACATCATGGGCATGAGTGGTAGGCAAGATGGTAACTTTGTCCATAGCAATCAAAGAAAGTAGTAGGAAGGAATGGGAGAAGAAGAAGAAGTTTAGTCAATTGACAGCTCAAAATTGCCCAAGAACACCTGTGCATGTTCCTCTCCACTGCGTCCCCTCTATTACTCTCCCATAGAGGGAAGCTACTTTGGTTCTGTGTTTGTTCTTGACAAATCTGTGCTGCCTCTTACTTACCACCTCATTATTCCCTACTAACCTGGCTGTTTGTTAATATGCTCCAGTGTCTTTGTAGGTATCAGAGGAAATGTACAAGTCCATAATTCTATTTGGTCCTGTTTCCACTCCCGCCCTGCCCCCCCCCTTTTTTTAAGATGGGCACTTCTTTTTTCCCTGTTCCAGTCTTCTAGGACCTCACCTGACCTCCTTGAGTTCTCAAATAGCCAATGGCAACGCAATTACTTTAGTCAATTCCTTGAGTACTCTGGTACAAATCTAATAAGGCCCTGCTAATTTGAAAACTTCCAGGTGACCTAAGTACCACAGTACTGATCCTCCTGCCTTTCCTGCTAATTGTTACTAGTTTTTTGATGTGGAGGTAGAGCTGTGAGGCATCAGAATAAATAGAGTAGTTGAGTTTGCGTTTGTGAATTAAATTAGCCAGTGATAAGGTATAGAGGGAGAAGAGAAGATGAAGGGGAAGCTTTGAGGAGGATCCACAAAATAACATTCTGCCAGCACAGGTAGGAACTCCTGGAGAAGACAAAGAGTCGGCAAGACTTCAAAACTAAGAATATATGTTTTTGACTTCAGGACCCTTTTTTTCCCGTTATAGTGCCTCAAAATTTTCTCAGCTGTGCAGATTTTGAGTCATTTCAGGAAAAATAAAAGTTAATAACCTCTTCCTGAAGTGAAAAACATGACATTACCTTCTTTTTGAAGTCTTGACCTGCCTTGGCTCCTGTGTTTGCTTTAATCTTTGCCTGTCATGTAGCCTCATGCTATTGGCTAGTTATGAAGACCTGGAGGGACAAATTGTTTATTAAAAAGTATTAACTGGCTGAGGTTTGGTCACCCATTTACTGAATAAATTCATGAGGACAGTTGAGTTTCTAAGACATTAATGTAAATTAAGACTTCCCGGAAGACCAGTTTTAAATGAGCGAGTTGAAAATATGGAATTTGATGTAAGGTTTGTGTTGGGTTTTCTGCTTGTGGAAAGAGCTAGATCAACCTTTTTTAGATAGCACTATTTCAAACTTGTTGTGCACAGATGTTAATCACAAGATGGAAAGCAGTGGAGAATCAGGTTCATTGTCACGTTGGAGCTATTACGGTAGTTAAGACACAGAGGGCACGTCTACACGAGAAGTTTACTGCACAGCTGCCTAATTAGCTCCTCAGTAAAGTCTTCATGTCTACACGTATGGCCCTATTAGGTTGCAGTAAATTAATAAATACTACCATAGGTTAGTACTTGTATATACAAGTACTGTCCTGAGGTAGAGTTTTTTTACTCCGCAGCAACGCACGTGTACATGCTGATGGGGCTGGCTGGGGCATGAGGGTGCTTTAGCGTGGGGCTGTCTGCTGGCTATCTCTGCACTGAAGCACTTTCATGCCCCAGCCAGCCCCTCCACAGCACCTTGAGCTGGGTTGGAGCAGCTGACCCTCCAGGTCCCCTTTCAGCCGGGACTGCTGTAACTTGGCTCAATGTGCTGCAGTCGTCCGTCCACATATAAATGTAGCACCTGGGAGCAATAAACTGTGGTGCAATATATGCCAGAATTTATTGCTTTGCATTAATTGCATGTGTAGATGCACCCAGGCAGTTAAAATTAACTCTGTGCTTTGATGGAATATGCTACTGTGAGTCCATCCTCATTTTGCTTTTGTTTATTTTTGTCTTCTGGGATTTTTTGTAGATTACTGTGTTTACAGCTGGTCAAACAAGCATGACATTGAGAAAAATACTTTTATTTATTTTATTTGTTTCTTGCCAGAAATATGTGGTTTTTAGTGGAACACCAAATAGTTTTTTATAATATTTTGATGCAAAAAAAGTGTTTCAAAATAAAAACCTTTAATTAAAAGTGGACTATTCAACGAAAAGTTTCAGTGAAAAAAAACCCAGGAACTACTCAAGTAAAATGAAAATTTTTGATTTGGTCCAAGAAGCTATTCCTTCTCAAAATGGTTCAGTGAAAATATTTAAATCAGTTGCCTTGGCATTGTATTCAGACCCCAGTTCAAGGAAGCATTTATGTGCTTATGTGAATTGACACTCTAGTGAGATTTTGCTGTTGTCTGGAAGAAACCAACTCCTGTCATGAAAAGATTTAACAAAATATTTCCTGTGATCTGACATCTTTCTGCTTGTCAAAACAAACAAGAGAGTTAGTTTTCAGCTCTGCAGTATTTCATGCAAACATCATTTATAACTGTTTTGGGGTGGATATTTTCTTTAATACTGTATGTGACACTTGCCAGGCACATGGGCACCAATGAAACCAACCCAACACCTCCTTTAAAAAAATGTCTCCTGTATGCCAATTAAATAAAATTACAGGGAGTAGGCAAAGGAGGTACCAGAACCTGGCAACTTTCCCAGACCAGAACTGTGCCAGCTCAAGACAGCAGCATCTTTCATGCATTACTTTCGATCCGTAGCAATCCGTCATTGATAAACCTGGAGTATTTAAGGACAGAGCCCGCACACAAGCACAATCTGTGTATTTGAACTTTATTTTTGGACATCTGTATTGTGTCAATTTAATACCCGTTAAAAAAACATCCTAAATTAAGATGCTATCAAGGGAGCAGCTGTGAGTGCTGTAGTTAATGTCATAGAATATTTCCTATCCTAACCGTCTGTCTTCAGGCACTCCCAACCGTCTAGAAATTTCACTTTCTGAAGTGGATTTTTCTGTGCTTGGATGCTATCCCAAAGGTGATGTTTCTTTCTTCTTTAAAGCTTGAGCAGAAAACAGTTGATATATATGTTACAATTGAGGGCAGCAGGAAAAATGCACTTTCCGCCTTCTAAGAATTATTCACCTGAAAGTTGTATATAGCCACCAAGACAAAAAGATTGAGAATAGAAAGTTGAAAACTAGCAGCAAATTTATCGGATAAAAATTGTCCAATCTGTCTTTAACAACTTAGATTTGTCACAAAAACATTGGGTAAATATACAAAAATAGGAAAACAAGATATTTCACATATCTCTAAAGTGTTGAAAAGAATGCCCAATACTATATTGTGCTATATTCTACATTTTTAAAGGGATTGTAATAATGATTTAATAAAAAACAAGAAATAGTGTGTTTTGAACATCAAGATACTTATATTTAGGTTTGTAAACTGAGATATCTGTGTTTGAAAAATGTTGCCTCTAGTCTTATCTGCCTAAAGGTTGAGGTAAGTATGTGTGCTGTAAGGAAATAGAGGTGTGGATTGTATGTGTTTATATACTGGAATTTATTGGGAACTTGTGTATGTGTTTCAGTACAAGGCTGATGCATTGGTTTGTTCACTGATCAATGTTAATTTTGGCTTGATTGTTGATTTCCTGGAGGTTTTGGAGATTACACTGGTAGGGAACGCAGTTGGGCACCATTGCCTGTAAGTCTGTGTCTTCTTTTATTGTGTAGGTTAGTTCATTAAGTTTGTTTTGCTTTGGGATATTTCATTCTGAAAGGCATAACTATAATATGCTGTTATTTATTTAGGATTACATGCTATCTAGGGGGACATTAAGTTCAGATTAGGAGTCAAAGATCTAAATTTTGGTAATTAAAATGTTTCTCTTATTAATCTCTTTAAAAAATTGAAACCATTTTTGAGAATACAACGCATAACAAAAAGGAATTACTTTAGGTCCTTGTTAATTTGCTGCATTGCATTTATTTTATGAGGTCCTCTCAATGACCTCCATCCATCTCATATCAGCCAAGAAACTAGATTTATGAACTGAAAATCACAGAGGAAATATGGAACCTATTCTGAAGTGTAAGTTAAAAACTGTGTTTCACTTGTAATGGCATGTATTACATGTCTTCCTAATGATTCCAGTAAAAAGAACTCTCTCAAAATTAATGAAATATAGATGACAAGCCTATGTTTTTATCTGGTTGCTTTTATTTTAATTTCAGTAATGAATAAAGAGGTCTGTGTCTTCTTGGAAGGCATCTTTTTTATGAAATGTAGAGTCAAGGATATTGGTTCCATAAATATATAGTATGAGGAGCAGTTTACCAGACTGAAGTGTTTGCTTTGGTAGCTACTGCCTGGGCGTGCCTGCATGTGCTATTGATGCGTCGCAATAAACTCAGGTACAGTTTGCGCTGGAGTTAATTGCTCCTGGGCACTGTGTTTGCATGTGCACCCAGGACCACAGCACACTGAACCACGGCAGCACAGCCCCGGCTGGCGGGGAGCCCAGGGGTCAGCCTGCCAGCATGAGACTGCTCCGATGTGGCTCAGTGTGCTGCAGAGAGACTGGCTGGGACAAGAGGGTGTTATAGTGCAGGGCTAGCAGGCAGGAAGCTGCTCACTGTAGCACCCTTGTGCCCCGGACAGCCCCAATTAGTGTCTACATGTGCATTGAGGCACACTAAATAACACCGCCATAGGACTGTACTTGTGTTGAGCAGTACTATCCTATGGTGGTGTTTATTAGTTTATTGAAGCCTAATAGGGTCACATGTTTAGATGCTGGCACTTTACTGCAGAGCTAATAACTCCACAGTAAACATCTCAACAGAGCTGGACTAGTCCAAACATCACTTCAGTGACTGCTTGTAATCAGAAGAGTTATTGCTGACAGTGAAGGGGCTGAAATTAACTTGCTGCGTGGGTATGGTTTAATGGAGACAGAAAAGGCACACAGAGAGAGTGCAGGAATGGAGTGAATAGAGGGACTAAAACAGAGGGAACGCAGGACTGTAATCCAAAATACAGACATGAATAAAATGCATACGTGCCACAGTCTGCATAGTGCTCAACTTTGGTACTGTCCTTGCTCCATTGTGAGAAGAGCACAGGTGAACTAGATATAAGGAGAACTGATGCTGTGAGGTCCAGTAAAAAACTGGGCAGGGGGGATAAGGAATAGGAAGGGAGTAGCGCAGTTAGCAATCCCTTACCAAAGGCTCAACCTGCAAGATGATGAGCACTTGCAGTATTTCCAATGTTCACACTTTTATCATGAGTGTAGTAGTATTGGGTGTTTCTTTTATAACTCTAACTGCTGGAGGTTAATTTATAGATTAATTTAAAAGAGTAATTACCTTGGCTCTTAAAATCAGTTTTTGAAGTTCCTAGCTTTTCTGGTTTTGGAGAAAAGACCAAAAGTGTGATCTGAGTGATATATGATCTGAGTGACATCAGTGAGTGTTTTGCCAGAGATTTCTGTGGATCAAGGGTTTTTTTTCCAGAGTCATGATTACGTTCAATTAATGTAATGTGATAAACCCTGGAGCAGTTCCCTCTGGAGAAAACTGCTGCTGGGTGCAGCATCTATACTAGTGCCCAAAGCTGTAACGGAGCAGCTCCTGGCTGGTAGGGGGCACAGAGGGTCAGCCCCAGGTTCTGGGTGGTGGCATCAGGGTAGAGGGGCTGACAGGAGCCAGGGTTCTGGTGCCTGGCTGGCTGGGCTGACCTGGCATTATTTGCACTTGGAGGTCACCATCTACACGTGCCTTTAAGCACACTTTATGACTCCAGATAAGATAGTACAGTACTGTCTCTGATGGTACTATCTTATGGCAGAGTTAATTAATTTAGTGTGTCCTAACACTGGCACATGTGTAGACTGTGATGCTTTATTGCAGACCTAATTAGTGTACTCCACAGTCAAGTGCATGTATAGATGCACCCAGAAAGTGGGAACCAAAATGGCATCACTTACTATAAAAAGGTGGTGTTTTTTAGCCAATCCCCAGGCTTTTTCAAGCCTGATTCATGATTTTTGACCACTTACAGTAGGCAAAGCTGCCCTCTGGCCCCCATCGAGCAAGTCATTTGAGTGTGAGCTTACTCTTACACTGCCCTGAAGAGTCCTGTTGACTTCTGTGGGACTGCTCAAAGGCTTTAAATTAATCATGTGCATAAATGTTTTGCTGGTCTGTGACAGATTGCTCAGCCCCTTGCAAACTTAAATTTTCCAGCCCTGTTACTGGAAGTCTGAAGTACCATGTCAATCTGTATTCCTCTGAGTGCTATATTGCAGGAGGTTGTGCCACATAAAGGATACCATATCTTTTCACATATAGCATACTCCCAAATAGAATATGCAGCTTGTTGTTTGAAAAGCAGGATGAAGAGGGGAAAAAAAATATTTTCTTGAAAAAACTGGTAAATAACAGCCGTGCAGCACTACAGCATTACATTTTCCCTATGGCAGAGGCAGAAACAGCTACTGCTGTATTTCCTTGCTTATAATGACCACCCTAATTTCCAGCACCTGAATTTGAGGGGGAAGGGTATGCATTAAATGTAAAAAACTATGGTATTCTGAAGTGTCAGCTTTTGAAACCATTTCCCTCAGTGTGTTTAGCTTTCTGTCAACTTTGGCATATGTCTTTCCCTTCCATTATTTTTATCCCATTTTTCATTTTTCTGCTTCTCCTACCTCTCCCTGGGATACAGTGTACTCACAGGCATTTGGATAAGTGCATGACTGCATAACATGATGACTATCCCAATGTTTTGTCCTTTGCCTACATTGTAACAAACCTCTATTAGCTGAATATTAGTTGAGTGCATAAACTGCTGGGGGTGCGTAGGAACATTTTGGTCTCTCTATCTACTTTGTAAGATAACCATCCTTGATCCTTCAGAAAGTCTGGCCCTGAGAAACCTAATATAGGTTCTTACATAGTAAAAGTGCAAAAGTCGCTTATGTAAGATGGTGGGTAGGGCTGAGGAAACTTGCAGGTAACAGTTAACACAGACTGTTACTCTCAAAGTTACACTTTTTTTAACACCTGGGTTAGCAACACTGGGGGAACAACCCCCCCAAACATCTCTGGGTTTTCTGTTTCCTAAATCCTTACTTGCAACCCAGGCCTGCAAAACGCTTCTTACTTCTTGCAAGAAAATCCTCAGCCTTCACTGAGGCCTCCTAAATTGGAGCGGTCCTTTAAAATTTTTGCTTGGTTCTGCATCACCTGTTGCACTGATCTGCCCAATAGGCGGTGTTCAGCTTTGTATCTGGTATCTATGAATTCTGTTACAACACTCCAATCCTGCTATGGAGGCAGCTGGATTGGCAACCTACAGCCCACAGACTGGATCTAACCTGCAAAGAGATTGGATCTGGCCTATAACTTAGTCTAGGTTTTACCACTGAAACCCTGTTGCAGCCTAGGCAGGATTTGACCCTAATTTTGCACTCTGCATTTTACTAGTAGGCAGGCAGCTAATCCCCTGGCTGCTGGCTCCTACAGAGGGCTCTCTGAGATGCCAGGCAGTTCCAGTTCCTACCTGGCTCCATGTAGGGGCTGCTCTCTTCTTCCACACTGGAGCTTCTGCTCACTGAATTAGGCCCTCTGAAAGAGTGGTGGGAGAGAATTTGGAGGAGGCTGTGGGGAAGGGCATTGAGAGTTCAGTGGGGTGTAGCTGGGGATATGGGTGCTTGTACATGTGACAGGGGTTTAGTCCTCAGGGTCTTATTCAATGCCTCCTAAATTTAAATCGAAATGGTGGTTTTTAATTGAAACCCTCTGTTTCAATTTTTCCATCATGTTACAATGAGGGGCCCTATCCTTTATTTTTTTTTTATTTTTATTTTTTGGTCAAAGCTGGAGCCTGCCCGCATCCAGGTCCCTGAGCTAAGGGGAGCCCTGATCCTTCTCTCCAGGGCAGCAGCACCCCTTGGGGCTCCTGGGAAGGCTGCTAGCTGGCTGGGTGCTGCCCCAGCTCAGAGGCACCTGATCCAATGTTTTCCTGACCCCAGGCTGGGGCAGTACCAGGCCCGCTAACAGCCCTGGGGGCCACTGACACCACGGAGGGAAGGACCGGGGCTCACTGCAGCACAGGGGCCTCTTGGCCCACTGGCAGCTTGCCTCCTGGCTGTGAGAGACATGGACAGGCTCCACTGGGAGGAAAAAAAAAAAGGATAGGGCCCCTTACTGCTTCTGCCTTCAGCAGGTTTCTGTGGCTGGCAGATGTCGGGGAAATTGGCTAGCTACTGCGTAGCACCCATACACCGAAGGGTGTGCTCATACCCCGAGGAGCACTGGCCACGTCCCGTCTCTGGGCTCATTCCTAGCTGCGATCAATCTGCAAAGAATGAGGGAGTGTCTATCGCAAGTTTATTGCTCTGCAGAGGGGTGCTCAATGTCCCAAAAACAAAGAGCCCCCCGACCTGACTTTACAGCTTGATATTTATACATTAACCATTACATGGCTACACGCGCATCCAGGCTCTTCCGTTTGCCGTTACAAAGTTGCAAGATACACAAAACAATTTTAGGTTGCTTGGAACTGGTTTTGCGGTTAACATTGTCAGCAAAAGATTCATGGTTTGCTTACTGTCAGCAAAAGGGCTTTAAGCTTAGGGAAAGGTCAGCAAAAGGCTATCTTTAAGCTCAGCAACAGATCATCTGTTCAGCAAGGGTCATCTGCTTCTCACGGGTCATATTGTTTTTCTAATGCAGAGCACCTGGGTCCTCCTGGGAACAGGCTAGCCTGCCCCTAGGGCAGTGTGGGGAGGTGGCAGGAGGGCAGCTGGGTTTGCTGATGGCCAGAGAAGGCAGCGGAGGTGGTGCATGGGGCGCTGGCCCAGGCAGGCTGGTAGCTGGCTGGATGCTGCCCTAGCTTGGAGGTGCCCAATCCAACACTTCCCCAAGCCCATCCAGGTTTCCTGTGCACTGTCCCCACCATCTTCTCCAGCCATCAACACACTTGGCTTGTCTCTGGGGCAGCTCAGGGAGATGGCAGGAGGGCAGCTGGGTGTGCTGGAAGCTGGAGAAGGTGGCAGGGATCGTGCATGGTGTGCTGGAAGCCCGGGCGGGCTCAGTGAAGTGTTGGATTGGGTGCCTTGAAGTTGGGACAGCACCCAGCCAGCTAGTAGCCTGCCTGGGCTTCCAGTGTCTTGTGCACCATACCCACCACCTTCTCTGGCTGCCAGCAAACCCAGCTGCCCTCCTGCCACCTTCCTGCACTGCCCTAGGGGCAAACCAGCCCATTCCCGGGCAGTCCCAGGGAATCTGCAGGCCACAGGAGCCTGCTGAAGGCAGAAGTGGCAAGGGACCTGATCCTTTTTGTTTTTTCTTTTTCTGCAAAGCCTGCCCACCTCTCCCACAGCCAGGGGGTAAGCTGACAGCTGCATCATTGCAATTTGCAACATTGCAAACCCATTTAAGACCACCAGAACTCTTGCACGTGTACAGTGTGACTCCAGTAAGTCACACAAAGTGACATTTTCATCACGTGTACATGGTGATGTGATCATGTATACAAGTGCCCCACATGGCCCATGGCACCTGCCAGGTTGTAAGGAGTGGCCCGTGGTGAGTAAAACGTTGTCAGTCCCTGGTCTAATATCCAGATTTCAGTGTCAAGCAGCCAGTAGCCAAAGCAGTATTTCTGGGTCTGTTTTGTTTCTAGGCAGCATTTATTTTCAAACACATACTCACCGTAGCTAGTAAGCGCTGCAGTTGGTTCTTATGCACAGTCAATTCTCATCAAATTTGGTAATGTTATGATATTTTTGATTAATCTATTCACTATTGACCATGTAACATCTTTAAAAACTTACTATTAAAGCACTCTGACTACTACTTGCCAGTGTTTAGAAAACAGAGATTAATAATTTCCAGTCTGTCCACTTTACTGATAAAGGCAGAGAAAGAAACGCTGGACTGCCTAAACATGTTACATGCCACTTAGTCACAGAAACTTTCACTGCAGAAATTATTTCTATTTCAGCATCACATCCGGCTCCTTTACACCCTTTCCTCTTTGGTGTTGTGTTTTTAATGCTAAGAAAGTCCAGCTGGACATTCTGAACTTTGACAAGGCTACAGCAATTTCAGTATTTTCTTTGGCACTGACAGTATTAGAGACATTCAGATTGTCAGCAAAGAATAATCAACTTGGGGAAAGAAATGTCAGCTATCAACTCAGCAAATGATGATTTTTAAGTAACGCATAACATGTCAGTTTACACTAGATCTTTTCTGCCCTCACGTTTTCTGTAAGCTGGTGGGCTGATTCACCAGCAGAGAAGAGGAAATCATCTTCTGTACAGCTGCACCAATCCAGTTCCAGTTCCAGTTCCAAACAAGCAAGCATAACAAAGCCATACAACTCAAAACAGTTTCACTCCCTCAGCAGGCCTTGTGTTATCCCTATTTCCAGGGCTTCCATGGTTGTTACCATCTTCTCCAGTTAAAACTTCCCCTCTGCTTATTCCTGCTCTTTGCAGGTCTTTCTCTTTCAGGACTTGTGCTTTATGGGTACAGAGAACTTTCTCCCAGGCCAGTCTCCAAATTTGGTAATCCCTTTTATACTACAAATGCCATACTTTCTCATGTACAATATGCTCCAAAATAAAACACGCACCTTGTTTTTGGAAGGCAGCTTGTGTGTAATTAAAAAAAAAAATTCCAGGGTCACTGTCAGCTGTATGACATAGAGTAAGTCCTCCTGAGAACCCAGAGTGTCCAGGAAGTGTGGCACCAGGAAGTTCCTGGTGTAAATAAAGCACTGTTTCCACATTGCAAGCCTCATCAAGATACTGTTGGCAGCTCACTTGCTGCTTCAGGCATAAGCTACAGTGCTCAGCCATCTATGGCTGTGAGAAGGTTAACATAGGACTCTACAGCACCCTGGCAGCTGTATGGCATGCACAATATCTCCAGGTGTGCTGCTTTTCCAGTGAAGAAAACAGCTTCTCCACTTAAAATTCACCCCGCTCCCCCAATTTCCGGTGTGTGTGTGGGGGAGGGGGAATTTGTAGGAAAAGGTGCATGTTGTATGTGAGAAAATATGGAAGCTTCCCCTTCAGGGTGTTATGTGTCTAGAATCACATTTTGGAATTTACAGAACTTTATTTTGAAGAAGCATTTAAGGCATAAAGCATAGATGTCTGTGGAGGAAAATAAGGCTTGGATGTTGTAGTGTTTTGAATCTTTAGTTATGCTTTCACACAAGAACATGCCTGCTTGCTGCTTTATTGAAATGGCAAAAAGCCAAGAGTGAGAGGCTACAGGTCTCAGCCTGAATAGCTTAAGGGCAAGAATACTTGCCCTTGGATGCATTCAAGATTTGGCGCCCTGTTATATGCCTCATTTTGAAAAAGAACAGGATTCTGCTTGAGATCAGCATGACTTTAATCCTAGATGTAAGAAATGGACAGTCTTGCCTCCAGCACTGCCAGCCCTTTAGGTAACTTGGCTCAGCCATTGCCCATAGGAACATCTGAAATGAAAAGTGTTATAAATATGTCAGGTGTTGTTTAATTATTACTCAGCCTGTACTGGACATAATGTAATACATTTAGCATGTCTATTAAGTAGGCAGGTTGTTCCTCCTCCCTTTCAAGGTTCAATTATGGCTTTGCCATGAGTCCCAAATGAGGTATAATTCATTGTTATGCTGCTCCTGGAACAGACCGCAAAGCAGACTCTGACTCTGAGGACTGCAGTCTCCCTCTTTGTTTTTCCTCTGTCCCACAGAGGATGCACCTGGCATAACATGCATCCCCTGCATTGAGACACAGCTAAATTAGCCAACACATTGGGCGGGGATAGGAGCCAAGATTCTGCCCCATCCTGCAGTTTTGCATTGAGAAGGGTGATGTAGCTGCTCCATGGAGAGTGTTCTCCTCCTCGTGCTCTGACCAGATTCTGTTCTACCTATTGGGCATCTAAATGGACTTTGGTGCCTAAGAGTGATTCTATTTCATTCTGCTGAAATACCTGAAAATCCATTAATGCACTTGTTTTTTAGAGGTGCACCGATACATGAGTCTGATATTGAATCAGCCCCAATATAAAGAAAATTGACTTGTATTGGAAATCAGCCTGATGTGGCTGATAAAATCCCCATGCATGGGTGCAGCCACAGTGTGGCTGATAGGCAGTAAAGAGCACTGCCCGGCAGTATGAAGAGCTGCATGCAGCTGGTAAGTCTTCTGTGGGGGAGGGAAGGGGTGTGGAAGGGTAGATTAAGGCCCCCATGGTGAGGGAGGGATTGGGGATGCGGCAGGCACTGCTTGGCTGGGGCTGGGTGGGCACGGGATGGAGCCATGGCTCATCTGGGAGGCACAGGGGGCAGCTTCCACTGCTGCATGCACCCAGGGAGGGCATGGGGGGCATGTAGCCCTGGATCTGCATGCAGGGTAGGGCGGGCTACCACTGCGAGCTGGGGCTGGGGCTGTGCTGGGCTCTTCCTGGCAGGGGCTGGGCTGGGATGTGCTCACAGTGGGGCAGGCAGCGGTACTGGGAGGAA
>NW_017729025.1:154672866-154679425 GCF_001723915.1 Gavialis gangeticus | reverse complement strand
GTTGGGGGGCCTACAGCAAATTTTGGGGTGGCTGCAGCCCCCCCATTACCCGCCTCCCAGTGCCACCACCACCCGCCCTGAGTGCAGCCTGGCTCAGTCCCTGCTGGGAAAAGCCTGGCACAGCCCCAGCGCCAGCCTGCAGAACTGTAAGGAGAAACTGTACATTGGTGCATGTAACAGCTGGACTTCTAGCTCTCACCCTCTGTATACTCACTTCTCCCACCCTTTCCTCTTTCATGAAAATGTATGGATGATGGCCTTACCATTTCCAAAGAGAACTTTTAAAATCATCTGTTCATTGTTGACTTGTTCTTACAGATATCAATTGGTTGTTATAGGCAATTAGTTAAATGAGCAAATTTCATTGTGACATCAGAGCCTAAACTCACTTGACTCTGAATCCAGGCTTTGATTTGGGGAGAGTGGTTTTGTCCATCCAACAAATTATAGGCTGAAATGATAGCAATGGGTCATCCAACTAGAGAAAGGATAATTTTGCAGTTAAGATACTGGACTGTGATTCTGGAGATCAGATTTAACCCCTGGTTCCACCATATGCTCCCTCAGTAACTTCAGGCTTAATCTCTATTTGGTTTTGTTCTCATCTTAAAAAATATGGGGATAAGAATTCTCTCTCTCTCTCTGTCTCTCTCTCTGTCTCTCTCTCTCTCTGATTTTTTGTTTTGTGTGTTTATCTCAGGGGTGTTAAACGTACAGCCTGTGGGGCTCCTGGCAGGCCAGGAAACTGGGAGATGGGTCTAACAGGGGGTGGACCCACCCTTAACCAAATTCAGGGTACCCAGCCTTAACCAAATCCAAGGCACGATTGGACATGGCTAGTATCAGCAGAGGGGTGAACAAGGGCTGTGTTAATATAGTCCCATTTGCCCAACAGCTGCTTGTGGCACCTCTGCTACAGAAAGTGGCTGCTTGACCCACAGCTGTTTGCCCCACCACCACTTCATCAGCCTCTGGGAGAACCACTAGACTGGGGTGGGCAAAATGTGGCCTGTGGGCCAGATGTGGCCTGCCATGCTATTCTATCTAGCCCATGGGACCCCTAAAAAATTTAGAAAATTAATATTTATCTGCCTTGGCTGCCTGTCATGTGGCCCTCGATGGCTTGCCAAAACTCAGTAAGTGGCCCTCCGCCCAAAATAATTGCCCACCCCTGCACTAGACCCACTACCTTTGCCACTGTCCCAAGGATCCAGCTTGCAAAGAGCCCCACAATCTGGATCTAGTCCAGGGCACAGGGCAAGTTCAGCAACTCTGACTTAAATTTGACATTCTGAGGCAGGGACTCGCAGGGGTGTGTGCGTGTGTGTGTGCGCACGCACTCAACCTAGTCTGATAATGCCGTGATCTCCATTACAAGTCCCCTGGTGCCACTTAACACAAATAATAAATAATAATAGTAATAACCGGTTTTTTTATGCAAATCAGTATTTGGGCACTTGGGTATACCCTTTATGTTTTTAAGTTTTATGCTGAGATTATTAGAAGCCACTTACAAAAAAGTAGGCCTAAGTGATCATTTTTGTCTGTGATGGGAGAATCATTTTAATCAATCTCTGAGCAAACCAAACAATAGGGTTGGGGAGCCATAGCAATTTGATTGCCACTCATGGACCTGTCCAGCCTTAACCGTCTCCAGGGCAACAGTGGACCAAGCAGCCATCAGAAAGGTACATCCTCACAGAAATAGGTAGGAAAACAAGCTGTAACAATAGTGAAACTGGATTTCTAGGTTGTTTTGATTCCCTTTTCCTGAAAACCTGCTTGTTTGCAGCCGATATTCTTCCAGATAGACATTGGATAATTATGATCTTGGTGCTTCTGTCTTTAAAAATGGGAAACTGAAACCATTTACTGGTAGCTTTATTGGCCTTGTTGCTGGATGTCAGGCAACATGGTCTCGGGGATGCAGAGGTGAATAAGAGATGCAGATTATAACACAACCGTGGTCAGTTCTGGTTCTGTGCTGTCTGTAGAGGATTCAGAATGCAGTGGATGGCTTCGTTATTATTGTTGTCTTATGTGAGTATGCTGAGGCTGACAAAGGACCTGTTGCTGTTCCCAAGAAATCACACACATGTGCATGCATTCCTTTCCTTATTGATGTATCATTTCTGATGCATTCCCCATTTGTGACAGGTATACCAGTTTAGGGTTGCTTGGGTCAGGTGAGTATTTGCATAAAAGACCTACAAGGCTTACATGTTACAGGGAATGGTTCTGGTGTTTCAGAAGATGGCATATTTCCATCATACACTCTACGAGGCATGGGATAGGGTGCTGTAGCAATACTGGAGGCACTGTATTTTAAATGAGACCTAAAACCATGCTCTAGACTTCTTGTATGTACTAAGAGTCCTGTGGTACTTTCCGACTCTGGTGCTGAAGCCAAATTCCAGTTTAGGTACCAATATTCTTCTCACTTCAGTTCCCTCTGGATTTTCATTTGGAAAGGAATCTTGCACCTTTCTTAAAATGTAGTATGATGTCATGGCAACTGCTTAAAACCATCTCAGACAAGGCCAGATTGGCTCACTTGAAGAAGTGATACTTCCAGTTTTAGATCAAGAAGTGTTAATTTAGATTTTTTTCCCATAAGCCTAATGTTCTTATGGAAAAAGAGATCACATCAAGTTCCACAGTAGTTAGTGTGTCATGTATAATTACCTAAGTTATATAATGCCTTATAGCTTATTATATAAGGCGTTTAAGCTCCTAAAGATGTAGATAGGGACCTACTGGATTTTCAAGTTCAGTGTGAGTTCAGCACCTAAATTCCCATTAACTTTCAGTGGGATTTAGGCACTTGACCTCATTGGGCGTGTCCAGATGAGTGCGCATGTGCCTCTTGCAGCATCCCAAACCAGTTTGAGATGCTGCAAGAGGCACACTGCAAGTGAAAAAATGTTCCCCGCACCACATATTTGCAGTGTGGGCTCAAAATTTGATACCTGGATATCCAAGTATCAAAAAAACTAAACAAACAAACACCCCCCCCACACAAAAAAAAGGGGGGGGAGGGGGGAAGCAGGGCAGGGCATGGTCCCAGATGGTGCCCTGAGGTAACCCGGAATCTGGTCCTCCAGAGAGACGCTGTAGTTTGGTTTTTGGCCAGAGTACCCCAGCACGCGGGGCACGCACCCTTAGCGTGCTGGGGCAAGCAGGAGCATGGCAAGGATCCAGCGTGACTGGGACCTAGGCACTGTCGGGGGCAAGTAGGGATGGGGGACAATTGTGGGATGGGGGTTGTGCTTGTGTGGGAGGACTGGGTGGGGGGGCTGTGTGTGGATGGAGGGGGCTGGTCAGGGGGTGTGGGTCCCCCGCAGAGCCCACAGTCCTCCCCCACCACACCAGCAGCAGCTGTGGGGAGCTCGGGGCCTCCTGCTGTTGCCCTCCCCCGCCCAACATGGTGTGGCCCCGATTGCCTCAGAGCCAGCACTGCCTCTGCCACTTGTCAGGGGCTGAGGCCCTGTGCAGGAGGGCTGGGCCCTGTGGGGGCTGGGGCCTTGCAGGGGGGAGCTTTGGGCCTTGCAGGGGAGCCTGGGGCCCTGTGAAGGGAGGCAGTGAATGTGCTGTGGGGCGGGGCTGCTCCCTGTTGGGGGGGCAAAGGACCCAGCCCTCCTGAGCAGCCCTCCCCTCACACAGTTTCCCCACACCCACAGTCCCTTCACATGCCTCCACACCCACCCACACACCAACCCGCTGAGGCCAGCACAGGGCAGGTTTTTATACTGCTGGGGCCAGCACACGTGCTGTCTGCAGGCTCTAGCTCCCCCTGGCTGTAGGTCCAGGAGGAACTGGGCAGGGTTATTTTGCTCCAAGTGGCACAACTTGCCCCACGCCAAAGTGCATGTCTGGGCACATGTGCTGAGGCAAAAATTCCCTGCTCAAATTTGTGTTGCTCCTATATGAGCTGCTACAAGCACATGTGCCTGCATGTGTGGATGCGCCCATTGTGTGCTTTTATGCATCTGTATGTTTTGGAGCCAAAATGCCTTTGACAATTTGGTTCTAGGTCCTTATACACTATACTCCATTTTGCACTCCAGAAATTGTGCACATTTTTATTACAAGTCAAGGGGCAGATTTCCCCAGTGCTTTACAGTTGCTTTTAGGCACTAACCTGATAAAAAGCATCCCTAAATTGTAAAAAGATTCTTCCAGGAGAAGGAATCCACAGATAATATACATTTTCCAAGTGAGTCCTCCAACATCCATGGTCTAGTTCTTACAGTAGAGGGCCAACTCAGAGGAAAACATGGCCAGGGTTACCTTATTCCCTCCCAGTCCCTGGTTGCAAGAGAGAGTCTTTCAGGCTGTGGACAGTCAGTGTAAACTGCTGTTTGTCCTAATGTAGGGAACTGGTCTTGAGGTGCACTAAATCCTCCTTTTCACATAGTTGAGCACCTAGACCAGAAGTTCTTGGTGGCCAGGACCTTCCCTATTCTTTCAAGAGAAGACTTTCTTTGAAGGTTTGTTTTCTGTTTCTTGCTAAGGGTGATGGACACTTTTTTGCCATTTACTTGGTTGACTTACATTGGCCTCACTGTTCTGCTAGTAAATTTTCTGTTATTCCTCAGAAGCATGGTTCTAAATTGTACATCTCTCAGTATCCCAAGTTACAGTTACAGGTCAGCTGTAAAGGGTTGCATTCCTTATCTGGGCATTTGCTTTTAATTTAAAAAGTATTTATATATGTTTCCATAAGTTTTATTTTTGAACCTAGAATAAGAAACACTAGCATAATCCATATCTCTTGGAGAATAAGAATATTCAAAATGGGGTAACTATATTATATTGGAATTTTTTTTACATAGTATGCTTACTTGTGTGTGCAATGAATCAGTTTTTTTCTCTACATATTCATGTAGTACATCCTCCGTTACCTCAAACACTCTGAAGAATCTAGTGTTTTACTCTTACGGTGAGACTGGTATTGAAAAACCCTCTAGTCTCACTCTTTCCTTTATTTCATATAAGCAGAGAATCAGATTCATGTTGGCTCTTATGAATATTATGATCCAGTTGCCCTTGATCAAGTAAGACTCATTAATTTTAAAATATAGTTTAGGTTCAGCATTATGTGAATACATTTTCTTACTCGGAAACTCAGAACCACATGGGTATAATAATTAGATGAAGTAAGTGCTCCACATCTCTTTATGTTAGATCCAAGTGTCAGTCACAGCCTTATTTATGGAGGGAAGATTTTTTGTATTTCTAAGCTTACATAAAGCTACATTTTGGATAATTTAAAGAAATGTTAATATTAATACATTTAGCATAGATTGAAAGAAAATAATTTCTAGCATATGAGAAAACAATTTCTATCAAAGAAAATTACCTCATTTCCTCCCATCTGTAGTCTAGCAATGACTTCTATAAGAATTGTACCTTAGTAACTTGATCCGGTTTGCTGGCTTAAACATTCATAGCAGTTTAAAACTCTTTATGCTGCGTGGAGAAATGTAGAAAACCACTGAAAATTCATGGAGTGGTTTATACTTTCCCATAATGCAAAACTGTTAGATTTAAAGAATCTTGAAAATGTAAGTCTGTTCAGTCAGTTTAAATGGCTCAACATTTCTTATGTAGATTTAATACCATGTCCATCGCTGATGTGCTTGAGAACCTGGTCCCAAAGCAATTTCCTTTGGCTTTGTGTAACGTCCAAGAGAACAGAGGTTGAACAGGAAGCTAATGATCGGTAGCTTAGTTATGTTTACTGTATCCAGTTACTTTACTATTTCAGGGGTTTTATATTTTTGTTGTTGCAATAAAATGAGGGATTCTTAGCACTAATGGGTTGTCAGTCTATTTGTTGTACAACCCAGATTGTTTTTACCAAATGTCCAACATACTTCCTACTTGCTCTGCAGCATAGAGAGCTTCATAAAGTGTGGATTTTAAAGGGTTAACCCTATATGACGGCAAAGCTTTTCTCTCTCATTCTACCAAAACTTCAACCTGGGACAGACAATAAAATATAAATCAAAACAAGAGGTACAAAAACATTATCCACACAGTACAAGAAAGTACACACCTGAAGAAGGGTGTTAGTGCCCAAAACCTTGTAAAGAACAATTTTTTCCACCTATTCAGCTGGTCTAATAAAAGATATCACATTTACCCAAAGAACTTTGTCTGCCTATTATCCACACAGGAAATTCAACATTCAGAACTCTGTGGGATTCATTCCTTTAATGTATAAAAGTTATTCTGCAACAGAAGTTTCCTTATGCTTCATTTTTTATTATAAATCATTTTCAGCAGTTAAAATGAGGAGCCCTAAGTTTATGGGAAAAGCAGGTGGCTTTTAAGATGCAGAAAGGGCGATCAGGATGGAAGAATGAGAGTTTTGTTTGTTGAATATCCAAACTTCCCTCCATTTGAAAATTCACTTGCCAGTTGTTAATGTGTAATGCTTAGTGCCATGCCAAAGATGAGAATGAGAATACAACACATAAAGAAGTCCTGGGGCTCTATTTTTCCCATGAGCCTGACATTGGCTACCGCTACTGTTTCTTTTTTTTTTTTTTTT
>NW_017729025.1:154658602-154672788 GCF_001723915.1 Gavialis gangeticus | reverse complement strand
TGTTTTTTTTTTTTTTTTTTTTTTCATATGACGAAGTTAGTTGAAGTGAGTGGAACTCAGTAAAAAGCAGCTAACATTTAATTATTAATACTCCATTACCTGTTAAAAGACTACAAAGTAGCTACAATGACAAGTAATTTTAATGATCAAAAGGAAATTAACACAAAATTACATGTACCCTGCCCACGCATACATATATTCATGTGTTAGAGAACTGTTATTCCTCACTCCAGGTACATCAGCTTTGATCAAGCTAATTATTCTTCTCTGGGTTTTTTGACAGCAAATGAAGATGAGAACATTTGAAATTATGGCTATATTGCAGAGACTTCTACTCCACAATGCATGTTAACTTTATTTAACCAGACTAAAACTCTTGAAGTAATTTAAACATCATTTTGAGTCTTTACAAAAGCCTGCAGCTAGGCTCAGCTTCTCTGGTGTTTTCTTTTGAAACAACATTTAATCAGTTAGTTTTGATAAGCAAATGTTTAAATCAAATGGGGTATGATCTGATTTGGAAAACAAAGTCCTTACAAATGATTTTGCAAGTCCTTAGTCCTGGTTGCTACCATGGGTACACTGGTGGCAATTGCTTTTAAGGATCCATAATATGTGAATATTCCACAAATGGAAAATTAATAGGAGCAGCTCTGAGATGCAGTTGCATAGGTTGATTATACCTTGGCAAGCATCCTGTACTTCCACTGGCTTCTGCTGAGCCATCCCAGCTTACTAAAAGATGCCTCTGGAGTTCATCTCTGAAAGACAGATTCTTGAGGTGAAATGTTGGTCCGCAGAAATGAATGGGAGTTTTGTCTTTGATATTATAGAGGTTAGGATGTCTTCTCTGGCAGGCAGAGGTGTGTCTAGCTGTGTTGTTCACAGCAGTTGTTTCTACAGATTAGTTTAAGTATTCTGACAGATTAAAGCCTGCGGGTGCATTCAAAAACACTCCAAATCAGGACAACATGTGCTCAAAACAAGGAAGTACTTTCAGCAGTGAGGTTTACAGGAGAAAAACCTTCTGAAGAGAAAATGGATAGTCATTGCAGACCTTGGGCTAGATTCTCTGCTGCAGTCAAGCTGTTTAGTCACTGGAGTCCCTGGATACTACAGCCAGCTTTGTACACACCCTCTCCCTGCTTCTAGTTTAGGAGATGTGTTGGTGAGTTGGGACTGAGCCAAGGTGCACAGACCTCTGATTGCTGGCTGCTGTGGCAACTCCTTGCAAGCTCCGGTCCATGAATCTGGAAGATGAAATGTCCCAATGCAGAAGGGGCTGGCATAGGAGTAGGTGCTATTCCCAGCTCTGCCATTGACCTATTTTGTAGCATTGAAAAAGCCACTTTTAATCTCTGGGGCCCAGTTTCCCCATCAATAACATGAAAAATGTTAATACAATCCATAGATAAAAGCATTATGCAATCCTGAATGTCTGAAAAGCAAAACTCTGTGAAATGTTTTTGTAAGGAAAACCACCAGTGACATCAACACTGCAGGCCAGTTGGAAAACAGTCTTGAGTTAGTATGAAGGTTGCCTGAAAATCCTGTTGAAAAAGGTTCAGCAAAGTAACACTGTGCCTCAAAGACCCCTAGCAACAAACAATAACTTCGTTTTGGCAGTGAAATGGAAATCCTGCATTTGCATGTCAAAGGGAGCGATGGAAATAGGATGTCACACAATATGCCTGTTACTAAACATAAACCTTTTGTTAGAGGCAAGCTTTCAATTCCAACACTGGTGACTTCAGTACAGATGTGCTATTTTCAATCCATACATTTAAAAATAACTTGGCGAGGCCTTTTCTCAGTTTTCAGAGTCTATGATAACACTGCTAAACAAGGTTAGAAATGCTTGTGATGAACTAGGTGCATCTCTCAAGGTAAAATGGGGACAAAATCCTGAAGCATTATAGTGGCATAGATTTTCAGCATAACAGCAGACTTTTTGATAGCCAAAGGTTAGGGTTTATTCCTCATTGCCTACACCTTGGGCAATTATTTATGACTGCAAATTGGGTGCAAAATCCTGATGGTAACATGTTACAACAATGGGTTTCAGGTGCAGGTGACTAGGAAGTACAATGTAAAGGAAAACCAAGCACACATTGTACAGGATACTGCTAATTACAAGGGTGTTTCAAAAAGTAAATAAACATTTTGTGTACAATGATCATTTCCTGGACCACATAGTTTCTCTACATAGTCATGAATGATGGATGCATTCAACAATGCCGCCATCTTTCCTTACTGCTGTGTAGTTTCCCACTGGGCATGTCTACACATGCATTAATGTGCTTTTCCTAATGTGCATTAAATGTAGTACCTCCAATTTGAGGTACTAAATAAATGCGCATTAGGCTGCCCTAATGTGCAATACCAAAAGCACATGATTTTTTAAGTGGCGCTTAATGCGCAGTAGCCTATTTTACTGCTCATTAGTGTAAATTACATGGTTTTTTACATGACACTTTAAGTCGCAGCAAAATAGGCTACTGTGCATCAAAGTGCACCTATGGACACACCCACTTGGTTGCATACATGGAGCATGACCAGCAATTTTGATGTTAGCTTCTGAAACCCCCTTATATAATTAAAGGGCAAACAAAATATGCAGTAAGATTTTAATTCTGCAGTCAGATCTGTGTGGACAGATCTTTGTAGATATTTAGAGCCTCTTTGATGGCAAAGGAACACTGCCAGCACATAAGGGCATAACCCTGTATCTCCTTGTGGAGCTGAGATCTGTGTCATAGGTTTAACAAAGTAAGGAGAACACACACACACACACCCACACACACACCCCCACACACACTCCCCGGTGTACAATTTTCAGCCTTTTATGGCCATCTGAGAGAACAATAGAACTATTATATAACCTTCCCATTTGAGCATATGTTATTGATTTAAGTAAGGTTCAGACTTTAAAAGTTTTTGCTGCTGATTGCCAGAATTACCATATTGACTTGCATACTACACCTATTTTTCCCCCAAAAATCAGCCCCCCAAAATTAGGGTGCATGTCTTAAGTGGGGAAGCTGATTTTTTTTTCCCAGAAGAGAATCACCTTTCCTTGATTTCCTCCCACAGTAGCAGTGGCATTTCTAGTTAGGTAGCTGAGTCAATTAACTTAATGGCTTACTGTTCACTCCACAAGTGTTAATAATTCTCTCTCCTTTTGAATGATCTTCATTTTCCATTAATCAAGCTAACTTTCTTCTGGCAGTTTTTCTATCTTTTAGCTACTTTGGGGCACTCTCTTCCTATTTCATAGCCTTGGAGCATTTTAGCTCTTTTCAAAAGCATAGATCCACCCCTAAAGACTAGTGTTCCATGATAGCTAGGGTTTCAGCTTTGGTTAAGCAGGAAAGGGAGGGTGAGCAAGATGAAGATTAGTTTCTGTTCTTGCTCTTTGCAGCCATGACTTTGGAAAAATCTCTTTTTTATGTTGCTTTCCCCAAAACAAGGTGTGAGCCTTATTTGGAGGTACATGGTATTTGAGACAATATGGTATCTCTACAACTAACCCATTGTATCCTGAAGTGCAGATCGTTGTTAGTACTCTATGCCCCTAAATAAATCCAAGTTGAGCTCTATAGATCAGGGAGGTGATTACTGCAAGCCAATATTTTAAAATACTGAAAATTGGCTTGTTAGTATATTCATCCTTAGGTTGAACTCTAAAATTTAAGAGAACATCAATCTCAAATATGTTAGAAGTCTCACACATGAGGATTCAGTGAGCAATATGCTTGCAATTTGATTGACTTAGATGTTTTGTGTTTTAGATGGATGAGACTGATCAGACGGTCAAACGTGGAGAAAATCAGAGCACAGATTTTGCACAGTTCTATTTGTTTGCTTTTATGAATAGTGCTGTATTGAATTCCTCAATTCCTGTGAATAAGGCAAAGTGTGTGTGTGCACATGTGCATGCCGCGCGCGCGCGCACACACACACACACACACACACACTTTGGTTTCTTAGCAGAAGTTTTTGTGTATTGAATAGTAAACAGCACAATTCAGAATGCAGTTCATCCTTGCCAAACAAACATGCCCAGTAGCCTGTATGAGAAATAATTTGCTTCTAAAAGGTGTTGGTGTGACAGCCCTAGGGACTGTTGTCCCTTGTTCATGAATGTAACAGGTACAGTGTGTGCAGCAGCAGGAGTGCCAGCTTCCCACACAACCCTTCCAGAGTCTTATAAGTGGTTCTTCCAAGGCGGATTTAAGTACCTTGGCCTTTTTGCTAAGAATGCCAACAAACGTATGAATCAGTGTCACCTGTGGCAGTCAGGACAGTTGTCCACTAGGAACAGGGTGTCCATTAGAAATATGGACAGGGTGTGGTGGCCCATGGCAAGGTAGTCTCATCCTCCCAGGTCCTGCTATTTGTTGCACATCCCTAAGAGTTGTCTTTTGGTGGGTGCCTGTTCACTTAGTGTCATGTCACCAACTCTCTTCACTACAGCTCTTATCTGTCATGTTTCCTTGCTGTCAAAAGCCTTTTTGTGGAACTCAGTTTTCACACAGGCCTCATATTACTCAGTAATTAGGGTTAGCAGCTGGCCCGAAGAATTTACATAAATTACAAGCCCTTTGGGACAAGAACTGCCCTTTCCTTATGTTTCTGTGTTGTACCTAGCCCAACCGAACTCTGATTGCTATCTCTAAATACTCAACATACTCTTTAATCTCATTATCTTCATAAGCACTGTGTTTCCTAATAAAAATTTGGGGGTCTGGTGTCACACTCAAATTATTGTGGTAATGATTTTTTCCCTCCTAATAAATTTTGATTAGAATGCAGTTTATCCTTTTTCCAGATGAATTGCCATTATTCAGGTTGAGTTTGCTAAAATAAATTAAAACAAACACACACGGCAATCAAGACATGCTCATGCCTTTCCCAGGAGTCTCTAACCCCCTGAAAGGTGTACATTCCAAGTGGAGCAGGTCCCAGAGGAAGCACTCCTATCTCTGACAAGCTTTTAACTTAATGTCCAAACAGCCAAAAATAATGTAGCACTATAGAGGTGCAGGTGCACACCATTGTCTTGTCAGGGGCAGTTTACTCTGCAACATTCTCCATGGGAATTACTGTGCATTATTTAATAGGAGAATTTCTCTGATTTAACTCGCATGCGCGTCTTATTGCAAACACAATTCAAACCCTTCCAAGTGCTCCTTTTGTTAGCCCAGAAATAAAATATTTGCAGATGTGCCTTGCTACTACAGCCTCTCAGACTGTAGACTGTTGTGGGAATAAGATAAAAATTACCTTGGCCAAATTCTGAGCTGCAGGTAACACGACCTCAAGGCATTCATTAGAATTCTCCTTGAGTCTCATTGTTCTGCAGGTCAAAAAAGGGAGAAAGTGCAGTGGTCAACCCCCTTCTGATCCTGAATCATTCCCTGGTATCTTTCTATTTTCAGGTCTGCATGGAGGGAATGGTGTAGACTCCCTTACTGTTGTCTAGTACTGCTTTTATGTTTAGGGTGTTCCCCAAAGAGCCAGTTAGCACGGTTTTATGTTCCCCTTGCAGAGCAGAGCAGGGAATGCTATCAGGATGAATGCTGTAAAATGATTAGCTAAGATTCTCCTACCTTATAATGAGGTCTTTATTTTTTAAATTAGAGGTCATCTTTGCAGCTTTGTATAGTCAATATTAGTCTATATGTAGACATATTTAGGTTAACACAGAGTGTTTTCAATGCCAGTGGAAACATTTTAGGAATAAAACACTATAAGCCTGTATGTCCAAAGCATTGCAGCATTTGGCAGTGTATTGAGCACAAGAGTATGAGACATAGGACATGAGCTCCGTTTCTTTTCTCAGGCCAGTTCTGATCTCATTAGTTTTGAAGACTGGTTCTGGCATATCCCAGAGTGAGTGCTAGAAGAACTGGGTCTGTTGGCTATAAAAGAGAGTGAAAATGCTTTCTCAGCTCTCATTTTCTAGCATGAATTGCGGAAAATAAGTTAGATTTTTAATTTTTTTCAAAGTTAGGAACTTTTTTTAGAGTCATTTTATTTTAATCAGTGTCTTCTTAAGGCTGTCTCAACACTAAGAAAATGCACTAGGTCTGGGTAGCGTTTCTTAGCTAGCACAGCGTTATACATAATTTAGCATCTACTATGAATGCTAGATTAACCATGACTAGCTAACACATTATTGAATGAGTGCCCTTGACACATCAGAGGCAAAATCATGTTTCAAGTTGTTCACATTGGGGATGATGAAGCTCTGTGGATATGCTGGATCCTGTTAGTGTAGAAGAGCAGGGCTCTAACTAAAGACATGGTCGTTTTCCCCTAGATCTGTGTCTAAAAGTACAATTTAATTAATATATTATTTTATCTCAGCATCCATCATCTTAATTCAGGGTTGTCCTTTGAATGACACACTCCAAAGGAAAGCACAAGACAGAAAAAAGCTTACTTTGTTCATCATGAAAATGTAGCAAAGCATTAGGTTAAGAGTGTTTGCAGTTTGGCCTGTCACTGTAACAAATGGAGAATGCAACAGAAGTTCTGGCTTCAATAGCATGAAAATGGGACTGTTCCAGGTAACCATTTTTTATTCACCTGTTTCTTATGATGGAGGGAAAAGGAGATTTTCACACCAAAATAATGCAACCTATTTCTGAAAGGCTGATAAGTGCTTAAATGGGTCATGAAATGAGCAATGTGTTTTCTTTGTGCAAGTCATAACCAGTAGGGTTGACTTCATCAGAGTTTTGCTAAAGGCAGTGAGTGTTGTTTTACTTGGTGGCAGTTGCTTCATTTGTAATTTCACTGTGTCCTCATCCCCCTGCCCCCACTTCAAGTTTATAATAATACATTTCAGTAAATATTATGCTTGCTGTAGTCTTGCCATAAGGATGCCTTGGAATTACTGGTTGTTTAATTCAATACTATGTACAAAGAAAATGCTTGCTGTAATGTTTATATACAGATCCTGGGTGGTTGTAATGGGTCATTTGTGTCCCTTCTGGGTTCAGAAGGGAATGTGAGCTGGTGCTGCCCGACTGGCTAAATGTGGGGGGGAGCTCTCCTGTGGCTGCTGCTGTCACTGCCATCCACCACCCCACGCCACTGCCATGCACCACTTTCCCATGGCCAGTGGCGCATGTGGCTTCGTGGGCTCCTAATGGGTGGTGCACGATTGGCTGGGTGTGAGGTTTGTCAGCAGCCCATGGAGCCGCACATATGACTGGCTGTGGGAAATTGGGGCATGGCGGTAGTGGCAGTATGGGGTGGTGGCTCAGGGCAGTGGGTGGCAGCAGTGACTGCCGTGTGCAAGCCCCACCCCTGGCTCTGCATCTGGCTGCTGCCACCAGAAGAGGTACACTTCTTAAAAAAGGTTGAAAACCCCTGGATTAGATGACAAACACCCATGTACTCCAGCAAGTGAACAGCACCTGATGTTGCAAAGAGGTGAAAAATCCAAAGTCCATGCACTTCGTGCCTGACTTATGGAAACATTCCTTTCCAAGCCCAAATTTGACAGTCTGACACTGAGCTTGTGAATAAACCACCCGAGCCAGCCATCTAGTAAGAGCATTCTCTATACCAGCTCAGTGCATTAATCTAGTGTCGTCTTTCCCATGGTGGCCAATCTTTGATGCTAAGAGGGAGATAAAACATATATCAGAATTCATTTAACCAACTGTGCTTTTTGAAAAACCTTCATTCCTGACCCATGCAGGCAACTGGCCATAGTTCTCAAGCATGACATTTAGTATCTTCATGTAAAGCTGCAACTGTTATGAGCATACTGGGGGCAATGCAGGCACACTTATTTTGCCTTGACCTGTAAAGGAAGAGCCTGAACAGGAAGACTCACAGATTCACAGACTCCGATTAGAAGTGGCCCTTACAACCATCCCATCTGATGTCCTGCTGCCCTGCTGTGGAACTTCTCCCAGAAGCTGGATTAAAGCACATCCTGTAAAACAGGGGTACTCAACCCCTGGCAGCATGTCATCTAGCCTGCAGGGCTCACCATGGATCCAAAAATGTGGCTGCAGGGGAGCAGTGGCACCTCTCTTGCTGCCAAATTTCCAGACTGGTGGGGATCCCTGCAGGCAGAATAGCATGGCCCTATATGCTAATTTGGGAGCACAGGACAGCATGAGACACACAGGGCAGTATGAGGCCCAATCCCAGAACACACTGGGCTTGATCACAGGGTGCACATGTGAGAACAAAAGATTGGGCATCACTGTTGTAAAAAGATACCAAACCCCATTTCAAGGGCTTTAAATGAATGGGAACTTACTACCCTTGCTGGTAAACTGTTCTAACATTTAATTATCCAATGCTGGATTCCCTCTTCTCCAGAGGATGTCTTTGTTGTGGTGGGGAAAGCCTGGGTTGTGATACATGGGTCACTTTGGGGTATGGTAACACTTTATATTTAAGTATTATGCATGTCTGGTGTCATGTGACAGAGGACTGATGGTGCTGAAACACTGGGCTTGATGAACTGCTATTGTGCCTCAGGTAACTATCTACACTGGTAGTTAATCGGACAACTTGTGTGCACAAGGTTAAAACCATATGCTTAAGTATTTCCCTGGACTAGGGCCAGACTGTTTGGAACCAAGAGAATCAATCCCTAACTTATCTGCTACTAGGCCAATGGGATGGGAGAATAAAATCGGAAGGATTACCAGTTTCTGTTGATCCAAGCAGTATTATTAAATGAGATGATTCTTCCTTCTAGTTGCATAAAGTGTTGTATACAAAAAGATTGGCTTGTTAGTGTAGTTAAAACCAAGTGTAACAATTTGGATAGTATACATAGAATAAATGATGGAAATGGTCACGATATAAATACAACCATACAGAATTTATAGCTCTTATATAACTTTGAGTTACTGAAAAGTAACCAGGCGAAAATCGTTGGCAGAATTTAAACTACATTTCTTGAACTGGGAAGGCATTGCAATTTGAGAAGTAAACTGGGGAAGGCAGGAGGGGCAGGAAGAGACGGGAATAGGACAGTTCATTATACAACTTTATTCACTCTTTACCTCTGAGAGTCACCTGTTTTTCCATAATATTTCCAATTTACTGACGATCTAGGGCATGAAAGCATGTAGGGAAAATGAAAATGTTTCTTAAGTTTCTTTGTCCATTTAAATAAGAACCTGAATTGTTTCTCTTACAAGGGACCTTGGAACGACATTGTCCCATCTTCAAGTCCTATGGATGGCTCGTTGTGGGCTCACAGATTTGGATGGAATTTCTTCCTCCAGCTCTCTTAAGGTAAGGAAAGCTGTATCACTTCAAATTTTCCAGCATCCTCTTATAGGCTTGCTAAATTTAGCTCATAGTTCTCTTCCTATAATTATGCTGGTAGCCCTTTTCTTTTTATTCTTAAGGGACTTTGGGAGTTTGTGAAGACGCCAACATATTTATTTTTTGTTAGAACACTGGCCTATTTCTAAAAACACTTACTGTCAAGCACAGTACTCACTTCTGTCATAATCTTATTGACTTAAGTTGGCACTAGGAAACACCATGTCTGAGTGAGTTTTTGAGCCTTTTGATTGATTCTGTTCAGTTTTTACATTTATGTGATACCCCATAGCCCAAAAAATTTTAAGCAAACCTTTAATGTAATTTGGGCAAGACTGTGATGGATGTGCTCTGTTTACTCCTTTTAGGAACTCTATATCGCCTATAACCATATTTCTGACCTGAGCCAAGTGTGCTTGCTAGATCATCTTGAGATTCTGGACCTGGAAGGAAACAATATTGAAGACATTAACCAGATTCAGTACCTGGGACTTTGTAGCAAACTGAGTAGTCTCACAGTGGAGGGGAACCTTATTTGCCTGAAGCCAAGCCCAGAATCTTCAGAGGTAAAAAAATTGTTCAGACTCTGTGGGCGCATCTACACATTCATTAATGCGCCTTAGATACTGCATGTATTTAGTTTAGTATTTCTTTAATAAAGTACTAACTAAATTCGCAGTACCTGGAGTTACTGCGCAGTAGCACTGGTGCACAGTTATTTGGTGATGCTTACTGTGCATTAGCCTCATAACACTATATAGTAGGCTAGTAGCATGGGTTTTGCTGTTTCACGCTACTGCACAGTGTTATTAGGCCAATGCACAGTAAGTGTCTCGTGTAGATATGCCTCTTGTGTTGAATTTTGTACACACTTGTTTATCTTGAAGCGGTAAATCAGAAATTTATAGAAACACATCCACTGAGTAGTTATTAATCACGGGTGATGACAGAATAAGTCTTTTCCATCCATCGTTTGTATAGTTGTTTTTGAAAAAGGCACCTTTCTCATGATCACAAGACAGAATAGGGGCAGAAGTAACACCTATTCCTGGCCTCTTTCTTAATGTCTCCAAAGGACTGTTAATATTAGCAGGAACAGCTTTCATAAAACATTTCCTGCTACATATGAGTATGGGCATAATCTAGCTTAGCAAATAAATTGTTCTTACATGAATATTTCTCCCCCATGCTAGTGAACTCCTTCATGCAACTTCAGATCTTTCCCCATCTGCTCTAAGCTACATAGGGGTCACCAGAGAATAATTTTCTCCTGCTTACTAGCCAGCCAAGCCCTTTCCCTAGGTCACTAGGGAGCATGAAACAGACTTTTAAGCTGTTTATTTCTTTCAACCTCCATCACATTTTGGTGAAATTCTAATTTTTCTGCCCCCTCTGTTATATGGTCTGCCCAGGGTCCTCCCTGTCTCCAAGGCAACAGAGGTACCATGGCTCTGAGCCTGGGCTTATGAATGTTCCTGATATCCAGAATTCTCTGCTTCCATATATCATGCATGACAGACTCCAAATCTCCATTTATAGTAGTGTTCTTCAGGGAAGATTTTTCCCTATATGTCCTTCATTTTTTTCCCCTTGGTCTCAAAGCTTTTCTCTGAAAATTTCTATATTAAAAACATATTTTGGCTTTCTTAGGATGCTCTAAAGGACAGTGCCTTCTGTCCCCTCCACACTCAAAACATCCAGCAGGCCACACTCAGTTCTCAATGGGTATGGGTGCAAGTTCCATACCAAAGGAGTTAGGTAGGCCTTGGGAACCAAGATCCTCGGTGGCTGTACATGAGGCCCATGCCAACAGAGTTGAGCAGGCTGCCATGAAACTAGATCCCAGTCAGAGTGTAGGCAACGGCCATGCCACCAGAGTTGATCAGGTTGGAGGAAAGCCTGACTCTAATTAGTATGTGAGTGATGTTTTTGGTGAGACAGCTGAGCGGGCCGTATGGAAGCTCTCTTCACTGACATCAGATCAGAATCAGTGGGATGAAAAAAGGAGTATATTTTTCAAAGCTTCTCTGGCTTTCTTTTAGGCATGGAGCACAGCTTGCAGGGCAGGTATATAAGGAGGTTTCACTGAAGCCTTTTTAATATCTAAGGAAGCCTCCCCCACTAGCAACCAGCATACAGTGTAGTAATTAAGAGCCCCTTCCTAAGGGATGAGCCTACATACTTTCTTTCTCCAGCCACCAGGGATCCTACAGGACATCAGGGAGTGTCAGGGAGACAGGCAAGATATGTGTTTTCAGATAGCTGTTTTGATCTTCAATTTCCAGTTCCCCTTTAATTGGGCTTTTTAAGGGTTTTTTTCCTCAAGTCTAAGCAGATTTCCTGTCCAGTTAGAAGTGTTTCTCCCCTGCCCCTTCCTCTGACTTGAGGGTGAGCGCTTAGAAATAGGAGGTTTTAGATAGGGGGTGCTATATAACAGAATTTGCTCATTGCCATATGGCTATGCTTATTAACAGCTATTTGATCTTGCTTCTAGGGTAGCCTAGCCCTCAGTACAAATCCTAAACTTCATCGGGGGACAGTGGGGAACATTTTTTCCTCTAGATGATGTGTGCTTCCTATGTTATCAGCAGATGACTCTTTAGAAACACAGGGTGTCAATAACTGCTAGAGGTAGGCTTGTTCACATCCTGGACAGAAGCTCCTATGCCATTCTTTAGTGTACACCAAGAAGGAAAGAAAGACATACTCAAAACTGTGGGAATACAGTCCAGACTATCTAGCCCTTTAGTGCATCATAAATCATGTGAACCTATTTTCATTTAAGTCAACTGGAAAAGTAAAAGAAGGGCACATGAGAAAAAGAGGAATTTAGAGATGAAGACAATAGCTCCTTTTAATGCAAAGGTCTGTTTTATGGTTTCCATCCTCCACCACTGAGATTAAAGAACATTGAAGGAATAGGCCACAATGATTATAATCAACTTCTTATTAATCTAAAGGTCTTGGTTCTCAGACTTGATATAGGTGCTGATAGAATCACCTTTCTTAAACCGCAAATACACAGACACAAAACTTAGTGCAGGAGGAATCTATCGTAGACAAAAATCCAGCACTGTTTAGCTCAGTACCTGGGAAGCTGAGGTGAAGGAATTGCTGGCTCATTCTAAGGTGATAAATGCCCTCCTGGAGGGAATCTGGAAATGTTTACTCATCTCTTGAGCTTAATAGGATCCTAGAAAAGTAGGGCTGGAGGGGACCTTAGCAGGTCAGCCAGCCCAACTCCTGCTGAAGGCAGAAACATTCCTGTTTAAACCATCCAGACAAATGTTTGTCTAACCTACACTTAAACATTTCAAACAACAGAGATTCCACAAGCTATCTAGCTAATGTCCCAGTACTTAACCATTCTTGTACTGTATTTACTTGAATCCAAGAGGAGGCTTTTCCCCTCATTCAATATGCACTTGGAGCAGCCCTTTTAAACTTTCCAATGGTATTTTCAGCTTGGAAAACAGTTATTCTAGACAGTCTTCCTGAGGGGCAGTCCTAAATCCAGACTCAGAAAAGAGAGTTGTTTACCCCCTCGTTGCTATGGTAATGAGAAGTACCCCTGTGGCACCGGGCTTGGGTATGTCTGTACCAGGTTCATGGCATTCCTGGGAGTGCTGTTCAAGCATGCCTGTCCACCCAATCCCACTTGCCAAGTGCCAATCCTAGAAGCAAAGTTCTGAAGCCATCTTGAAAGCTAGGGGCAGACATTCAAAAGCCTGAGCCTGAATTAATTCAATCTTTGCAGGTTAGTTTAACCTGGCTAGGCTGAGCCGGTTCGTAACTGGACAGACATTCTCTCTGGACTGAGGAAATTCAGGCACATGTGGCAGTGGCTCAGGCTAGAAGCCAGGGGTCACTAGAACAGCCCTCCCTTCCCTACCAGAGTGCTGAGCAGAGGCAGGGTGTGACCAGGCCTGGGCAGGACCTCTGATTAGGGGGGTCTGCCTGCACCATCTCAGACTTTCCCCTGCTGGCTGCTGAAGGGGTGGGAGTGTTACTAGACCCCAGACCCCTGCTAGCACTCTGAGGCAAGGTGGGTGTGCAGTGAACACATCTGTTAATGATATGGAGCTTTTCAATCTCCCTCTCCCTGCTTCTTTATACTGTCTGCAGCAAACTGACAGGTGAGCAAGCCAGCAAGGGGCTGATAACAGTGATTATCACCTCATCAGCAAAACACTAGCCTCACTCCATTAGTTCAAACTCTGCATAGACTCATAGATTGTTAGGGGCTGAAAGGGACCTTGCAGATCATCAGGTCCAGCCCCCCCACTAGGCAGGAAGACAACTGGGGTTGGGTGACCCCAGCAAGGTGACTGTCGCATCTCCTCTTGAAAACCTCCAGGGTAGGTGACTGCACCACCTCTGGAGGGAGTTTATTCCACAGTCTAGACACCCTGACAGTGAAGGAGTTTTTCCTGCTATTAAGCCACCTTCTTAAACAGGCTTCCTCTCATACAGCTTACCATCTGACTAGTTGATTAGATTCAAAGAGCCTTAAGCAGGCACTGTCTTGTCTGCCTGTCCCAGTGAAATTGAAGACATGCACACAGACACCTCTCAACATTAGCTACCGTACCACATGCCTAGGGTCCATGGGGCTGGGGTCCATGCTGTGGTAGATGAGAGGGAGGTGGGGGAGGGATTCCTGCTTAAGCAGCAAGGGGGGATGGGGCAGGGGGAAGCCAGGCAGACCCTGCTGTGTCTGCAGTCTCTGCTGGAGCTGCAGTCAGGGAGCAGAGGGGAGAGGCTGGCTCTGCTATGGAGCAGAGAGCCCTGCTCAGCCCAGAGACCATGCTGGGATGCTGAGGGAGCCTGGTTTATCTTAAACCAGCAAGGAGTCTGGGACAGACATTGCA
>NW_017729025.1:154655732-154658470 GCF_001723915.1 Gavialis gangeticus | reverse complement strand
TGATCACTTAAACTGGTTTATGTGTAACGTCTGTCCCTAGCCAAAGGTACCTCCTGAAGCTGGTTCCAAGCGCAATGAAGATAGAACTCTGCAGGACCTTAGAATGAAAATTCACAGGAAGATACAGTGCTCCTGTTGCTTCAGTATAATCCATTAATTTACCTTTTAAGAAACATGGGGAGTATAGAGGGATGGGGTGGAGAAATGGAAATGGAATACAAAGTCTTTGAGCAAGGACATTAGCTTGGATCTTGTCCAAATTAACTTATTTTTAAAACGATATGAAAAGCTTTTCTTTTTACCTTTTCTGGCTTGTTCGAAAAGGTCCCACCCAAGTGTTCTGTATCTTCACACTAGCAGTTAGTTTCCCTGAACCTTTCTTATCCCTCTTTGCACTGGCAGAATTTGATTATCTCTGCTCTTTGGGAACTAAACTTCTCAAGCACAATAGATCAGTTAGCTAAGTCAGATAACCCTACTGCAAACTGTAAAATATGTCTGCCATACTGTACCTGATTTTAGACAGATTTCAGTAACACAGTAGCACAGAGTTAATCTTTCAGTTTCTTTTCACTCCCTTTTTACTGCTTTTAGGAGAAAGGCAAATGCACTGTTTTAAGTATGAGATTGCATAATGGAAAACCCATGCTGTAACTAACCCAGAAGGGCCAGGCAAAGCACCAGCATTAAATCACACACATTAAAAACCTGTTCCTTTTCATTCTCTCTCATTGTATCCTTTCCTCATCCTGTAAGCCACTTAAAATCCTAATATCAAGTTGAAAATCACCAGCCAAAACTTCAGATTCTAAAATGCATAGGATTTTTGTTCTGGGGAACTGTCTACTCAGTGTTGTGATTGAATGATTCAGGGTCACCGTTATAATCTGTTGTGCGGTGTCAGGAAATTCCTAGAGGAAAGGAGACCTTGAAATAAAACTTAATGGTATCATGTTAAAGCAAGAGGATCTCTTGAAGTTATCCTACTTTTCCAGACTGTAGGCCAGTCGGAAAGCGTAAGAGTGCCTTGTGGACACCTTGCCTCTTCTGCACAGTCAGAATGGCCATCTTCTGTCCAGTTGAGAGTATATAACCTCCCGTTGACAACTACAGTAATTAAGTACAGAATTAATATCTGGAAAGGCTTTAACATGATGTACAATTGATGCACTTACAGTTTTAATTTCAGTTTTAGAGAAATAACTGATTCCAATTATTATTTCTTGTATCTAAAATGAAGAATAGCTGTGGATGAAGCAATAGCTCTACAATTTAAATGCACCCACTATGCCAACTTCATACAAGGAGTCAGCTTCATTCAGTTGAATCTATTTCCTAGAGCAGCAGCAAGAGCTCTGCAGATATGTGCTTGTGTCTGAATGCCTCTTTGGGAATGCCTCCACTAAAACCTTTATCTAATAAGTTAAATAAGCAGAGACTTTATGCACTTACTGGGCACACACAAGTAGTTGTTCTCAGTTAAAAGAAGTGGCTTACAAACCTTGTCTTTAGATTACTGCAATTGTCTTCATCCATACCCATGAGACATAAGTTAAATGAGGTAATTAGTTTAAGCTTTAATTGCAGCAAAAATGTCCCAAGTTATTCGTGCTAGGCTGTAAGCAAGATACAATGTATGTGCTTGTCCAGGTGTTTCATAAGGTAGTACATTGTAGAGTATTCTTCAAGAGCTGAATCACTCTGTATGGCTGTCACACAGGACTGATATAAGGCATAAGGAAGAAATCAAACAAGGGGCTGGCACTATGATTCCTCTTTATAACAGGCCATTAAGACATTCACACCTATGGAATTCATTTCTGCATGAGGCTATTGGTGAAGTTAAGCTTGAAAGCTTAGGTAGTGTCTTTAAGAGCTCAGTCATTTAGTACAAGTGTGGCTTTTTTCACACAAGCATATAACAACTGTGAAGATTTGTAGCACCTTCTTCTATTTAATTATTGGCTTGATCACAGGTTCCACTGAAGGCAGCAGCAGTGTCATTCCTT
The DNA here is from genome assembly GCF_001723915.1 of Gavialis gangeticus. Lineage (NCBI taxonomy): Eukaryota > Metazoa > Chordata > Crocodylia > Gavialidae > Gavialis > Gavialis gangeticus. The sequence goes on along the minus strand of NW_017729025.1, from coordinate 154,656,461 downwards.
TGCTAACATATTTTTGCTTCTCAGAGATCCAAATCTAGAGTGCCTTCCATTTGTTTTCCTGCTTTGAACTTGCTGAGCTGCACTTCAGAGGCAGCTTCTGGAACTATTTATAATGGAAATTATTTTTTCTCATTGATAGTTCAGACTTGGCTGATATCATGATTCCCTGGGAGGAACCAAATGTCTCTACAAAAAATCAAATCAAAACAAAACAAAACAAAAACCCTCTCTTTGCTTCTAGTGGACATCCTTGTCTAGGGCGGCAGGCAGACATCACATTTGAAGCATTTCAGATGGCTTTCAAGTCTTTCAAAGGGTAAACTGTCTATATGTACATACCCTTCAAAGCACTCCAAAAACAGCTGAAGGACTCCAAAATAGTGCGTTTGGAAAAAATCCAAAGTAAAGTCTCTGCACAGGTAGCTGCCTTAAGATGTTTAGTCAGCACAACATGGGGTGCCAACTTCAAAGTGCTCAGAACCATTGCACTTACAGTGGTATATGCCCCAGCAGAATGTTGTGCTCCTGTATGGTCCAGAAGTTGTCAGACTAAAAAGCTCAACAATGTACTTAACAGTACACTGGGACTCACTTACACACACACACACAGATGTACTCCCTGTACTCTCAGGCATTAGATCAAGTAATATAAGAAGACAGACCCTAACATCATTATTGGCAACAGAAGCAGATGACAAAAATCACCTGCTCCATCAACTGTTAACTGAA
>NW_017729025.1:154651548-154655721 GCF_001723915.1 Gavialis gangeticus | reverse complement strand
TGACAAAAATCACCTGCTCCATCAACTGTTAACTGAAGACCTGAATAGACATAGGCTTAAGAGGCTCAAAAGTCATAAACTGTTTGTACATGAAGCCCACAAGTTCCTGGAAAAGCCTAGGGATACTGAACCAAACCTATGGACAGCAGTGGCAGTGGCGACATGGAGGGGGTGCACGTGCACCCCCTGAGAGCACTGGTGTACCTCCTGACAGTCAGCGCTCCCTGCTTAGGCGATGAGCGGGGGGCAGGTGGGAGCGCCAGTGCCCCCCCTGCGAGTGCTGGCCAGAGAGTGGGGGCACCAGGTGAAGTGCCGCTGGCACTTCCAGGAGCACCAGGGCTGCTTCTGTGAATGCCAGTTGTGCTTCCTGGCCAGTGAGATTGGCCGCAGGGAACCCCCCTCATTTGGCAAGACTCAGGTGGCACCAGTCGCCCATGAGCAGTGGAATGGGCTGACCACTGGGAAAGATCAGATCTATTCCTACAGCATTTTATATTGACACCAAACAAGTCCCCCATTGGTTACAACCTTGACAGAGAAGCATGGGTCAGGCTAAACAGAATGAGATATGGATGCTTCAAAATAATGCTTTACAAAATGAACATCTTGGACAGCCTCCTGTGAGAATAGTGTCCAACAAACAGCACAGCACTTAATTGAAAACTGCAATCTTTACAAATGCCCAGGCAGGGTAGATGGAATCTGCACATTGAGCGATAATACCAGACAGTGGCTCATAGATTTGTAAGTTGATATCTTATGTGATACAAAAGAGAAGAGAGAGCACAACATAGGGCCTTTTGGGTCCTCCAGCATCCCACGGTGCTCATCTCTTCTTCCTCCCCACTCACCTACAGGGGGGAATGGAAGGAGAAGAATAAGGCAGGCTGTCAATGAGTATTGTCATTCTGCCTCTGCTGTCCCAGACCCCCCTACCAGAATTGAGAGACTGGAAACCTCTGTGCCCCCTGTCCCCACCCCAGAGTTCAGATTTCTGCTCTCCAGCCCACCCTCCTGTTGTAATTTTCAGGAACACCTCTACAGCTGCAGGTTTGCCACTGAGTAAAAGAAATCAAACAGAAATGAGAGAGCATTTATTCACCACCATATACTCTTCTTTGAAGCATCCAACCTCAGGTTAACACAGGGATGTACATTGCTAGATAGTATTCCTTTCTCTTGCCTATTACTGCATCCATTTTTCCCAATTACAATTAAATGCTGGGAGCAGTGGCTGAGCTTCAAAAGGGGTACTGGAGGAGGCACAGGATAAAGGCTGAACTGTTATGGTGGTTAGTGTGTTGTACTAGGAAGTCAGAGCAGACTCCCTTAAGGGAAGCTGAAAATGTAGGTCATAGAGAAGTAAGGCTGGAAGGGACCTCAGGAGGTCCCCCAGCTTCCCAGGCAAGTGCCCTAGCCACTCAAAAACTGGGACAAGAGACTGCCCTCTTCCTCTTCTTTGCTGCCAGTCTGCACGTATGCCCAGTGCATGTGTGCAGACAAGTACATACATGCACAGACTATGCAGCCAGCAGTAGAATTCCTACCTGTGTCACTGGGTTATCAAAACTGGAGGCTTAAGATGACTAGGAAGGGAAAAGAATACCACTGTTGGTGCTTTCAGTCTTTAAAGATGCCTGCAATGGAGTTAGATCGTAACTGTTCTTGATCTCTTCAGGTGATGAAATTAGTGACTGAATTTTCTGCAGTATGGTTGAAGTGTAGCTCAGCAAGCATTTTGCATGCTGTTTCATTTACAAGTGCAATACATATACATAACATGGCACACAAGATGCATTTTCAAAGAAGACTGCAAAAGAAGTTCTCTTTAACTAATTGCTTGGTAACGCATTGCCACCTGATCTGTACAGAGTTTGTCTATCAGTCATTGTGTAACTAGTGTACCGATTACTGGGATAGCTAGACGTAGAGAAGAATACAAGGTTTAAAGAAGAGTCATTGCCCAAATATGTATTGTTATCTCTGCCTCTTCCTTGGTTGGATTTTCCTTTTGTAATCAGTCTAAGAAAAGAGATTCATCAGCCAATTAGTGACTCTGTTTATGGGAGGCCGTCCGTGATAATGGTATGTCTTTTACAGGGCCCTAAAAGAGGCTATTGCACTATTTCATTCTTGTCTTGCCTCTGTAACCTTGAGTCTGTCCCCAAACCTCCTCTGCCCTAAGTTGCTAAAGGTTTTTTACTTGGGCTCTGTGAGTCACTTCACTTCTAGAAATGCTTCTTCTGACCCATTAGGGTATAGAAAAGTCACTTATGATGTGAAAAAAACAGATGTAGATTTCTTTTCGTGTTCCCTAACTAGGCAAGGCTAATGTTGCATACTACAACTTCTATGTAAGAACTCTCTGATTCTTTTTATCTACAGAATGATCCAGCTAGTTTTACTCCTCTTTCTTTAGGCTGCCTGTTTGCTTTGTCTAATTTGATTTCTAGATGAGGTCATCTTCCTCTGTCATCTAAACTAAAAGCAGCAAGCTGATGATAAATACTGTAGCCCCTGTTACAGCTCCTGTTGCAGTAATGCAGCATGAATGTAATATGATGCTTCTGTCAAACCAGATGGGGCTATAAACTAGAAAACTAGAGCCAGTGCATTCTGCATAGTGCAAGTGCCACATGGTGGAATGGTGGTTGGTTAATACTGTTTCTAAATTAAGATGAAAGACTCAGTCTAGTTAATGCTTGCCTCTTCTTACCAGTAACCAGCAAACATATAGAGCAGTGGTCATATAGAGTTCCCCAGGGCTTCGTCCTTTGGCCTGCACTGTTCAACATCTTCATCAGTGACTTAGATGAGGGGGTGAAAAGCTCCTTGTTCGAATTTGTGGATGACACTAAGATGTGGGGAGACGTGAGCACGCTATAAGAGAGGGACAGGCTACAACTAGATCTGGACAGGTTACAGAGGTGGGCGAATAAGAATAGGATGGGTTTCAATACTGACAAGGGCAAGGTACTGCACCTGGGGAGGAAGAACCAGTAGCATACCTACAGGCTGGGGAACTTCCTTCTTGTCAGTACGGAGGCAGAAAAGGATCTTGGAGTCACTATTGACTCGAAGATGAACATGGGTTGCCAATGTGGGGACGCGGTCAGGAAGGCTAACCACATCTTGTCAATTTAGGATTGTGCCTAAATTCCAAATCTAACCCTATGGGAAGTGTTCCTCTTTGGTTCATCAGATACTGGGTTCGGCAGCCTTCAAGCAATACATATTTTAGTCATGCTATTACTTAATTTATGGGGATGAAACCAGAGAATCCTAAATACAGGGAGGGGGGCACTCCTGGATGGGTTTATTTAGTTTTTTCATGCAGTGCAGGATGCCAGTGTCAATTCTGTATAGCAAAGGGATGTTGTGGCAGTGATTTGCAAACAAACTACAAATGAACCTTTTCTTTTGTCCACTTGGGTCATCAGTTCATGGTCCATTTGAGCCTCAGTTCAAGCATAGAGAAATGCAGTAAGATTTGGAATGCGTGGTAACATTTATATTACGGCTGTGCGAAACAGCACTGTTTCATTTCGACTTCTGTTTCACCATTTCAAAGGGACAGTATTTCATTTTGCTGTTTCAAAGCATGGTTCTGTTTCGTTTTGTCAGAACTGTTTCACTGTTTCCACATTGTTTCAATGCATTTCAACATTTTGCTCGTAGGTTATAATGGGGAATCACAAAAATGCCTATAATTTTGTCATTTTGTGCCTGATTCAGATGAAAAATTCAGGGGTGGTAGCCCTTTCTGACGACATGAAACCTGTTAAGTTTCAAGGAGATAGGTGCAGGGGGTTTTGTGAAACTGCACCTCAAACTGTTCAAAGCAAAACTAGTATCACTTGCTGGCAGAGGCAGCATGCTATCATCCTGCACACAGATCTGGGGGCCCACTTCCCCCAGGAGGAGTCTGGCACAGCCCCGCAGCTCTCCTTGGGGGTGTGGGCCCCCAGATCCGCACACGGGGTTTCAGCTGCTGGCTGGGAAAATAGCCCAGAGCTGCCACCATCCCCAGCTGACAGCAGCAGCCTGTTGTCATCCTGCATCATCCAAGGGCCCATGCCACCCTAGAAGAGCTGGGGGAAAGATTGGGGAATCAAACTGGGAACTGGGGGAATGTTTAGGGACCCGAACGTACCCCCAGTTCGATTCCCCCAG
>NW_017729025.1:154644659-154646548 GCF_001723915.1 Gavialis gangeticus | reverse complement strand
GAGGCAGCATGCTATCATCCTGCACACAGATCTGGGGGCCCACTTCCCCCAGGAGGAGTCTGGCACAGCCCCGCAGCTCTCCTTGGGGGTGTGGGCCCCCAGATCCGCACACGGGGTTTCAGCTGCTGGCTGGGAAAATAGCCCAGAGCTGCCACCATCCCCAGCTGACAGCAGCAGCCTGTTGTCATCCTGCATCATCCAAGGGCCCATGCCACCCTAGAAGAGCTGGGGGAAAGATTGGGGAATCAAACTGGGAACTGGGGGAATGTTTAGGGACCCGAACGTACCCCCAGTTCGATTCCCCCAGCTCTCTGATCATTCCTCGAGCTCTTCCTGTGGGGTGTGGGCCCCTGGATCTCCGTGATGGGTTTTAGCAGGCTGCCGCTGCAGGCTGGGGCCAGCAGAAGCACCACAGTTTTCCCGGTGCTTGACATGAGCTGCGCCAAGCAGCTGCCACTGGTCCCAGCCGGCAGCAGCAGTCTGCTGAAACCCCATGCACAGATCCGGGGGCCCGCACTCCCCCAGTAAGAGCTGGTGAAATGATCAGAGAGCTAGGGGAAGAAAACAGAGAACTGGGAAATTGAACGGGGAGCTAGATGTCAATATCAGAGCAGTCCTTCCCCTGCCTTTCCCCTCTCTCTCCTTACTTCCTGCTTAGCTGCAACCAAGCCTGGCTTTGAAACTTGAAAAGTTTTGAAAGTTTCGAAACGTTTTGAGTGCCCACATTTCATTTTGAAGCTTTTTGAAGCCCTTCGTTTCATTTTGATTTCACTGTTTTGAGCTCAAAACATGTCAAAACAGCTTCAAAACAAAACACTTGTCAAAATTTCTCACAGCCCTAATTTATATCTGTTGTTTGAGATGGCTTGGTTTGCCCTCTTGAGGCATTCATGCTTTAAAACGTAGCGCTCACACAATGTGAGCATTCGCCCATTGCTTATAGTACTTCTGTTTGTCTTGGACAAGCAGTTACCTTACTCTTCATTCTTTCAGGTACCAGACTATAATTACAGAGCTGAAGTGAAAAAACTCATCCCCCACTTAAAATATTTGGATGAAGTCCCAGCAAGTCAAGTGGCTATCCCTGCCTCCAGGAAGATGAGCAAGGACTGGCTAATTGTGAAGGATTCTATTAAGGAGGGTGGCTTGGCAGAAGATATTTCTGGATTAGGTATGTCAAATTTCCCACCAGGTCCATTTATTTTATCACCGTGAGAAAAAGAAAGAATGTGAACAGAGCTGGACCCCTAAGGGACCAAGCTGAACTTGCATGGCTGGGAGGTAGGAAACGCCATCCTTTTACTTGGAAACTGAGCATATTGGATATGGAAATGACTGTGGGAAAATAAACATGGAGCATTACCATGCTATGCTAATGTATTGTCATGGTCATTCTTTGAAATGTGAATGTGTTTGTAAACTGATGATCAGAACCTCCATCCCACTGGAGCTGCTTTGTGTTGCTCCTGCATAGCCAGTGGAGAACTTCTACAGATTTGGAGAGTAGTCCAGTTGGCTAGAGCTGCCATACTAGCTCCTGTGCTGTGGAGTGTGGGGCCATGGCTGGAGGATGTAGAGAATGGTCTGAAAATTTTTACGCTCTGATGATCCTCAGATGGAACTGTGAGATGATGAGCCTGACCCCCCACAAAGGTCAGAGAAATGGGAGTGCGAGTCAAAGCATTAAGTGAGTCTCATCTGCATGAGAATCTAGTCCTTAGTACAGTGATTCTCAACCAGGGTGCCACGGCACCCTGGAGTGTTGTGCAACCCTTTTCTAGGTTCTGTGGGGTGCCTCACAATATTAGCACTGTTAGGTGTGCAAACACCTACCCCTGATTACCAAGGTAAACCAGAGATTTCAAATAGGAATCCATAGTGTCAAAAAC
>NW_017729025.1:154639177-154644648 GCF_001723915.1 Gavialis gangeticus | reverse complement strand
TCAAATAGGAATCCATAGTGTCAAAAACATTCTGACCTGAAAGAAGAATTGCTCCATTATTTTTCTGACATCCAGAAATGAATGAAAGCTAAGAGCTGAGATTTTCTGAGGGGTGCCTTGAGTCTAACAAGACTGAAATTGTCTGATTTAATATTTATTCCGAGGGCATATTTTGAACTGAGTAAGCAAAGTGACAGCTCAGAAATGCATATAGTAGACAGAAACAATGGAGTACACAGAAGAGTCAACTAAAAAGAAAAACATTAAAGAAAATCTGGGAAATTCCTTGCTAAACCCTCTACAATAGCGGTCCTCAACTCTCTCCAGATCAGGACCCACTCCCATGTAGCCAGGATGTAGCTGTGTCTCCGTTTCCATTTAGCACAATGGGAAGGACAGGATGGTCACATCCCACTGTTGTTTATGACTCGCTATGGACTGAGAACCTGTGCTCTTCAAACCTGCCTATTCCGGTTTCTCTCTCTTTCTCTCTCCCTCTCTCTCCTCTTACATCCATTAAATTCATTAGTGCTGAGTACATTAGCTTGAAAACAAATCCATTGCTCCCTTGCTTGTACCTTTGTTACAGATCAAATGGTCATGCTTTTATGTAGTGTACTATATACACTTTACCATGTGGAGTTAGATATTACAAAGTATTTCCTATCACAGCTTCTATTGCTTCCCATTAATATGGGCAACAAGATTGGTTTCCTGACCTCCATGGTATGCTTGCCAACTGTATGCCATAAAAAATTTAGTTTATTTTGGAATAAGTACATAGATTTGTAATTTATTTTAACCCCAGTAGGTCCAAATCATTGGTTGGAAATAATAGGTATGATAGGAATAAGATCTTTTTTAAACCTGATCCTCAGTGACTCTTCTTTGGCTATGCAAGTTGCTGCTCTGAATTACAGAATAGTTAGTAGATGAGGGTAGCAGAAACAAAATAGAACTAAACACAAATTAGTGCATTCATATGTTATTACATCCACACTTGAATATGACCTTTAACCGTGAATTGGTGAGATCAAATGCTTAGATTAGGAAATTCCAAACATTTTCTCTTCTCTCTAGCAGTGCTAACTTAGCTACTTTGCTCCTGCTGTATCCTTTTCAGTTTTGCATTACTAACAAAGACCAGGGCCTAGGAATAGGATTTGGTACCTAACATATAGCTCCTAAATAAATGCCTGAATTATTACAAGTGTTGGCGAGTGCTCAGCAGGACATTTATGTAGGACCATAGATGCCAAGCACCAATGGGTGGTATACTAAAGCTTATGTTTAATGAAGGAAAGAGGAACAGAAGATGCTACCTTTGTGTGACTGAGATGACTGAGGTGGCACAGTTAGGCAGCTTTGACTTTGGGGTTTCCCAAGCACTTGAATACTTGTTCTTGCATTTTAACACTACATTAGTGCTGGTTGCTTGTTTCCAAGAGGGAGAGGAACAAGTGGGGTTTGTATATTTTCTAAGTCACTCATTCTTGCTGGCTTTCATTGCCCCAGTGACTGCTGTGATCTGTCTCTTAAACCTGTAAAAAGCAATTGATTTACACTCAGGGCCATTCGTAGGCTGCACTGTAGAGCATCTGCAGCACATACTATACCTAAGATCATGCACCATTTTTGAGACCCTGCAGCATTTCAAAAAGCATAATGGGACATGTAAAGATTCAGCTTTAACTTTGTGTTCATTGGCTTTTATGAGACCCAGCCAGGGTGCTAACATTATAGAAACTTAGAATAGTGCATTTAATATACCTTGTGTTCTGTGGTTAAGAAATCTATCACTGAAATGAATAATGGAAAGGTGTCCATTAGCATCTCAGGGTATGGATAGATGTAATGCCTAGAATGTGCTAAAGAAACTTTAAGCCCCAAGAGTTTGGATGTACAGGCCACTTAAGACTGGTTTAGATGTCCTGGAATGTTTTGAAAGTACACCGGGAAAATCAAGTACTATTTTGAGCCAGTCCCCCACGAGCTAGGTCAATGTTACATGGGCACACAGAGCATTCTGTGCCTAGTGTCTGGTTAGTCCTTCAGGAATTCCTCTTCTCACCCCAACAAATGCAGGGCAATGAGGCTGCTCTGGGGTACAGCTAGGACTTTATTCTGCAAACAACAAAGCACAGTCTACGTGAGTAGGGAAGCAAAGCATCCATGTCAGCTTGCCTTCCTGCTACACACACTGAGGAGAGGGGTCCCCGGCTCATTTAGGAAGAGGAGTGGGAGTGGAGAGGTTGTCATATGCTTGGGGGGGCGGGGGCTGTGTGGCCCCCTGCTTGTGGCTCCCAGGGGGCTGGGTGCTCTGGAGGGGTCTTGATTTTGTGAAGTGTAATTATGTTCTTTATGAAACTCATGGAGTCTTTTTTTGAGAAGGGGGAGTAGGAATTGCAATTGAGGGCCATGAAGGCTTCTTCTTTCTTGGTAACCAGTGAATCCTGATCTTCCTTTACCTCCACTAGAATCCTGGGGAAACTCCAGGCACTGGGAGGCTTGATGGTCTGGAGAGTCTACCTACTGCTCCTTGGTGGTGTCCTGGCAGCAATGTAATGCCTAGAAGGTGACAGTTCTACTTAGAACCCTTAGCATCGTACCTAGGGACATGTCTGTCCAGGGACAAATGTGAACCGGTTTCCAACTAGAGGGTGAAATGTTATGTCTGCCTGTACCCTCGGCGTGCTTAAACAATTTAATCCCATCAGACTAGAACTCACACTCTGTCCACAGGCAGGACAATGCCACATATAGCCTCTTGTGGGTTACCTGGACCATGTGTGAAGTGAGGCACTCATTTCTTACTCCTCCCTAGAGCCCATGGCTGAGGAAATAGAGCCATAGCTATACATATGTAGCTCTCTCTGAAGGGCAGTATAGCTGAGCCAGCCTAAGTGTGGAAGCAGTAGTAACAGCATAGGGCAGGAGCATATTACTAACTTCTTGGGGAGGTTGGTAGCAGGGAAGGGATTGTAGTTGAGAGGGGGGTGGGAGTTGCACAGCCTCTTGGGGTTACCCTTTGGGAGATTCAGTTCATGTACTACCCTCTACTCTAGTTTGGTGATCCTCAACCTATTTTCTCGGCGAGCCATACAGGCAGTGCCCAGTCCATCCACGAACTGAATTGGCTGGTAGTCCTGATGTGGTGCCTGAGGCAGGGACAACAGGCACCAGCCATTTGCGTGCAGGGGGGCAGGGGAAAGCCTGGCTCTAATGCGGCCCTGCAGGGGAAAGGATGCTTAACCTGGCCCCATGGCAGGGGGGGAAAGGGGTATGGCTCAGTCCCAATCCAGATGCAGGTGGAAGGAATATGTCCTGGCTCCAACCAGCCACACAGGGCTTGCAGTTTAGGAATTAGACAGAGGGCTGGATGGCTCTGTTAATTGCCATTTCTCCCCAGCTGGTAAATTTCTGGACTTCTGGAGAGCCCCAAGGGACAGATGTAATGGCTCTATGGGGCCAGAGGTTGAGCACTCCTGCTCCAGTTTGTACCTAGAAACCCAGACTATACCACTAAATATGGTGTTTGCTCTAAAGTCCTTGCCCTAAAACCATGCATCCCAACAATTCTGAGACCAGAGTGATTGTTGCACATACTCAATGTCTTGGCCTATTTAAAAATAACTTTAAAGAGGCCTTGTATCTCTGATTCCTTTCAGGAATAAGCAGGTTGCTCAGGTTGTGCTTTTTGATGAAACTGGCTGTTAGGAACAATTAGGACCGCATGAAAATACTGCCAGACTATTCTGTTTTTGCTGCCCCTTTGCTTTATTTCCAAATAACTTGGAAACTACATGGAAAGGTGTAGATGTGTTTGTGCCAGAAGGCAGCTGGGGAGTGTTGCAATGCAATGATATGGAAAAGGTTGTGTGCCAGCAAGCATATTGGGCATGCAATAATTACAGTTCAGTTTCTCACGGCAGGACCAGCAGGCTCGATTCCCTGTAGCACCAAGTGAGTTGCCATTGCTTTTGTGCTAATGAAAAATGGTGTATTTTAAACATTGCATTGCCACTCCTACATTATTAAAATGTCTCCTAGATTCTTACCTAGGGGAAACAACAAGAAGGCCGGGCTCTGATCCAAGACCTGCTACAGCTCACTTCACACCAGCTTCCCAACTCTGGACCTTGCAGAGGCCTACTAGTGCAGGGAGATGTAGCGATGCCCATCTGCTATCCAGTGGCAGTCCTGTTCCAGAATTCAGTGGCTCTGATGAGGTCTTCCCAGAAGACAACTCCAGTGACCTGACACATGGTAATGAAATCTTACTTTGTTCCTCCTGCCACCTTCCAGCCAACTACCTCTCCAAAGTCTTAATCCTTACAAAAGCATGTGGCCGCAGCAGCACTGGTGGTGAACTTGCTTTTCCATTGGTCTTTTGTTGTGATGCTTGCACTGATCGGCTAGAGTGCTATCTTGTTTCTGCCACAACAGAGGATGAAAGTCAAGTGGGTTTGACCCACATTCTACTCTTTATTGCCTTTTCCAATAGTATGCATTGCAACAGAGTGCCCCAGCCAAAGATCAGGTATGTCTTCCTACACCTCCCTCCCCAGGTTTTGTTTTTTCCCACCTATGTTAATCAAAACCCATTCTCATCAACTCTTTTCTCTACAGACCATCTCTGCTGGAACTCATTCAGATCTTGTTAATATAGAACCATCTCATCCAGAACCATCTGGACCCTTCATTAGGTTATAGATGTCTAGGATGAAGTGCCCCCAAAGAGTAATAGCAGGAGTACAGTGGCTATGCTTCATGACCCATTCACAAGTGGATCATGTGATCAAAGCATGCAGTGTGCAAGCCCCAGTTATGTATTCCTGTAGAAAACACTGCTGCCTGTTTCATGGGTTTCCAGGATGGTGCTGCCTCTCAGCCTGAAGGATCACTGCACTGATTTCAAATTTCTGGCTAGCTTGCCAGTCTGTAGGTCTAAAGTATAGCACTGTGCTCAGCAGCCTAGCAACTTGGCTCCTTCCTCCAGGGAACACTGCAGAGTCAGCATGCCCCCAAGAATGAGGTGAGGATAGAGGACTTTATGTCTCTCTGCAGCCATCCCTCAGGCCAATTCAGGATTGCTGCCAAGGTGATTTGGAGGCAGCTATGTCCAAGCCATTCTCAGATGACAGTGTATACATGACAAAGGAAAATGAGATTAAAGGGAAGTCACAGCCACTGGCAGGACTCCTGGGGTGGATGAGTAGGGAATGTCTGACATAGCTATGGCAGTTCTGTTTTAACCCACTCCTGAAGACTCCCTGAGTAAGGTGCCCTGGTCAGTTGTCAGGAGAAAGTTGAACTGCTGTAACCTAATCAGCTCTGCAGAAGGAGATGAGATGTATTAGCCCCCAGCATTTTGGCTGTGTCTGTTCAGTAGTCACTGGTCCAAACTCAGTTCTATCAGGCAGTAGCTGAGATGCTCTGCCTTACCTGGTGATCCAGCAAAGCCAGGTCCA
>NW_017729025.1:154626221-154639166 GCF_001723915.1 Gavialis gangeticus | reverse complement strand
TGCTCTGCCTTACCTGGTGATCCAGCAAAGCCAGGTCCAGTAAAGCACACTGGGAGTATATGATACTTCACATCCAGAGTAGGTCCAGGCAGTTCATGAATGAAACATACAACGTTCTTGAGAACCGGATCTCACCACAGTTACAAACAGATGTTCTGTATAAATTGTTAAAAGCTGGAGAGAAATGCCTTATTTTGTTTCCTTTTTTGCTAGGAATCAGCCAAGTGATATGCGGGAACCCTATCAAGGCCCTTCATGCACGGAGACAAAAGCTAGGTGTATGTTTTTTTCCTTCTATTCTTTATATTTCTTTCTTCTATACCTTGCACACTTGTCTGATAGACCCAGACAAAATTACCTTTATGCTAACCGGAGACCATGATGGTACTTCCTAGATTTCCACACCATTCTACAGTCCAAAAAAGAAACCATAAACTGAACCAGTGAGTTTTGCAAAAGGCAGAAGTTCCATGGCCTTGATTCAGCAAAACATGCAACACATATTTGAGGGACCCCAGTTATAAAGAGGAGTGAGGGAGCATGGAAAGCCGCAGGAGGTGTGTAGGAAGACAGCAGAGGAAGCTGAAGAGCTGGAAAAAAATGAGCAAACAGAGTGGTGAATGGGGTATGATGCTGAGATTTCCCAGCTTCCTGTTCAGAGATGGATTGGAGAGAGCCACAGGGAAAAAAAATTACTCCAGAAACTCAAAACATAGGAACATAGGAAAGTAGGGCTGGAAGGGACCTCATGAGGTCCCCTGCTCAAGGAAGGAACAGCCCTGACTAAACCATCCCAGCCAAGTTTCTGTTTAATCTGCTTTTGAAAGTTTCCAAGCATGGAGATTCCCTACGTAGCCTGTTCCAATGCCTGATCACCCTCATAGTGGGAAAGAACCTCTTAATCTCCAGTCTAAATTTCCCCTGCTGCAGTTTAAGACCATTGCTCCTAGCTCTGTCCCCTCCAGCCACAGAAAAAAGCTCATCACCAACCTCTCTATAATCATCCTTTAAGTCTTTGAATTCTGTGTCAAATCAACCCACAGCCTTCACTTCTCCAGACTAAGTGACCCTTGTTCTTTCAGCCTTTCCTCATGACTTTCCTCTCCGGTTCCTAATAATTTTTGTTGCCCTGCACTGGACTCTTTCCAACCTGTCCACATCTTTCTTGAAGTGCGGGGCCTAAAACGGGACATAGTACTTCAGGGTGATGCCTCACATGTGCTGAATGGAAAGGAAAAATCACTTCCCTTGATTTGCAAGTGAAATTCCTATTAATACAAGGCAGTATGCTGTTGACTTCTTTTACAACAAAAGCACACTACCAGCTTATATTCAGCCTGTGGTCTACTGTAACCCTCAGGTCTTTGTCTGCACTGCTGCAGCCTAGCCACTCATTTCCCAGTCTGTATTTGTACGTGCAGTTATTCCATCCTAGGAGCAGAACTTTGCCCTTGTCCTTGTTGAGTCTCATCTGATTGATTGCAGGCCACATATCCAGAATGACTAGGATAGACTAAAGCCTAGCTCTACTCCCTGAAGTATCTATAACTCCAGCCAACTTGGTGTCATCCACAAAGTTGCTAAGCATGCATTCAATACCATCATCCAAATAATTAATGAAGGTATTAAACAGTATCAAACCTAGGATCATAGGCACCGACTCCGTGAGTGCTCCAGGGCTCAAAAACCTACTGAAAAAACTTAGCGAATGCTCATCACCCCCAAGCTACAGCCATTTTGGTTTTGACATTAAAAAAAAACAAACACCCTGCACTTTACCTGAAGAAGCAGCATGTTACTTAAACCCAGCTCTGTAGCATCTGTAAAGATTGGGCACTTCAACAGGGCTTTTGGGGGCTTTCAGCTAAAGTTGATTCAATTGGTTATTAGATAAAAGCCTGACTAAAGCGCCCTATCTTTACAGACACTGGAGAGCTGGGTAGAAGTACCATGCTGCCTCTTCTGGGCATGCACGGGGCTTGGTGCAGGAATGTGCCACATTTAACATAAAGCGCCACTTTTTGTTTATGTCTGCAAACACCCACCAGCAAAAACCAAAGTCAGCACCTATGCCTAGGATAGACACCTGGGGGACCCCACTTGATACCTCCTCTCAATTAGATGTTGAGCCATTGTGTCATTTAACAAAAATGCTATTGGGTATCAGGACCCATCTTAGCTAAGGAAGAGAGGAGAGAGAGCCCCAGTAGGGAGAGCTGTTATCTTCCCTAGAGGGAGTTGGAAACAGTGGACTCAAAGAGAACAAATGGAAAATGGGGGGCAGATTCTGAATTCCACACTCACAAAACTTACGTGGATTTAGGGGGGCTTGAGCAAAGCACAAGGAAGGGCTGCAGTGCTTGGTTCTTTTTGCATATGTGCTGTAGTTTAAAACTCTGCTCTTCTGTGTCCTTTTAACATTACTATACATATTTAGCATATCAATGAACCAGGCTCAGTTCATATTTACAAAACAAAGAGGAGGCCAGCTTGCATTGCCCTTCCACCTGTCCCGGGAAAACCTTGCTCCTGCAAGTTGTCCTGTTGAGTTCAGTAGGGGGCCTGGCAGAGGAAGATACTACTCAATATATAGGTGACACATGTTGGTGTAGGACCTCAGCTTTGCACAGTAGGAAAGCATGTGCTTAACTCTCAGTGGACCCTGCTGAATGGGGGATGCATCACTTATGTGAAATACCTGTCGCTGCAATGTGTAATTTGACATATTACCCATGACAAAAAGTACTGGAAAAGGCACTAGTTAAAGTGAAGGCATCTCTGCTCTGCTGTGTTGCACCCAAGCAGTGAAAGTTTTCTGAGATATATTAGAACAATCAGCTTGAAATCCAGTGTGTCGAAATGCCAAAAGTGTAAGGGAGCCATAATGGAAGGCTGTATGGTCAGTCCCAGCCTGACATGTTTAGCATGGTAGCTATTGTAGGTGTAGATTGGCTTAAACCTGGACCTACATATCCAAGGGACCAAAATCATTACTCTCGTGGAATCACAGCAGTACTGGGTTTTCTAGTTTGAATCTAAAATAAGCAGGTATCATGAACGGGTTTGTAAGCAAGCACAGTACTTTTTAAAGAAAATCAGAATGAAGAAAATAGTTGTTTATCAAGTTTAGAAGCCCAGAGCTTGAGAACTGACTCGGTTGCTTGTCAAGAGCAATAAATAGCAAAAGAATCAGAGCATCTATGGTAACTATGTTTTTTCCTTGTATTGCATAGCCTTTAGCAACAAACCCATTCAAGCTGCATGGTCACAGGGTGGAACATTCCTATGATTCTGGAGAAGGTGAGGTCCAGAGCCGTGAAGATGTCTTTGCTGAGTTGAAGGCATGGAGAGAGCAGCATAAACGGTAAATTTTGGGAGGATTCTAGATCAGCATATAGTAAATGAGGGGATTCCGCCTTTGCTTTAGTAATACCACAAGCTCTTCAGCCACCTGCTGGCAGTTTAGGGGAATTGCCTTTTGTGTATTCACATCTACCCAGACAGGTCCAACCTGCTGTTGTTCCTTCTGCAGGAAAACTTGTGAGAAAGGGGATGGAGGAGGATACGGTCTATGATGATGCTAGGAGAGAACCTTGCTGATTCTGCACAGGAAGGGCTTCATGAACACTAGAAAGTACAATGAATATATTTTCTTTTGCCAGTGGGTAGGATGTTGCTGCTTCTAGCAGTGTGCTCCTCCAGACAGCAAGTGGGGAGGGCAGGATTACCAGCAGCATTAAACTATCCAAATGGGATTTTTTTACAGTTAACTGCCATGACAGAAGGATGAGACCATCATCAAGTGTTCTTGGCAATCTTTCCTAAGTATAGGATCTAATTGTTCAGAATGGTAATGGGAGACCTGCCAGGAAAAAGGGAAAGTTCACTTCTTTATTTTTTTAACTGTATGTTTATCTAGATACACCTATTCACATACACACATGCATGCATGCATGAACATGCATATGCTTGCGCACACACACATACCTTGTGTGTGTCTCTTCACAATACCCCTTTTAGTATTTGGAGTGAAAATTAGAAAAATGCAACCAAACAGTTTATCATGGTTTTGGTTTTTTGCTATATTTTGCTGACTATGGGTTGTAAAACTATCCAGATCTCCTTTTATTTTGGGGTTCCCAAGCATTAACTAAGTGGTGCTGTGTCTAGGTTCTCAGCACTGCAGGGGAATGCTGACATTTGATAATGGGATGTATGTTATAGCCATGTTGGTCTAAGAAATGGAGAGAAACAAAACTGTTGGGTCAGAGGCAATTATCTTTGATTCGATCAACTAAATAGTAGCAAAAAAAATTCTTTCTTTGCAAGCTTGTAAATGTAAACTTCATTGCTAACCAAGAAAGAAGAAATTTTCACCTCCCTGTCTGATATCAGACACCTCCAGGGAAGAAGTCTGCCTAATCTGCACATCACAGAGCAATGCTATCACAAAAGGACTCTGAGGTACCCAGGGGAATAAACTTCCATCCTCTACCTCCCCTGTGCAAAATGAAGTGTCTTTTCTACCTAGGAGAAATTTTACAATCTTTGAATTCTCCTCAGCCTGAAGAAGGGTATCTGTACCTGAAAGCTTGCGGTGAAATTTTTTTTTGCTATTATTTATTTGTTCTAATAAAAGATACTGCCTCTGACCCAAGAGCTTTGTTTATATCAACACTTGATAATAGCACTTTTTGGTGATTTTTGATCTTATACACATGGCTCCATGCTGATGGTGACTCCTTCACATTGAGCTTCACCAAGTGTCTTTCTTGGCTTTCATGGGCAAGGTATCAGGTCTATTCATGTCTGAACCTGGCCCAGCATTCCTTGCACCAAAGGAAAAGATGGCTATGTGGAGGTGACCACATGTCCCTGTGAGGCAATTGTTATCCTTGGGACAAAAATGCCTTTTTTTCTGTGTATTCACCTTTGATGTGCCTTCTGCTCTGGCAGGGGTAGCTTAAATCTCTCCCATTCCACTTGACTGACTGAAGGTTGGATGAACCAGAAGCAATAAAGCCTGAGCGGATTGGGTGCATGATTCATGGGTAGTGTTCATATTTTAATGCAAATTACATACCAAAGAAAGTAAACATAAAGCTACTTTGCCTACATTTGTCTTCAAGCAGCTGTGACCCCTATGTGAACTGTTCTTAATGCTGTACACACATGTGCACACTTCTACATAGCTTTACAGTCAGCTCAAACTGTAGCATTTCACTTTTGTCAGGCGCCTACAAATCATTCAGACGGAGAAGGCCCCTCAGGTGCTGAAGATAACACACAGTGATGAGGAGGAGGAGGATGAATGCAGCCTGAGTGACAGCTGTGAGGATGAGTTGAGAGAGATTTGTGATGAGGACCTCACTGAAAAGATTTCACTGGATTCCTCCTGCCAGTCTCGTCTTTATCAGTCCTCCTCAGGTATTGGTCTCACCTTACCGTCTCCCTTTATAGGGAAGGGTTGATGTTATGAAATAGGCTCAGCTGTTGACCAGAATTCTGCCGGAAGCAGGGGCAGATCCAGGATTTGGTAAAGTGGCATGCAGGAGCAGCCATCCATGCAGCAGGGATGACTGTATCCTTGCTCCCAGGCTGCTCCCCACAACCCACCAGTGCAGGCAGACCACACTGGGGGAGCCTCTGAGGATTTTTTGAAGTTCCCAAAGTAGGTAAGCATTACTACCTTCCCTTCTGTGCTCATGCAGAGGCACACCCTCCCCACCTATTCCAGTTGCTGCTGCTTTCCCGCTGTTCTGGAGGTGGGGATAACTTCAGAGATGCTCCTTTTTGCTGTAGCCAGGCTGCATGGGGGCTGGGCTTAGCTGGAAACAGTTGCAGCAGCAATAGGGAAGTGGGTGTGAGACCACTGCCTGATCTCCTCAGGAGCAAGTCTGGGAAGCCACTGCTGCTGCCGTAGGTGAGCCCAGCCCCAAAGCAGCTCAACTGGAGTTGGCAGGGTCAGCTCTGAAGCTTCCCCCACCCCCAGGACAGATTCTTTTCCATTTTGGAGACTTTTTTTAGTCCCCAGAACCTCCAGTTTGAAAGAGGGGTGCAGCTGCTGCACCCCCTCTAGGTTTGCCCCCAAATAGAAGTATTGTGAACTACATTTTTTGAGATCCCACCTCCTATATTTCAGAGCAGTAGTTTTGGAACAATCAGGGCAGAGACAGTCCCCAAAGCTTCTAGCTTTGTACATATAGGCCAAATTCCTAATTTGTGTAATTCAGTGGAACTTTGCTAACCTTGTATTCGCTGATGATCTGTATCAGGAGAAGGACCTTGGGCCCTTGAATTGCCAGATGTGGTTGCCTTGTGTGCTTGAGTTGTGGCAAAGCACAGTGGGTCTAAAACATTGTTTTTCTGATTTAGTCACCTTCACACAGTTTGCACAGGTACAAATACTGAACTAGCATAGGGCAATGTTAAACCAGGCCTAGTGCATTCTGATTAGGAAAGCAGCCAAAGACATGTTTGTAGTGAATACCTCTGCTACACAGATACAAATCCAAAGACCTCACTGGAGTTATTTTAATGCTGAATCTTGGTATGTTTATTTATGTCTTACAGACTAACTAAATCAGAAGTGTATAGCAAAAGCTTTCTCAAGTCCAAGCTCACTTCATCAGATGTTGAAGAAGTACCCTTAGGCTCATGAAAGTTTATGCTATACATCTCTGACTTACTTTGTAAGGTGCGAAACTACCCTGCCTTCTGCCTGACTTCAGACTAACACAGCTAACTGTCTCTTTGATTTCTATGGTACCCTCCCTGCAAAAAGGCACAGAACAGCTTACAATGAAAACAGGTAAAATTGAAATAAAATAATAAAACTGTTCCCCTTAACAGTACCCCGAACCTTAACCCTGCCTACCCAACTAAGGTTCTACGGTGCTTCTGACAGGTGTCTAGGTTTGGGTTCTGACAGAGCAAGTTCCAGGGGTGAGGAGCAATTGCAGACTATGACCTTCCACATAACTTCACCAAATGAACTTGGCGGACAGATCATCTTTGCAGGAGCTTGCTCTTGACTGACCTTAGGGATTGTGATGGAATAGAAGGGAGATGGTAGTGCTTAGGTATGCAGGGCCCAGACCATTTCAAACTTTATAAGTAAAAAATTCAGCACCTTGAATTTTGCTCAAAAGCCAGTGGAGACCCTAGAGCACAGGAGTAATGTGTTCCTGGTGACCCACCCCTACCAAAAAGCAAGCTGTGCATTCTACAGAAATCGCAGCCTTCAGACAGGGATGCTCTTCAAGACTATATATAGCCCATTGCAGTAGTCTAACTTCGAGGTTACAAAACTAAAAAATCAATGATGGCCAGCTCTGTTATTGAAAAGCATCCAGAATCCCAAGTGACAACTTTCCTGTGTACATACTCACCAACAGCAGACAGTACATGCCAGCACAGGGCATTATCGTAGTGGGGATGGCAACTACAGAAACACAGACAACGAGTGAGGAGCACAGATCCGTACAGGAGACTATTTTGGTGCATTTCACACTCACAATGCACTGCACAAAGCAGTTGACTGCGTGCTTCCACAACACCGACTGCCTAAGAGTGAATTTACCTCACATATAACCAATTTTTGGTATAAAAAGGGTCACTGCATAAGAGTGAATTCACACAAGCAGAACCCGCATAAAGCGAGGGAAACCTGTACTTGGAAATAAACATTGCACTTTATTATCATTTAAAAAAATAGAAATCCAATTCTTCCGGTCCTGTGTATAATCGAGAGAGAATTCTAAAACCCTCACAGGGCTCTGACAATAGGAAACAGGCTGCTTCATTCAACCCAGTTTTCATCCCGCACCTGGTTTTGTTAAGGAAGCTGTTTCTTCGCTTTTCCTCTTTGTTTTTAATATACAATTGCGAGAACATCATAGTACACCAAGAGCTTGACCAAGGGGATTTTGAAAGTGAATAAGTTGGTATATGTGTTCATGGCAAGGGATGTAAAAGACAATAAAAAGGGATTATACAAGTATGTTAGAAGGGACCAAGAAAAGTGTAGGTCCCTTGCTGACTGCAGAAGGCACTCTACTTATGGATGATGCAGAGAAGGCTGAAGTATTTAAGGCTTTTTTTATTTCAGTCTTCACAAATAAGGTCAGCCACCAGATGATGAGTGCAGCTGGCAGCAAAGATAGAAAAGGAGACAAGCAGCCTAGAGTAGAGGAAAAACAGTTTAGGGATTATTTAGATAAGTGAGATGCTTTCAAGTTGGCAGGGCCAGATGGGACAAACTATAAAGTATTGAAGGAATTAACAGATATAATTTCAGATCCATTTTCTATCCTCTTTAAGAACGTGTGAAAGTCAGGTGAGGTCCCAGATGGCTGGAAAAGGGCAAATATGGTGCCCATCATTAAGAAAGGGAAGGAGGAGGATCCAGAGAATTACTGACTAGTCAGCCTGACCTTGATACCTGGAAAGACCATGGAACAGCTCATCAAGAAATCTATTTTTTAGCACCTGGAGGAGAATAAGAGGATTAGGAACAGCCAGCATGGATTCACTAAGAGCAAGTCATGCCTGAACAACTTGATTTCTTTCTCCTTTATGGAATCAGGGTCCTACACTTTCTACAGGGAAAAGTCCCATCAACTGTAATGAAATGCCATCTGGAACATTATTCCTATGTGCAAGTGTTTGAGCAGTCAGAGTCTCATTGACTACCAGTTTAAAAGACTTGCAGTTTAGAAGTTGTTTTGGTCACCCAATTTGAGCCAAGGCTCAAAAGGCTTTGAAAGAAGCCAAGTACATTACTGCTCTAAAAAAGAAGCAAAGAGTACATTATCATCAGATACTTTAAATCAAACAGTGTGATGCAAATTGTTCAATACAAGCTTTACATCAGAGTCATCTAAGAGGCAAAGTAAGCTGACTCCTGACAGGACATGTCAAGCTGTGTTTCTGCTATGGAGCTGTGTGATGCAGCTCCTCTTTCAATTCTTTTGATTGTATGCCCTTAGCCTGAACCTTCTGCATCTGCCACTTAGGTACAGTTCATTTTTTTTATAGTCGTTAGCAACCAGATCTCTGCTATATATAGAACGTTTCTAGGGACAAACATACACACGCATGCTGCTGTGTATATACATCAGCAGCAGGATTCAGTGGGTGCATCTAGACATTCATTAATGCACTGTAGTTATGGCTTGTTGAGTACCTGTAATTACAAGCACTAACTTAATGTGCCCTAATCAGCGCTCCTGCACATTGGCACCAGCGCATGCTTTTTTTGTGATGTTATTGCACAATAGACTAATTCTGCTGTGCATATGCACATTAGTACAGGTTTTGCCTGCTGCGCTAATGTACAGTAGAATTAGTCTGCTGCAACTTTAGCATTTTATGTATATACGCCCAGTATTCTCCTTCCATGTAGGTAGATGGCGCCTGAGGGTTATCTGGATTAAATCACAGATTGCAAAAAGAGTATCCGGTGGGCAACTTGGTTTGTCTTTTTTAGCAGGAAAATGTTTTTAACAGCTAAGCACTTCCTTTTATTCTTATGCTGATCTTGGAAATTTGTTTCTACACTTCTCTGGTAAAAAATAAAAGCCCACAGCTCTGCTGTTTTCTTATGCCTCGCACTTCACTGGGTTGGAGCCCATCCTCAGAAGGGCAAAGAGCCTTTTGTTTTCATTGGCCATAAGAGGAAGTGGAAGCACCCACTCCACAATACAAGGCCTGTTGAAGTCAGCAGGAGTCTTCCCATTGACTTCAGCAGTGATTTGTCTGCTCCTTTAGGAGTTAAGTGACCTACCAATACCTATCAATCAGTGTGCTTTCCCACTGTGTTTCAGATTCATTGCACGCTCTGGAAAGTGGGCTGTCATCCAGGCTGAACTTCTGCCTAGTGCCCTCACCTCCCAAGTGTCCTTCTCCCGCCTCCATGCAGAGCCTGGATGCCAAACCCTCGAAAGTTAGGGACATCCGAGTCCGGCGCCTGAAAATTCCCAATCCAAAAGAGCAAGTGCAGGTGATGCAGCGCTGCCTGTCGAGGGCTAGCTCAGAGACAGCAGCCCAGCTGGTGGGTGAGCAGCTTGCGGGTCTGAGTGAGCGCAGCGCCTCTTCTGCATGTGAATCATCATCAGCAAGAGCAGAAGGGAGGCACAACACTGACAAGAGTTTCAGCTGCCAGCCCAGGAGGCCTGTTTCAGGACCAGCAGCTGTCGGATCAACAATTGTCAGGTACATATGTCAGGCAGCTTTCTATACAGGACTTCCAGTAAAAATAGAAAGGACTTCACTTAGGAAGGAAGAGCTTGTCCTGTTGTCTCCACGTCATATTTCACTGTAGTCTGAACTCCTAGCAGGAGGGGTGTAGCATATGTTCTATGCTGCTCTTCTTGTTGGTGGGTGAACTGATGTTTGCTCACACTGTTAATGTCAGGAATCTTAGAAATAACCACTCGTGATGTTGGGCACATTAGACACACATTTTCCCCTTGAAATTTATATCAGTTCACTTTAAAAGAAGGTTCAGGGAAGGAGCCCTTTCTTATTGTGGACATTAAGTAAGCATATGTTATGGAAGCAAAGTATGGTTATTATTGGAACCTTTTATTATAATTAGCACCTGAAGAACTGAAACCTGGAGTCACTTGTAGTGAAAACATTCTGATTTTCAGATAAGGTTGTAGTCCTAGAAGTGCTCATAATGCCCCCTGGTGGCCTTTCTGCACTTGCCAACATGGTTCCCCTTGGAGCCCTCCCCTGTTACGCATCCACCATGCCTTGATATTATTAATGGCTGATGAAAGGGAGGCTGATCCCTCGGCTTCCCAAGCCTGGTGTTACTCTTATGATCATGAGTGTTTGTGGTCATTGCCTTAAGGCAGGGGTGGGCAATTATTTTGGGCAGAGGGCCGCTTACTGAGTTTCGGCAAGTCATCAAGGGCCACATGACAGGCAGCCCAGGTCAGATTAATATTAATTTTCTAAATTTTTTAGGGGCCCCGCAGGCCAGATAGAATGGCCTGGCAGGCCATATCTAGCCCCCAGGCTGCATTTTGCCCTCCTGCCTTGAGGGCTAGTTTGTGGGCTCCATCCTCCCCAGCACCCACTCCCAAGCCTTGCAGGTGATTTACTGACTTAGCCTGTTGTGGACTACAGGCTACTAGCCTGATGCTCTGCCCTCTGTTAGGTCCCAGGCACTGGACTAGTCCTCCTTGGACACCAGACCCTCCTGGTCCTCCCCACAGGCACCGAACTCTCTTGCATTCCTAGTCTTCCCTAGGCACCAAACTCTCTTGGTCTCCCCCAGACACCAGACTCTCTCCCAAGTATTTAGTCCTGTTTTTGGGCTCAAAGTCTCTGTCTGTGAACCTCAGCCCTATCCCTTCCAAGGCCTGCCTTGACCCCACACTGCATCCCTCAAGGGGCTCAGGCTCTCTGCCTCTGGGCTCCAGGCCATATATCCTTTTGGCCCCTCACTCTGTCTCTCTCGCTGGGCCAGTAGGGACCTCCATTAACCATACCTCCCCTTCTGTCCCTTTCACTATCACCAGGTCATTTACCAGCAACCCCCTTGGGCCATACTTCTGTCCCCAGGCCCATCTCGTCCAAACCCTGACCTGCTTCTCTTGCGTGCTTGGCCCCTGGCCCCTCTGCTCCCAGGCCTATCTGTCCCAAGGCCTGGCTAGACCTCCTCGAGTGCTGGGCTCTGTGGTGCTTATCCAGAGTCCTGCTGCAGCCCTGCTACCAGGAGCTCCTCTCCCAGTGGCGCTTAGGCCAGCTTAGGCCCTGGACTATGTGCCTCAGTCCCTGCCCCTTCCTAGTCAGCTGACTCCCTAATCAGCCCCCATGCCATACCTGCAGGCTGCTTCGCAGGCACAAGCTCTCTCTCAAAGTGACAGGTGCACCAAGTGCCCTGTCACAAACGTGATGACCAGGGGTCCAGTTTTCCATTTCCCATGGGAAAAGGGAAAAAAACATTGGTTTTCCCTTTTACACAAGAAAAACACAGACTTTTTGTTTTAACAGAGGAACACATGGATTTTGCTCTTTTGCAAAGGGCTTTCTGCAGGCTGGCAGAGTTCCGGCCTGCAGGGGGCTGAGGGGAGTGGGAGGAGGGCAGTTGGGCAGGGGGCACCGTGTGCATGTACATGCACAGGGTCACCAGGCAGCCTGAAGAGCAGCTCCTGCAGATAAGTTGTGGAGGTGAAGGGGAGAGGGAGGGAGGAAGTTGGGCAGGGCAGGGTTGGGGCTGGGGCTGCTGCCCAGCCGGGTGGTATGTGGGGCTTGGGGCCCTGGGCTACAATGCGCAGCTGTAGGAACTTGGTGGGGAGTGGGACAGGGCTGTGAGCAGTTTTCCAGGGAGTGGAGGGGGTAGGGCCAGCTCCCCACTGCTGTGCACAATCCCGGGAGGGCAGGGGGTACATGTACCCCCAGATCTGTGCATGGGGTGGGGGCAGGGGTGGGCTGCCTGGGGGATTGGACTCCCCGCCCTGTTGCCCTCTCCCAAGGCCTCCACAGCCCAGTGGGTGGGACCTGGCACAGCTGGGCAAAGTGGGGCCATGCAGAGAAACTCGTTGTCGCTGCTGCAAGTCCCATGTTGCCCTGGTGAGGTGTCCCCTGTACACCCAGCAGCAGTGGGAGTGGTGGTGTGAGGTTGTGCTTGTTACTGCTGCAGGGTGGGCAGGGGGCACATCACCAGGGCAGCACAGAGCTTGCAGCATCAAAGAGTTGCCCTGCCCTGCCCTGCCCTGCCCAGCCTTGCTGTGCTGTGCTGTGCTGGCCCCACCTGCCAGCCTGTGGAGGCTCCAGGGGAAGGCAGCAGGACAGGGAGACGGAGCCTGCAGCTGGCAGCCCGCCCCCACTCTGCTCCCACCCCACGCGCAGATCTGGGGGACATGGGTCCCCTCTGCCCCTCCCTCCCCGGAGTGCATGCAGTGGTGGGGAGCCACCCCCCCACCTGAG
>NW_017729025.1:154599698-154621221 GCF_001723915.1 Gavialis gangeticus | reverse complement strand
GTGGGTGGGGGATGAGGGGCACCAGCAGGGCCGGGGGGGCTGTGGGTGGGGAGTGAGAGGCCTGGACCTGTGTCCTGGTGAGCTAAGGGGGCAAGGTGAGCTCTGATTTTCCATGATAAAAAAACCCAAAATCAAATACCAAAATTTATAGATACTTAGAATTTATTTTACTGTAGTGATTGAGAGATTGGTAGGTTTCCAAATTGCTTTAAAATTGTAAATCTATCAATAAAACATTGTGTTCAATTGATATCTATATATATAGTGGTGTTTCATTTTAATTGTGTATTTTGGGTTTTTTAGCAGAGAATTTGCAAATTTTTTTTTTTTATTTTATCAAGGAAAACCAGGATTCCTGGTAGTGATGCTGTAAACACAGAAGCCATGCTTGTACCAATCCAACGGTATTTTAGTGACTTTCTAAATCATGGAAAAAAATGTTTCATTTGTCAGTCTGTCTTCTGCAGGCTGCTTACACAGAAACATCCCAGTACAGGATGTCTGCTATATATCTGGATACAAGGATAGGAGCAAAGATCCATTTTCTATGGCCCCTGGCAGGTGCTACATCTAATGTGTTAATGGAGCAATAAATTGTAACCTGCCACACATATAAGCAATTTATGACCTGATAACAAGCTGCAAAAATGGTGATTCGGCCTCAGAGATGTTACTTGTTATCTTTACAACTTGTTTGTTACTGTGCTTTAATATGAATATGTGGCATGTGACACATAGGGTGGTAAGTGTTTGGCAGGTACTCCAGCATCCCACTCTTTCCCCACCCTTCTTTCCCGCAGGGGGGACTCTCTATGACCTATACTGAATTCTGCTGCCCCAGGGTGCCTCAGTGGGAGATGTCATGGCTCAGCCCCCTCCTCCCTTTCCCCAACCAGCCTTCAAGTCTGCTTCTTTGAGAAGCCCTTTAGCACCTCTTCCCTGTGAAAGCCAGAGTTTAAACAAACACTCAACATAACTTGCTTTACTTGTACATAATAGGAATCTGAGAGAGGGGGAGAGAATTTCTTTGGAAAACTGTGGGGAGGACAGATGGGGAGAAAGGAAAAATATGTACACAGAAGCACCTTGTAAGGCATCCTGGAAGAGCTGGAGCTCCGCCACTCCCTGCATCCTTCACACAGGGCTCGCTGCAGCCAGGGATCAAGGCAGCAGCTCCTTCACCTTGGGAGAGCTCAACTGAGGAGCTACAGCTCACTTCTCATTAGCAGTGCAGCTGAAGGGTGTGTGTGGGGAGTGACAGTCCCTGCCAGCAGCTGTCCAGCTCCCCTTGCTGCTGTGTGCTGGTAGAGCAAGTTCCTGGGATGTTTTTTGCTCTCTAGATAACTTGCCCTGGGAACATGAAGCATGTCACATGGAGCAACAGTTTCCACTAAGCAACATTCCCTGTTGCTTGATGGAAGTTACATCTGCCAGGGTTCCATGAAGTGGACAGGGATAAAACGGCGTGTGTGAGAAGGAGCAGGGTCAACACTAAGCAAAAAAAACCCCAACAAAACAAAATGGGGAATGAGTGTTGCACTGTGAGCTGACCAATCTTGTGAGGGTTGAGTACCAGTGTAAACATTTCTGTACAGTCTTCCATCCTAGTGTAGACTACAGACATCTACAGAATCTATTTGGGATGGTCTAGGAACAGTGCATCCTGCATTTGTCTGGGGTATTGGACTAGATGACTCTCAAGGTCCTTTTCCTAAGATTCTCTGCATATTGACAAGTAGTCTGGTGTCCTCAAAACACACTAAGGTTAGCAGTATGTGTGCCTTAGAGATTTCTCTTGTGCCAAACTTCCCAAGTCACCAAGTACTGGACATTTTTGGTTAAGTTCTCAAGGAAATCCAGCCTGATCACACTGTTTCCTCATATCAGCTTGCACCATCTCACAATAGAGATTTTTTTCTCTTACTTTCCTTTAGGTCCATTGTGGACAAGAGTCCATCCAAAGTAATCACCCCTCACCAGCCTGTGGTCCGCTCATCCATGAAAACCCCAGAGAGGTTTGGGCTGAAGAATGCTGTTCATCCTCTGACTGCTCGGGCTGCACTGCAGAGGTTGCCAAGCAAACCCAGTGTGTCCATGGCAGCTCCACACCAGACTCCAGAGTCGTAGCAAACATCCCATGTAGCCACATCTGTCAGAGCCTGTCTGATAAGACCACACCACTCAGCAGGTGCTGGTATTCCTCATGCTTAATACCAGCAGTGCAGAAGCTGTATTCGGACTTCTCCTGAGAGCTGATTGCATTGCTAGAGCTGTCAAACAGAGCACTTTGTGCTAACGGAAGATTGGCTTCAATGAAGGCTACAACTGGTTAGAAACTTTTTCCTTGAAAGAACACCCTCTAATCAACAATACATCCACCCCTTATTAAACCAAAAGCAACTGATTTGTACAGCCTGCGTGCATGGAAATGAAACAAGACTTAGCTTCTTGGTAGTGATGCCCAACTATGATGGGAGAGTCTGCAGTGATGCTGTGTGAGGCAGGGTTTGGAGTTTGCAGTCCCCTGGACTCAAGGAGTGAGGAAGAAGTGCCATAAGGCCCTCCATGTTCACTCACATGGTCAGCCTGAAGTCCCATAAACAGGCCTTTTACACATAATACATAAGTTAATGAACTGAGGGTGACACGAAGATGTGCTAAAAATGACTGCATTGCAAATGAGCAGGTGTGTTCCCTATATTCCAGGGAAAGGAGAATCCAGCTTGTGGGAAGATGATGTGATTTTTATAGCTAACTTCTGTTCCCCATTGGCCTGTATGAGTTCAGTCTGTTTGCAATCATTCCTTGTTCCCATCAAGTATGGGAAAGAATACTAAGAATGTGCCGCACTGGAACTTTAATTCATCAGCCTGTCCTCTCTCTGCTCTGGAGCAACTCTCAGCACTGATCTTCTGTGGATAGGCATCACATGTCAGACTTTTGCTAGTGCTGATGACCTCTGGAAGCTGGTTTTGTTGTGTTCAAGTGGCTCCCAGCCAAACTTTTTGTCTCCCTGGTGTTTTAGAGAGAATGAGTGATAAGCAAATGAATATTCAGAATCAAATATTCCCCTCCTTTTCATTCAGATCAATTACATTTTCCAAATTCAAAGACTGAATTACTTTAAATGATTCACCAGCAAAGCTGAGCCAGGTAGGGAAGGAGCTTTTCTTGTTTTTCACAGACTATTTGTTTTAGATTGGAGTGAGATGTAGAACACTGAGCTGGTTTAAGTGACCGCAAACTGTGATGTAGGTATGTACAACTATGGTGCAGAACCTTAATGATGCCAAGCGTTCCAATGTCAAGCATCATAAAACCTTGTCTTTTTTAGTTGCGAAGTCATATGTTACAGATATTTTCTGGAAAGCAGTGTATAATACATGAATTATGCAATTATTGTGTAGTTTAATGCCTTTATCTTGCTGGCCTGTCTAGAGCAAAATATGCTATACAGTCCAAACCCTATTATGTAGGTCCTCCTACATAATAGCTGTAAGCTAGAAGCCATGTCCCTGTTCTTACAGTGAGCACAAGAGAAAATCATCTGCCATTTACATTAAGGACTGAGTGACAAGTAGTTCCTTGAAATGATATAAGTGCAGGAGAGATTTCCAGTCAGTTGTTGCCCAATAAATTGCTTGTATAATTAAATGGGCTTCTAGAATTGACTGTATGCCAGTGGCACTGATCATGGGGAAGAAGAACAGCCTGATCCAATGGAATAGAACAGGGGTGCTCAACCTCTGGCCCAGGTGCCAGATCCAGCCCACAGTGCTGGCCTGTGTACTGGTGTTTGGCAGTGGGAGAGCTGTGCCACTGCTCCCCTGGTGCCAAATCTCCAGACCTGTGAGAGCCCTGGGCCATGTACGTTGGATCTGGAGCCTAGTCCCAGTGTGCAGGGCCAGGCAAGGGTGGTGCCAGGGCCCTATCCTAGTGTGGGGGCAGAAGCAGGCAGTGTTGGATCCCCAGGACCCAATCCTGGCACACCAAGGGTGGGAGAGGCAGTGTCAGCCCCCACCCCGGACCCAATCCCAGAACAGGGTGGGAGGCAGTGATACTGTGTGTGGGGTAGGGAGGGAGCAGTACTGGGCCCCCAAGCCCTGATCTACCCCATAGATGGGCCCTGTACCACTCTTCTGGCCTGCAGGGCTAAAAGGTTGAGCACCACTGATCTATCAAACAAGAGTAAACATAAGTGACATTTCAGACCAGATGTTCCTAGGACCCAGTGGCCACCCTTGCAGCTTGTGCTTGTGATATTTCATGTGCAGAATCCTGCATTCCCTTGCATACACATTTCTGTGCACATGAGCAGAGCAGTTAAATTTCTGCATTCCTCAGCACCCTTTGCAAGTAGGTGCATTTGTAGGTGGAAAACCCTCTTAGAAGCCACTTTTGGAAGTGGCTATGGGATTTCTCCTAGCAGGACTGAGCTGGACCACGTACATTTTGAATGCAAGGGTCTTCTCTGTGCTCATTCTATGACGGGAGACAGGGAAAAATGATCACCAGTTTTTGTCCTTGTACCAGTAGGTTAATATGAGTCTAACAGGACCAGAGCAGGAGAAATTTGGGAAGCACCTATGTGGGTTCATTTAGAGCAAGCCTCTACGTTTCTCATCATTTGCCTTGGCTTCAGAGAGACTGGTGCAGAATATCATGAAGGGTGTGGACAAAGTGAACAATTATTCACTGAGTCCCAGAGCACTAGAATTAGAGCTCACCCACTGAAATTAGAATGAGAAAGGTGTAAACCTAACAAGATAAATAATTTCTTTATGGAGGGTGTGGTTGACTAGAGGAACTTATTGCCACAGGAGGTTATGAACTCATTGCCACAGGAGGTTATAGAGCTCTTAGGGAGTTTTGATGAGTTGTTCTGTGCTGGGTCAGCACATCCTTCCCACCCCCTGCCTGCAACAGCTCACCAAAACTCCCTAAGAGGCCCCTGTGGGCAGGGTGTGCTCAGCCAGGTGGATGGGATGGGGCTGTGGGTAGGCAGGGAGCAGCATCCAGGAGTGGGATGTATGGGCAGGGTTGGGCCCAGACCTGGAACTGGGATCAGGATCACTGGCTGGTGACAGCACAGGGTCGGGGCCCGGGGCAAAACTGCAATCCGCTTCCTGCATGACGGGATTGTGACCAGCTAGACCCAGAAGGTGGGGATGGAGCATACACCTGTGACTGCTCCTGCTGCCCCCACTCCAGCACAGGTGTGGATGGGTAGCACCAGTACAGCATAGCTGTCCTGGGTGGTGCTCCCTGCCTGCTTGTCCCACTCCCAGATACCATTCGTCCCCTGCCTGCAACCCCATCACATCTGCCCAGCCAAACACTCCCTGCCTGCAGGGGATCCTGGCCAGTCTCCATGGAGACCCTGCCTATCTGCTTCATCCAGCAGTGGGTGTGGGGTGGATGGATTAGGGTGCCCAGGCAGCAAGGCAGGCAGCAGTGGTGACACTGGCAGCAGCAGCTGGAAGGAGCTGCTGCTGCCAGAGCTGCTGATAAGCAGAATCTGGCTCCCATGCCCTGCTGTGTGCCTGTGGTGCCTGCATGCACCACAGACAGGGCTGCTTCCTGCATCTGGGCCAGGTGGAGTCAAGGGACCTGCTGTGGGCTGGATAAAATCCCTTGGTGGGTTGGATGTGGCCCGCAGGCCTTATTTTGCCTACCCCTGTTGTAGAAGTATAGACTATAGCAAAGTTCAAAAAGGAACTAGACAGATTCATGGATGATATATCCATTAGTAGGTATTAAACAGAGTAGTTGGGGATGTATCCTCTGGCATTTCTAAACCAGTGGTGCTGGATGTCAAGGAGGGGATGGGATAATTCACTCTAGATATACCCTGTTCAGTGCTCTAGTTAGCGGTGTAAGGCTCAGTCAGACTTCTGCCCTCCGGCCCTTGTAACTGGGTCAGCCACACGTAACTAATTAGTGCCAACTGACCCTCAGCCCCTTCCCACTGATTGCTTCTGGGGCTGCTTTTAAGGAACTCCTCCAATACCTGCACCTTGCTGCACAACTAACTGGTTTCTAGTCCCTGAGCAGCTCCTGTCCTGGCAACTTCTCTAGCTTTCCTGGTTCCTGATCCTGCTTTTAGCTTGTTCCTGCATTTTGGACTTGAATTTCCATGCAGATCTGTTTCCTGGCTCCTGACCCCAGTTTGGCTCTATTCTTGGACCTCACCTTGTGGATTGTCCCTCAGATATGGTAACTAGGCCTCTGATCCCTGGATCCTGACCCTGGCTTGGTGTCTGGTTCTTGACTTGGTTTCTGACCCCAAAACCTGCAATCCCCAGTCCCACTTCCGGCTCTACCCATTAATCCAGATATCCTGGTAGACCATAACACCCACCTTCTCTCCTGCCATGGGCCTCTATCCATCCCTAGCAGACTTTCTTCCTAGCTCCCTCATGGTTCTGCTGCATATTAGGGTAGAAGGAAGAGCCATCAGTGGCCTCTCCACAATGATCTTTCCAGAAGTGGCCTGATGATAGCCTTTCTGAGTTCCTCATGTGTTAAGCAATAGCTGTTGCAGGCATCACTTCCTCTCTTAAACAGCCTCAGCACCATGTATTAACAGATGTGTCTCACAGTCAAATAAGGCAAGTTGTGCTACGAATGTAAGGAACCCACACAAGTTTCCTATGTTTCCTTTAATTACTTCATCTAGTGCCCCCAGAATCTCCTAAGCTGCATATCAGTCGTGGTGGGTAGGTAGGACATATACTTAGAGCCATATTTAGACTGAGCACTCTTCTGTCCTATGAGTGACACCATGGGAATCGTAGTATCCAGAGATTTCCTGAAGGCCTGAAGAATGAATATAAGTTATTGTGAGACATGTGCATGTCACAGTCAATGTGAAAATTTAGGATATAACTCGCTGACCTTTGTTTCTCAGGCCTGAGTGAATGTTACTAGGGAATTCATCCATGCCAAATACCTCCTAATGGCAGGACCTGTTCATTCCTGGGCTCCTTAGGATTGTTTCCATCATTATGAAGGTCATGCATAGTCCATTATTATGAGATGTGAAAGTTAAAGGACAGTGACAGAAGCCGGAATTTATGTTGGTCCATATTACATAAGGTTACTACATTGTGATGTGTTATCTGCAGAAATACTGTTGTGATACAAGACAGTGATGCAACACCAGGGCTTGTGGACAGTTCCTCATGTCCTGACAGTAGAAGGCAACTCTGAAACCTTCATTGTATAGCCTCTGTGTCACATGACTGGGATTGTGACTTCTGGGATACACACAGAAAAGTGGTGGCCTGTCCTCCCTATTTTCCTCTACTCGGTAACTTTAGAGGTCTGTGGGGTCAGGAGCCAACTCTCTGGCATAGAGGAGAAGGGGATCTTGATCTGAAAGGGTGGCCTGGCCGTGCTCCTGGCCACCCCCCCAGGATGTGTATTGGGAGACAAATGAACTGTGCCCCTGCTCATCCATAAATAAATTGAGGGACAGAAAGGTGAAGTGACATACTTAAAGCTTTGCAGTAAACCAGTGGTGGAACCTGGATTCCTGACTCCCAGGTACCACAGTACCTCTCTCCCCCTGGGGGAGGTTCGCTTGCTTCATTTCCTGGGAAAGGGCTAATTAGAGGCAGGGGAGTTCAGCAGAGAGCATAGCTAATTAGTGCATCTTGGGGCATAGTGGTCAGTCTTCTGTATGAGCTTGGCACACTGCTTTCAATGCAGCCTCCCTCAGGGGCCTCAACTGCTGAGAGTTATGTGTAGGATAATGGGGCACAATGTATAAGGAGACTGGCAGTAGCAAAATACTAGTGAGAATGTAATAGCAGGGAGGCTTGTTAAAAGGAGAGGAGACTTGTGATTGCTGCCTGGCATAAAGGAGGAGGAGGCTTATGGACTCCTTTCTATTGCCAGTGCCAATTACTGTGCAATTTTCAGCCTCGGCTTCCAGTGCAAACATGATGAGCAGGGCTGGGGTTGAGCTGGACCGTTCTGACCTGGCAGAAGCGGGTGTGGGGATTTCCTATAGTGATTTTAGCTAGAGCCACCATCCCTATCCCCTCTTCACCTTTACTATCGACATGCTACAAAATATCCAGCGCTTTATGAATCCATTAAAAAAGGCTGAGCTTGGTGGAACTTGGGTCAGATGGGAGATGAAAGGGGGAGGAATGCTGGGCTGCCCTGTCAATATGCCTCCTCTTAGGACTATACCCCAGTCCCTGGGAGATGGATGCAGGGGTATCTGTTCCCAGATCCTAGTCATCTTAAGCTCAGCAGAGCCCCTGCTTCCAGTCAGAACAGACCCGTTCAGGATGCTGGTAACTACAGGCTGTCCCCTCAGTCTTGTACCAGAGCAGCAGCTGATACCTTGAAGTACTTTTCTGAGCTAATGGGATTTGCTGCTTGCTGCCAAGTTGATATTTAGTGCACATGCAGGAGAGGGTTGTTCCAGAAGCTGGATGTACTGCTCTGGGATGCACTGCTCCACATGCCGCTCTCAGGAAGCCTGTTAGTTCCCCTGCTCCGTGTAGAAGTGCCCTCCCTCTTGCCCCCTTTTTCCCCATGTGGAAGTTGTGCCTCTGTTCCAGATGGCTCTGTCCTGACTGCTTGTCCGCTGCTGGCAAGAGCCTTCCCATTGTGACATCAGGCAAAGGCTACACCTAGCAGATATGTTGCAATGTCCCTCCCCCCTTCCCTTCCCACCCCCCCCAGCTGTGGGTTATTAGAGACCCATGCTTTCTTCCTGAATGTCGTTCTCAGTGACTTGCCCCTCAGGGGCAGAGTGGACTCAGGCCAGACTTGCGGTAGGAAAGCACTGCCCCTGAGAACTAGGGGCAGCTGAGCTCAGGATAACAGGAGAAGCACCAAGTAACCTAGTAGGCTTCTTAGGGGTAGAGTACTTGGGCCCTAGTTCAACAATGCACTTAAGCACTTGCTTAGCTTGAAGCCGGCAATGAGCCCTACTGAAGTCAGTGTGTCAAACATGCTTACGAAAATGCCTTGATGGACTGGGGCCAGTCTCCTTTCCTAAGGGAAATAGTTGAGGGTGGTCCATCTGCCAGGACACCACCAGACCTGCCATCTTTGTTTGGGTACCTACAGACTCTTCCTCTCTGGGAAGGCAATATGACTAGAGGCAGTGCTAGTCCGCACCAAAAGAGTTTCTTGTAAAGCAGTGGTCCCAGTAAAGCTTTTTATCTGCTCAGCCTGGGATTTTATCGAGCATCTATCCAGCTCCACAGACCTAGGCCCTGCTACAGAGGCCTTGTGGATACACTGGCTGAGGGAAAGCAAGGGAGATGCAAGCCATACTCAGCCTCTCCTGTGCCTGCCTTGGCCATATACCTGTAAGATAACAGCTGGCCACTACCTACAAAGCTCCCCGCTCCACACTGATTACTTACTCTGATGACTGGCTTTGTGGATGGGAGCTGCTTTGCACTGAGTGCACATTCCTTCTCCTTGCTAGACAGAGAACTGCTGCTCTCCTTATCTGTCACTGAAAAGAAAACAGGTTTAACTCTCTTTAGCAGGGAGAGGACCCCACCCTTTTCCCTTGGCAATGCATGTTTGAGCTAGATAAAAGCACAAAGCAATTTCCCAGCTGGTTGCCTGGATTGTGGCTATATTGAGGGCCTCAAACTCAGGGCCATGTTGTACATAGGAAGGTCTTGCCTTGAAGAGCTCATAGTAAAAACAGATGAGAACTGACTAGGAGGGGAGGTGAAGACCTGGGAAGGAGGAGTGACTTGTCCGTGGTCATATGCCTTAACTAGGGCAGAGCTGGGAGCAGATTCAAGTACTTCATCAAAGCCCACTGGCTGAGCTGGCCTGGCCAGTCCCAGAGCAGAGTAACTCAGCTCAATGTTTATAGGGATAGGCAATTTCCAGATGGGTCTGATCACTAACAACCAGGTGGGAAACAAGGCGCCTGTGCCTCTGCCTGTCATGGCTAATAGGGAGAGCCATGATTTCTTGCAGGCTCAGGCAGGGAGTATAGAGCCTCTAACACCCTGCCTCACATAGCGGTGAGCATCAAGCCAGACCTTTGGCCTGTGGCTGGGAGAGGAGCTGGGACCCTGGCAAATCTGTCCATTACTCCACTGATACCAGATTTGTGTCTGGGAGAACTGTGGGCTAAGATCAAGTGTAGTCTCACTGCACTGGTCTGTTGCCCAGACCAAGATGGATTTAAATGGCACTGTGTAGTGGAGGGTGTACCCCTGTCCAATGCACTGCAGATAGGACACCCTATGAGTCTTGTAATTAGCTTCCCAGTGGCCAGCTTCCAGTGGGAGGATTTTGATTACATGCCTACTTTATGGAAATGGGGGACTCCTCCCTAGCTTGCTCCTGTGGCATTGGCTAAGGGCAAGTGAGACTTGGGGGCATCCAAACCCCAAGCCCTCTGGGCTTGGGCTTGCACATAGGATGCCCACCAATGGATCTGGGAGTATCTGAAGCCCCAAGCTGGAAAGTCTGGGGTGGAGGATACTTGCTGGTTGTAGTGCCACATATGCTAGTATTTGAATGATTGAGTTTTGCTCAGTTGAGAGTACTTGGAACTGATTTGGCTAGTTGGACCTGGAATACGAAAAATTTTCAAAAGAAAAAAATTTGTTTGGTGTGAACGAGATGCCCTGCCTGGCTGCACTGGGGCTATGCTTCAGTGCCTCAGGGATGGAACCATCCCCATTGCTGGCAAATAAGGTGCACTGGTGGGAAGCAGCAAGGGGGGCTTGTCTGAAGGGGCTGAGAGAAGGTCTCCATGCTCCCAGGGATGAACAGGGGCATTGGAGGAAGGCATATGTTTGTGAGATGATTCAGGAGAGTCGTGCTGGGCACTGGGCAGAGCAAACTCAATGCTCAGAGGTAGAGATGTTGAACTGGTGAAGCTCTGGTGAGCCCAGGGCAGTTACAGCATCTTCCACCAGCTGAGGATGTTCCTGTTTCCAAACCGTTGTGCAGCCTCTTTCTGCACCCCACAAAAGGGCTGTGGGGAATAGCTGATTCTGAATACCAGACGTGGCTTTCTGCACAGGGTAAAAGCAGGTGGCAAGCAGAGAGCAGGTGCTGGGCAGGCACTCCCCTGGGCCTGTGGCTCCCATGTGGGCCCACTGACATGGGTGGATCCAGGATTTACTAAAGGGGCCGTGGCATACAGTCCCTCAGACTGTAGGGGGATGGGAGCGAGGCATGGATGGGGCCCATGGGTTGGCTGGGGACACCAGGAAGCCAGGTGGGAAGTAGGTACATGAAGGTGAGGGAGACCCATCTGCTGCCCCCCGCTAAACTGCTGCTGCCGCTCCTAGCTGGCCTGAGGGGAGGTACCCAGAGCCACTTCTGCCCCAGTTCAGCTCAGGAAGCAGCTGGGTAGGGAGCTGGCCTCAGCTAGAAGCGGTGTTGCAGTTTCCTCCTTCCAGCCCCTGTTCTATGTCTGGCACCCCTTTGTAGCCCCTGCTACCAGGAGCAGGCACTAGAAAGGGAACCTGTGTGCTGCTGCCACTGTCCCCAGTCCAGCCTGGCTCCCCACGCAGCTGCTCCCTGCAGCCCATGGCTGGAGTGGTTGTGGGGCTTTCTCTGTGCCTGGATCAGCCAGGGAAAGCAGCAGAAGGGGGCTTTGTCTGAATCACTGCACCCCTCTGGACCTGCCATCGCCCACTGATGCTAAAGTTAATCGCTGGCAGCAGGGTCTCTGGGCTGAGACCTGGCACACAGGTCACTTGGCATTTTAGAGCATTGGCCATGCCAGCTTAAACTCTATACTGCTATCAGGTAGGGCTGCGCCAACACACCTGAGAGGGAAAGGACCTTCTGGGGTGAGAAGTAGACCATGGGCTGGATTGACTCTGTGCTCTGCATCAAGGCTTTCTTCCTCCTGCCCTGGAGGTGGTCTCCCTGTATGCTGCTGGTTGATGAGCCAATGGGAAACAGCTTCTGGTTCCTGAGAGCAGAGATGGGATTGGTTCACAGTGCCATGTACCTGTCAGGAATTTGCTCTTCCATTTCTTGTCTCTATCATGACATGTCTATCAGGCAGTCACAGGAGTGATAGTGGCTTGCACAGACACACCTGAGCAGGCTACTAATGAGTACTGCTATCAGCAAAGTCCTGGTACCATAGAAGTGGGGGCTAGGAAATAGAAACACTCCACTCAGCTCAGCATGGGCAAGGTGGCTTTGTAGCTAGGCAGGCAGGCAGAGGGGTTTTGCAGCCAGCACCAGGCCATGCTGCCATGGCTTTGCTGTCAGCAGTGCCTGAGTGTATGTTGTGGTATGTCTGTGTGAGCTGCAGTCACTCTGTCAACTGCAGGGAAGACAGGCCTTTGGCCAACCTAGGAACTCTCCTGCTACTGCAGCTCTGGGGTAGAGAAAGGGAAGAAGATGGCAAAGGCAGCTTTCAGGCACTTTTTGTTCTTTCCATACTCTGGAGCCAGGTAGAGGCCAAATCAGCCTGGTGTAAGCTAGAGCGAACTCAGGGCAGCTCCAACTGCTTTGCCTGGCCTTATGTGGGCTCTGGAAAGATGAGAGAAGCTGCACCTCAGTGCAGTCAGCTGTGCCTTTTCATGTGCCCCCCATTCCCAACCATCAGTTTTCTGCCCCTGTCTGACCTGCAGCAGGTCCCCTCCACTGCCAGCTGGTAGCACAGCTGGTGTAGAGCTCTTACAGCAATACTACACTGGCAGCCAAGTCCTGGGCCTGGGAGATACAGCCTGTTCCCTGTAGGATGGTGTAAAGGAGCTGGAGTTATTACTTTGTCTTCAGTTGGACTCCTTTGGTTTGTTTGTGTGCCATCCTAGGAGCAGATGGGTTGTCCTTCTGGAGCAGAGGTTTCCCTCGTTCCTCTAGCTCTTCACTGAGTGGGAACTTGTCCACTGAAAGGTCCACGTTGTCACTGTAGGCTTGTGCAGCTGCTGTCAGTCTGTGAAGGGCTGAGTACCAGGAGAGATTCTTGAGTAGGCCAGTGACATGTGGAAAAAGGTGAAGAGGGAGAGGGTTATTCTCCAGGCATTCCCTTCTTGACATTTTCCCTTCCTGCTCTGGTGGTTGTCATGTGGCCCCTAGTGCAACCTGTTACCAAAATGGACTCACAGGACAGGTAAACCAGCCACTGCCACATGACAAGGGAAGAAAATCGCAGCTCCTTGAGCAGCACTCTACAAGCATGGGGCATTACTAGCATGGTGAGGCTGGGCTTGGCTCTTGGGGAGGAAAACAGTAGCTGCTGATGGGGGCTGAGGGGTCATGAAAGGCCTTGGTATATAGGAACTGGCTGGATGGGCAGGGAGGTAGCTGGTGGTTTGCAGCACTGAGGAAGCTGGTGGGGGGTGGTAGAGGGAACCCTGAGGGGAAGACTAAGGTTCAAGACACTTTGGGCTCTAAATTGCTGAGGTCAATGCTAGTCCCAGAAATGTCAGTGCCTAAGTACTGGCCTCCTGCATAATGCACAGATGGGATCTGAAGGGCATGATGTCACTCAGCCTTTGCAACCAGGAGAGGGTCAGCACCATGGCAGAGCAATGTGGCCTTGGGGAGATGGGAGACAACAGGAGCTATGGCCAAACATGTTATTACAGCTACTTCCCCCTTGACTCAAAGCCCTGCGCTTCCTGCCCTGGGACACAAAGGGGACAGCTGTGCCAGGAAGGTTGCTGCTACGCTGAGCACTTGAGTTGCAGCACAGAGCCCACACCAGAGCAACGAAAGTCCTGAATTTGGAAATGCAGATGTGTTCCTCCTAGAAATACTGCCTGCCTGGTTGCCGGGCACCCCCAGGCTCATACTCCCAAAGGAGAATGAGCCAAGATCTGGCCACATGCTGGTGAGAAGCAGCCTGAGTTCTCACTCCTAATCTCAGGAGCTGCTGAGATATGTGGAAGCAACAACTCCACATCATGAGCCAGAATTGCCCATGTACAGAGGCTGCCCCCCACATTTGCAGTCCTTAGCCTGTGCCAGCCCTTGGCCTTCTTGATCTCACTGATTTAGCTCCATTTACCAAGCTTGGAGCCAAGGTTCAAAGCTTCTCACTGAGCCCAGCCACCTCCACTTCACTATCTTCCAACCAACAGCCTAGTCAGCTTGGGGATTCCTGGCCAGCCTGCAAGCAACAAGGTCCCTCACCTCCACTAAATACCCTGAAGGCAAGGTGGGCTTCGCAGCATACTCACTTGTGGCAAACCAAGGAGGGAACCTATTTCTAGAGGCTCCCAAAGAGAATGTCCTACTAGCACCTCCTCTCATTGAACTCCAGGTGCTCCGACATTTCCATCGGCAGCTGCACCAGGAGTGAGGAGAGACAGTTTCTCAGAGAATTGCCACCAGAACTGTTTTAAGTCTTCCTGGATTGAAGCTGGACGCTCATTGGATGCTGCTGCAATGCTCACAGAGCATGTTTCTGCTCAGGCTCTCCCAAGGCAAGTCAGCTATATTGACCCAGCTGTACGAGCAGGGAACTGAGTTGCATAAAGGTAAAGGAGGGGTACGAAGGAGGTTGCTTGGCTTTGGTGAATATGGGTCTGAGGGAAGGAACAAGGCAGGTGTGGCCAACCTGCCAAAAGTGGCTCGGGCTGCCTCTGTGCGTGATATGCGGCAGATCAGGGAGGGAGCAAGGAACATACAGTAGCAGATAGGGCAGGAGGCAGAAAGCAACGCAGCCAATTGGGCAGGGAGCACAGGGCAGGAAGCAGAAAGCAGAGCAGCAGGTTAGGGAGGGGAAGGGGAGCAGAGTTCCACTAGGGGAGGATACAGGGCTAATTTGTGACATGCCTGCTGGAGAGGTCAGCCCCCAGTGGATCGAAGGATGATGCTTGTGGGTTGCTGAGGCTTTCTGGGCAGAAGAAGCCCCCAGTTCTAATGTTCCTGCTCTCTGCTCACTGTGGGGCGAGATCTTCCATCTAACCCACCAGGTGTTTCACAGCTGATCCCCCAGCCCTGCTGCAGATGCCTTGCTGGGCATTTTTGGTGTCCTGTGGACAACCATGAGATGGTGACAATGTACTTAGGCATATGGGGCAGAGCTGCTGGCAGGTTCTGCTCAACATCTTTTCCATGGCAGAAGCAAGGAAAGAGCAGCAAAGTGTCTTGGGGCTAATTATTCAGAATGGCTTTCCTTAGCCTTTGCTGTCCCTCACATCTCTATGAATTTCTGAAAAACCTGGCTTGCATTGACTAAAGGCAGTCCAGTGTAGCATCCAAAGGGCTGAAGGCACCTACGCTTTAACCTTTGCAAGGCCGGAAATGCTGTGAAAGGGACTGCAGGAAGAAAAGCTGCTAAATAGAAAGCAACGATTAGAACAGTGGTACCTGACCTATTCAGCTTGTGGGTGGTTGAGTGGTGCTAGGTCCACTCACAAGCTGGATGTGGCTTGCAGGCCTGCTCCAGCATGCAGTGTTGGCCCAGCTGGGGCCTAATCCAGGCACATGGAAATGACCCAGCCAGGTCCAATGCAGGTGCAGGACTGGGGCCCCAAGGCAGCTGTATGGGAATGGCTGAGCCAGGACCCAATCTGCTTGTGTAGGAACAACCCGGCTGGGGCCCAAACCTGCATGGCTTCATTGGGCCACCTGGGCCATTCCCACATGGCCAGATTCGGCTTCAGCTGGAGCATGGCCTTACACTGTACAGGGGGCTGACCCAACTGGGCCAATCCAGATGCATGGGGCTTTGAGATTTGGTGGCTGAAGAGCAGTGACAGTGTTAATTGCCATCAGTTCTCCACTGCCAAATTTCTGAACCCATGGAGAAACCCCTGGGCTAGATTACGTGGCTCCATGGGCAGACCTAGCCCACAGGCTGGGGGGAGCACACCTGGATTAGAATACAAAAGGGAAGAAAGGGGGAGGAAGGAAGGAGCACTTCCAAGAGAGGCACTGTGAGCGGGAGAGAGAAAAACAAAGCAGCCTTCTTAAGTATTTGAATATTAAAAGCAGCCCTTCTTGGGAGATGGGATGCATGAGAGACACCTGCAGATTGTATGGCATACTTACACTGCTGGTCCTGATAAAACATAGCCATGTTGAAAACAACCTGACTCCACTTGTGGAGTTTCGAGCTCACTGAGATACCTGCTCTTAAGCCAAAACCTAGATGTCAGGAAAGAGAACCTGCAGAATGCAGTCAACATGCACAATGGGCATAGCCAGGAACCCACCAAGAGCCAGCCCCAGTACCTTGATCTATCCGCTTACTGTCTGCAAGCACTTTGGCATTTATCAGAGAATCCATCTTGCTGCATATGCACAAATGGCTTTCTCTGGCTCATCCTAATAGCTCAAAATTTCACCTTAAATAACCTTTTCAGCTTAGCTTCTTCAAAATGCATTGCCAGGGAGGTGCCAGACATTAGCTGATAGCAATCCTGAACTATTATATTAGCTTGGGAGGATAAGAACTGTAGTTTGAACCCCAATTAATCACACAAATGTTATATAGTTTGTTATAATGCTAAAGGCAAGTTATTCTTGGGGGTGGGGAGGGGTGTATTTATGAAACCCTTTGCTCAAAATACCTCAGGTTTGGACTACACATGATAACTGTAGGGAGAACAGAAATGACTTCTTGTAAAGAATTTCAAGTTCTTGACTCCACCTTTTTGAACTTTGTCTTCCTTAAAATTAGGAATGAAACGTGTACATGGCACTTTTTGAGGCACAAAATTCTACAAAAAATTTTTTTGAGATTGACTGAAATGTGTTGTTTTGCCTGGCTTATTGGAAAATGTTATGTCATAGTAGAGAATATCATAGAGAATCAAAAAACAAAACAAAAAGTTGCTTCTCAGCCAAAAAATTGAAATGTTTCATTTTGAAAATATCAAAATGTTTTGTTCTGTGAGCGCTGATGTTTCAACACTGTCAGAACTTCCCTCCAAACACCCACCCTTTGCTTTTTCTTAAAAAAAATGAGAGTTTGGGGAAAATTAACACATTTTTCTCTAGTGCTTTCACTTTAATGGAGCCACATTCTCTGGCCAAAAATACTTCCATTTTAGCTTTTCCAGACAGCCTTTCCTCAGACAGCTCCAGACCACAGCAACTCTAGAGACAATAGGAGCAAGTGGCTGGATTCTAGGACCCTTAGAAAAAATAACTGTTAATAAATGCTCTCGGAGTTAACTACAGCAGATCAAGTGCCCTATTCTGAAATCTGATGCCAGGGCCAGGGCCTCAAGCTGCAGGCTGGACCAGATTTCCTCCTGAGGTCCCTTTCAGTCCTACTTTTCTATGATTTCTGTCCTTTCTAAAGTTCAGTCAGTCTGTTCGGAGTAGCTGGTGTTTGTTTCAGGTACAGAATAATCCATCTTTCTGAAAAGCAAACTGAGTGTGTGTTTGGGAGGTCATTGGCTCACAGATCTACGTGGTTACTGGGGCACAGCGAGAAACATTTGCTAAGCCATCGTACAAAGCTTGGCTTTTGCCAGTAGGTGCTACTGCCACCTGAGGGAGGATAAACCTAACATATGAGGATGTCACTGAGGCAGTCCAGGCCCCCCTGATGTCTGCAGGAGCACAAACAGCTCCCTCCTGGCTGAGAGAGAATTGAAGGGGCTCATTTAGCAAAAGGAGGATAGAGAGTCGACTCTCCAGAGCAGGGCAGGCAGACTGAGAACAGACACATGGCCTCATGGCCCGACACCATCACCTGCTAAGCTCAGTGGCTCCCTTTTATAGTCACTGTTTTGCAGCGTGCCTTTGGTTTTACAGACACTGTTAATATTTCTGTTATTGGCTTGTCTGCCAATACATGACACATTGATATGTCCTGGTCAGGAGTGGGTAAAGGTTGGTGTTCTGGGCTGCCTGGCGAAGAATCGCTGCTGCAGGCCACAAAGGGAAAACACCACACCAGGGACTCTATCCTCTGAGCATGTTGGAAGCTGGCTATGCCCTCCAACCTCTCCTGGAGACCCATGGTAATTCAGGACCCTTCAGGTGATCAGCTACACTGAACTTGTCTCACATTGAGAAGAGCCCAACCCCTTCCTGACCCTCATGCAACATACGTGGCCCTTGGCATTGCTGAGGATGGTGGTGCATTCTGGGCCCCATTGGAAAAACTGCTGTGCCCGCAGCTTCTTGCCCACATGCCCCTTACGGATGGAGTTTGTTCTTGCATCCTGGATCTAAACACCAAGGCAGATGATTATTCCTCACTTGTATTCCAGTTGGGCTGTCAGCCATAGACAAGGAACCCCCTGCATCAGGTGCCACATAAGCACCAAGCAAAATCACCCTGCCCCCATGCCTTACAATCAGCTGGATGTGACATACCAAAGGGAGAGATGAGGCTGCACTGGGCTGTTCTAATGGTCCCCAGAATCCAGACTAGCCTTACACGCTCCAGTCATGCAACCTCCCTCCCCACCCCTGCTCTTTTCCTCCAACCCTGTCAACCTGATACATACGTCCTAGACTGGGGACTGGGAGTAGGGCTGGCTTAGAGCCTATAAGAAGCAGGCTGATGGAGCATTAATACCTGTAAGGCTTCCCTACCACCAGAGTGAATTGAAGGGTCTTTAGCATAACTTGAGGTCTGGTCTACCCAGTTTTGCCTGCTCAACTATTCCAGGAAGGGGTGTGCAAAGATTCCCTCCCTTCCCCTGCATGTAAAATTCCCAGTCTGGACCCACTGATGGTGACAGAAGATGGCTTCTTCAGCTGAGCTAATGCTCTTTGGGGATGTGGTGTACCCAAGTGGAAGGAAAACTCCCTTCTATTGCCATCCATTGCATCTCCACTAGAGGACTCCATTTGCACAACTATGGTAGCAGCGGCAGGGCCTTGAGGTGGAGGAGCTACAAGGAAAAGGTTCAAGAACCTCTGGTCTTCTCCCTGTCTCTGGCTCTCCCAGCCCTTAGGCAAGGAGTCTGTCACACCTGCAGTGGTCCCACTGCTTACTGTGATGTGGTGCCTGGCCGGCAGCACAGTGTTGGTAGGGAAGCGGTAGATGGACACGGGGTGCCCTCCAATCCACTGCTGGAGGATGTAGCCACTCATGTCCACATCTTGATCCGGTGAGGAGTTAAGGATCCGCATGAACCTGCCCTTTGGGTCCACACTGATGATCTTCAGGAAGCTGGAGCTGGGGTGGGGGGCACAATGTCTAACTGACAAGGGCACTGTAGCAGGTCTGGGCCCCAGGGGTGGCTGTGACACTCCCAATGGCGGTCTGGCTCCTGCCTTGGCTTGAGCTCTAAGATGGCCCTCCCTTGATTACTTGTCCACCACGCCTTGTTCTTCATAATAATTAGGGAAGGGAGGTTGCCTACAGGCCTTTGAGTGAGTCCTAGTCCATTTGAGGTGCCAGCTGGTCCGTCCTGGACCTCACTAGTCTCTACTCAGTGCTCAAGATGAATGGGCCCGCTTGGTCTGTCTGTGTCCCTCCATGGCACTATAGCCTTAAGGGCCAACTGTGTGGTTCTGTCTGTCCCCATACCATGCCCTAAGCATCACAGATGTTATCACTCCTGGACGTTCATCTGATAGTCACTCCTCCCAGGCCTTCCCTGGCCTCCTGGACCCTCTGGTCCTGCTCTCAGAACCTCTGTGGGCTCTCG
The DNA here is from genome assembly GCF_001723915.1 of Gavialis gangeticus. Taxonomy (NCBI): domain Eukaryota; kingdom Metazoa; phylum Chordata; order Crocodylia; family Gavialidae; genus Gavialis; species Gavialis gangeticus. The sequence goes on along the minus strand of NW_017729025.1, from coordinate 154,601,671 downwards.
GACCCTCTGGGGTGCTCAGCCCTCCCTCCGGGCTCTTGGGCCCCCTGGTCCCTATCTCTGCATGCCCAGCCCCTCTCTGGACTCTCAGATCCCCTGGTCCTCCTCTCTGCATGCTCAGCCCCTCTGGCTCTTGGACTCCCCCATCCCTCACTCAACACCTCTCTAGGCTCTTGAACCCTCTGGGTTGCTCAGCCCTCTCTCTGAGCTCTTGGATCCCCTGGTCCCCCTCCCAGTACATTCAGCCCCTTTCTGGGCTCTTGGACCCCCTCCTTCCCACCCCCAGTCCTCACTCAAGTGGGCTCAACCCCTCTCTATATGCTCAGCCCCTCCCTGGGCTCTCAGCCCCTCTGGGTCACCCACTTGCTCCTCTCTGGGTTCTCAGACATTCTGCCCCCTGCCCCCAGACAGCCCCTTTCTCTCTAAGCCCCACTCTGAGCTACTAGCTTGCTGAGTAGGCCTTGGGCCTGCCTCCATCAGGGCTCAAGGCTTGCAACTTAAACAAGAGCACCAGTGTAAAATGAAGGCCACTTGCTTGCATAAATCCATTCCCTCTCTGCCCTGGCTAATATTCCCTTGTTCCCAGATCTGCCGAGTGATTTACCCTAATCCCTGGGTCATTCAGGAGCCCTCCTACCTACAGCTCCACCCCTCATGGTTCTCAGGGCTTGACTGCCTGACCCATTCAGGCTCTGGGCTTATACGATTCAAGCCTGGCCCTCTTTTGAGCAGGTGAGTCTCTAGGCAGCCCCACATGCCACCTGCAAGCTGCCTCTCAAGCAGCTTCTTTTAAAATGACAGGTGCACTAAGCGTCCTGCCACAGGCACCTCAGACTCTCAGGGTGCATCTACACATGTGCCTGACTGTGCAGTTGTTACTGCGCAGTTATTTGGTATTTGCTTTAGCAAGTACTAAATGACTGCGCAGTAACCACTGTTCCTGTGCAGTCCCAGGGGCGCACAGGTCATTTCCGATCCTACTGCACAGTAGCAACGAGCTACAGTCAGGGCTGGTCCAAGGATAACTGGCACCCTAGGTGAACTGTGTACCTCGGCACCCCCACCACTTCCAATACAGATGAAAATAAGAAGTCTAGAATGAACTTTTACATGTACTTATTTATGCCAGCTGTATGCTCTTGTCATAAGTCTGCTTGAGATTTGAAAAGGTAGGAGTCATGATTCTAGTGATCTTTCCTCTGAGATCTTTTCAGAGGTCTTTCTCCCCTTACTAAACCAAAAGGTCTTAGACCAAGATGGAGCTGTAGCCAGCCAGGGATGTTATTTAGAATGATGTTCCTGTTATTTTGTTCTGCATATCATTTTGGCACTCCCCAAATTTTGGCGCCCTAGGCGATCTCCTAGTTTGCCTAATGGTTGGACTAGCCTTGCCAGTAGTGTCAGAGTCAGTTCATGCCTGCCAGTGCTACGTTGCTGTAGCAATGAGCTACATCACCATAGCTCATCGCTCTGGTGATGTAGCATCTCATGTAGACACGTCCTCAGTGGAGGAGAAAAGGGAAGAGGCTAGAGGCTCTTCTCTTCCCCTATCACCACCAACACATATAAGAAGAGAAGCCCATCATCATCTCCTCATAGGCTTGAGACCCAGAGAAAAGGCAGCAGCTGCCTGCCTCTGTGTCCAACCACCATCACTACACTCACCTTATGCATTTCTCCCCGAAGCAGGAGCTAGTGCTCAGGTTGGACGCCAGTATTGAAGACTCTCTGCCCAACAGCTTCTTGAGGCTGGTGAGGCTGCCCATGGCCTTGGGCTGATCCTTCTTCTTATCCAGGGCTTTCAAGAGAAAGAGACACAAAGCCCACATGGTTACTGAACATTAACAGTACAATATCAGCACTCTCCAGAGGACACCTGCAGCAGAGGTCAATCAGCCAGGGCTTGAACTGTCTCAGCTGGCCCATGCGGGGCACCCGCGGGGGGGCTGGGGGGAGCAGGGGGGTGGGGCTCAGGG
>NW_017729025.1:154571277-154599491 GCF_001723915.1 Gavialis gangeticus | reverse complement strand
GCAGCACCTGCTGAGCCGGGGCTTTTTTCCCCCCAAGTGCTGGGAGCTGGGGCGGGCAGGGCAGCCATTGGCAGGCTGGGAGACGGGTGGGAGATGGGCCGGGCCTGGCCTGGCTGATTCGGAGATTCAGCTAGTGCCGAATTTCCGAATCAGATTCGGCCTAATCAAATCAGGACAGTGATTCAGATCACCAAATTGAATCGTTGTGCCCTGAATCGGCCAAATCCGAAGCGACTACTAGCCGCTTCGCACAGGCCTAATATATAAATATTTTTGGGAAGAAAAAAAAAGATTGGTGTTGATGTCCTGGCCAGCAGTTGGGGGTACATTTACAGGAGACAGAAAACCCAGGTGTCTTGTGGCTACTTAGACTGCTGTTAAAGGAGTTTGTGAAAGAATAAGGGATGAACCTAGGTGTCCTGCCCCACCTCCTCTGCCCATTGGCATCCTACCTCCATTGAAGCCCATAGCAAATCATCACTGGGCTCCAGCCTGAGCCCCTTAAGCATAGCTAACAGCCACATTCCCTTGCCCAGACACTGTGCTTCTTTGCTGGCCAGTGTATTCACAGCTGCAGTGTAGGCAGCCGTCCTGCCCTGGCAGAGGCAGCTTAGGGAGGGCAATGGCATGCCAAGCAAACTTGGGCTTTTGGCCTGCAACAATCTGAGTTGGGTGGCTTTGCTTCTGGGTTCTCTGCCGGGATAGTGGGAAGCAGCTGACATGGATTTTGGACTTCACTTAGTCAGGTGTCTGTTGAAAGCCAGGTGTCTTACCTACTGTCTGGCTGAGGGATCTGTTTGTATCATGAGAGGAATGAAAGCATAGGGGTTCAGGCAATGGGCCAAGCCTCAGGAGGGGTGGAGTCAGTTCTCAGCTCTGCCACTGGCTTCCTAAATGACCTTAGGCAAGTCACTTGATCTCACTGTAAAATGAGGCTAGTGAGACTTCCTCTGTCTACTCAGACTGTTAGCTCTTTGGAGGTGAGGACGTCTCTTACAGTGTTCAGGATAGTGGGACATCCTGCCCTCAGCATAACAATTCCACACATACCCCAGATACAGCTTAAATGTATTTTGTCCAGCTAGACCCTGATTTCAGTTATGCCAGAGAGAGAGCATTGAAACCAATGGAGTAACTGAGATCATTCTTTGGCTAAGTCATGAGATGCCCTAGCGCAGTAGCTGGAATGGAAGTGGGCCCTTACAGCCAGCTGCACCTAGTTCTACCCGCTTGAGTGGATTAATCCAGATTATACGAGCTGAAGCTGTGTTCCTGGAAGTGTTGCCCATGATTTCCAAAGCCCCCAGCCACTGGCAGACCAATTGTAAAGAGGCAGAACTTATACTTACACAAAGAGGATTGGGGCTGGAGTTTCTGCTCTGATTCTGGGAGGTTTAGGAATGAAACTGTAATTCCAGACCTGTGTGGAGATGTGTTCCCCGTGCTTTCTGGTTTTAGTATGCTCTCGTTTCTCACAGTTAAACTCTCCGGATGACTTGAACTGAGGCTGATATCACTATTTTTCCATCTGTAGGAATAGTTGAAGCTTTCTAGGTCTGGACAGGTAGGCACAAACTTATTTATGAACCTTTTGGAAACCTGCCCCCAAGAACCAGAACTAATTCATGAGCTGTGAGCAAAATAAAATAACCGTATTCACTGCAGGTAAAAAACAGAGGTTGCATTTGAGGCAGTTCTGATTGATCTAAGCCAGAAGCTGGGAGAGCCACAGCCCTTGTAGCTTGTCCTTGAAATGAATAGCAATGAATTTGAAATAACTCCAGATTTGTCCTAAGAAAAAGCCTCAGCCTGATGAAGGGTGTTTGTGACCAAAAGCTTGCTAAAAAGAATTTTTCCAACCATTTGAGTTGGTCTAATAAAAGGTGTTGAGTTACCCAAAGAACCGTGTATGAAGTAGGACAGTGGCTTGTAGGATCCCAGGATAAAAGGATTTGTTACTAAGAGAAATCTGATGTCTGTTTTTACCCTGTGATGATGACAAGCAGCAAAACTTATCTTGTGTGTTTGGTCATTGGCCACCAAGGGGCAGAAAAGAGCCTGTCAATAGCATGCTAGAAGGTGAGTTAACTTGCAAATTAGAAAGTAAGCAATCACTTTGATCAGTGCAACTGGCTGCTTTAGGTAGCTCTGGTTTTGGCTTTGAGGGGCATTCAGTACACAAGGACTTAAATTTGCCTGGCTCTCCAGAGTCCAGACTACACTCTTCCTGCCTCATGTCATCCCAACAGGCACTGTGCTAGTACAAACAGCTTGCCCTGTTTTGTAAAACAGGGATTTTTCTTAGAAAAATGGCAAAACACATGGTGTAGCATAGAAATGCTTCCTCATTCCAGTGCTTGACTGCCATCTTGCTATATAGAATTCATGTCTATCTTAAACAAGAGGCCTTCAGTTTTACCAAACAGCTGCAAACCCCTATGCCAGGTTCTACATAGCTTGATTTCCAGTTTTCCCACCCTCATTTACTGCCCATTCTCTCTGGATTTCCACGCAGCAAAAGGAGATCTAGTGGCTAAGTAATATACTCTAGGCCAGGGCTGTCCAACTAGCAGCCCACTGGCTACATCCAGCCCCGGAAAGGTTAATGTGCAGCCCCTGGGTTCCTGGTCCAGGCGCTATTCCCCCAATTGCTCCATCTGTTGCCAGTCTTCAGGCTCCCCCTCCTTCCTCTGGCTTCTGCTTCTTGCCCCTGCCTCTGGAGGTGTGGCAGGTGGTGCAGTTCATGAAGCCAAGGGAACCCATGGGGGTGGTTTGGGCACCCTGCATGGTGCAGTCTAGCACAGGCGCATCAGCACAATGCAGGGGAGGAGTGCCTGCTACATGGGGTGTGGCAGTGAGGAATTGCCATGTGGCATGGCCACCACAGTGGGGTATAGGGTTGCTAGCAGGTGCAGTGAGAGACCTCCCACAGCACAGTGCAGAGCACTACAGTGTGCAGCCCAGCAGGCACAAGGCCCCTGGCCACTCAGGAGTTGGACAGCTCTACTATAGGTGATCATGCACTGCAGTTGCTGACACACTAAGAAATTTAGCATAAGACAGAGCCATCCAGTTTCTAAGCAGCTGGGGGCTGAAAACTCTGGGAATTGCACCAGTGAGAACCACATGCCTGGGGCCCACACCAAGATGAGCCATGTCCCCTTTAGGCCAAATGCTGCATGGGGGACCCCTCCCTTGTTGCATTCAAGTCACAGTAATGAGTACAGACCAAAGGCATCACTGGCATAAAGGCAGGAGACCTGTTTCTTTTCACTCGCATTAGTGTAAATCAGGAGTGACTCTGAAGTCAGTGGAGGTACACTTGAGTAGGCTGAGTGTAGGAGACGACTTGTTCCAGGCTGTTGCTTGGGGTGGGCATATCCCTTGCTGTGAAACCACTGGCCATGCCCTATGTATCAGCACTGCGGTGGTTATGACTGAGTGGGCACAGGCCAATGGAAAGCAGGCTGGGAGCAGGCACTAGCTTTGTCGTACCTATCCTCCATTTCCTTCTCTGATGGGACATAGAGGCTGAGCTCAGTCTGGGCAGCTTCTGGCTCCGGAGATTTTCCATTGTCTTCCCTCAACTCCTCTACTTCTGCATCTGGACTCTAAAAGAGATTAAACTGGCAGTCACAGGCCTGGGCTCCAGTCAGTGTACCAGGAAAACTGCAGCCACTTGCCTGACCCTGTAGGCGTCTGGGATGCAAGTGCCACATCCAGAAATTGTGGCAGTGTGTCTGTAAGGTCTGGTCTACACCCAGCCTGGGGGTGCCTCATAGAGGCCTTTGGGCCTCTTAAAGATACTACTCTGGTGTGTTAAATGGCTGTGCAGGGGCAATGCCCAATACCCAGGAATCCTCTTCCACCTCCTCCCCTGCCCTCTGGCAGGCATCTAAAGTACCTACACCCTGCCATCCTATCAGTCTGTGAAGTGGAGCCCTATGGCACAGAGAACCCCAGTCACTGGCTGTGCCCTGGTCTGGCAGCTCTGGGCGGCATTCTGCCCTGCACTGACCTTCACTGTGGAGTCCAGGAAGCTCATGCGCTTGGGAATCCTCCGCAGTGTCATGGTACTCGATTCTTCCACTATGTTGCAGTTTCCCATCTCAGACCACAGCTAAGTGAAAAGATAAAGGCAGCCCATCATCAGAGCTCCTGGTGCCTCTTGAGGTCTACATTTTGAGCACAGTGGTATTTCCCAGCCCTACACTTGGTCTTTCTCTTTCAACTCTTCTTCATCAACTTCACACGCTGCACACCTACTGCCTGGGGTGTGCTCCCATCCACCTAGATCAGTGGGTTCTCAACAAAAGGTCTTACAGAGGGACCGGGTCATTGCAACCACCCTGCCCTTCCTATGGCTAAATGGGAGGAGGAGGCCTGACTGGATGGGAGAGGAATCCCTGGGTGGAAGCTTGGTGGTATAGAGAAAGCTAGCATAGTGTTTCTCAGGCAGCTGATACCCCCATTCGCAAGCACTAACATGGGGTCCATTTGTGCTTACTCAGTACTGGATCTTCTGCCCTGCCTTTCAGATGAAGGGAAAAAATAGCCATGTAGCCCAAAGGAGTATGTGCCCAAAACTCTGTGCCATTGTCTTCCTCAGACTTGCAGTCTCTGTTCTTGGTGCTCAGAACAACAAAGAAAGCAGGGCAGGGAGAACTCTTTCACTCACTTTGCTACAGTCTGCAGAGCCCAGGGGTTTCCTTCACTCAGCCTCCTTTTCTGTCCCTCTAACAGGCAATATTAATCTGCCTCCAACAGTTAGGCCAAGTTTAACTCTCAGAATGCCAGGGTTCCCAAACTGTGGCCTATGAAGCAGTGGTAAGAGGGCTGTGGATTGCACTGGATCCTCATGCTCCTGTGGGAGGGCTTCAATTATAAATTTGAATATAAAGGTGCATGATAGTCTATGAGAGAATCTGAAGGCTCATGCAGTGCCTTAGCAGCCAGAGAAGTTTGGGAACCACTGGGTTATGGCTAAAGTGCTTTGAGATATGCCCAGACAAAAAGTGCTATATTAATACAAAGGGCCTTGCTCCTGTGATGCTACTGCACTGCCATCCAGTGGTGAGAGTTTCATAAGAGTGCTACTGATATTACATGGTGCCTGAAGAAAAACCTGGTTCAATTTTGTGTTGGCCAGATCCAGCAACTATTAACTTGCACTGGGACCTTTGCTGCTTTGAATTCATCATGCAATCCAGTGGATCTCTGTTTCTGTTTCACACCTAGATTTTTTTTTTAAATCCTTGAGCTCCCTGATGTATTGTTCCCTCCCCCTGATTCTCACTCCATCCCCAGCCTTGGCATTCATACAGATTTCAAGGACTGCAACCCAAGGATCCCTTGCATGCTTTTTATGTTTCTGTGTGGGATGGGATACACTTTGCAACCCATCATCTTTGCTACCAAGCACAGCCCTGACTAGTCCCACGCATGTCACCTCACTTTGTATATTCTGGGATTTCCAGTTGCCTGTTCTTGATTGTGTATGTGTGTGCGCATGGTGGGGAGTGGTGTTATTTGGGTTTTTTTGCTTTAATGTACCATGTCCTCTGGTTTTGTTTATTCTATTATTTTATTTGCAGGTAATCCCCCCATGGCTTCCTCTTATATCATTACCACAATGTACCCAGGACAAGGCCATGTGCTGTTCCCTTTCTTGTTGTCCCTTTGCATACAGGAGTGAATAAAACCAGAGGGAACTTGCTAGAGGAGAACATCTGCTTTCACTAGGGAGCAACAGCTTGCTTGACATCAACCCTTAGGGGCCACATGGGACAATTTGTGGAGTGCCTTGAAACCATTGGCCAAATTCTTATTGATTTCAAAAGTGAAGGATCAGACTCTTCTCTCTTGAACAGGGACAAGTGAAGCTTTGCCTTTCTCTTGGGCAGTATGGCATCCTGACATCCCCTTCATGTTGCTTAGGCTCTTGTGACTGGCGTTATCCAAATCAATGTGTTGCCTTCTTCTACAGTGCTGCATTACTCCATCTCAAAAAGGATACAACAAAATGCATGAAGGGTTCAGAGACAGATCATGAAACTGAGGGCAAAGCTCCCACAGGAAGAGAGAGGTAGAAACGCTATGGAGTGTTTGCCATGGAGAAAAAATTAAGTATGAAGGATGGGAATATGCAGAAATATTGATAGTGCCAAAAAGGAAATTTGGAAACATCTCTTAGGGTTGGAAGTGTCCTTAAGGGTCCTCTGGTTTAACCCCCTGCACAGATGCAGGCTGTACTATTCCTAAAACCTCCCAGGTAGTTTTTTGTCCAGCTTCCCATCGAAAACCTTTACTAAAGAAGATCCCACAGCTCCTTTCAGCAGTCTGTTCCATTGTCCTACTCTTCTGACATCTGGAAAGTTTATTTCTGACACTGAATCTAAATCTGCTTCACTGCAGATGAAACCCATTGTTTTTGTGTCCTGCTCTCTGTGGCAAGGGAAAAGAGTTATTCTTCCTCTTCTTTTATAGCTGCCTTTCAAATGTTTGAGCGCTGCTATTTTGTGCCCACTTAATCTCTTTTTGCCAAACACACGTAGTTCTCTCAACCTTTCTCCTCCATGGCTCCCTGAGTCACTGTATTGAGTTGCTTTGATGCCAAAGTCCAGTTATGAATTCCCTTCAAGCAGCTGTGGGCATTAACACTGCTACCACTCACCCCACTGGTAGAGATAGGTCTGAATCCAGACCATGAGGAGCTCTGTAGTCCTGACCCAGCCCATGGGGCTAAAAGACTTTGACAGCCCTGATCTAGGCCTTCTATTCCCCCAAGCAAGGGGTTTGGCTTGCTTCAGGTCTCAGCTACTGCTGCTGGGGCCAAGCCTTATTTGCTGCTTACCCAAATATTTGCAGTTCCATGTGAGGTATTTTGGAGCAAGGGAGAAAAAAGTGTTAGGGACAGGCCTACCTCTCTGACTTTACATCCTAAAATATGCCCTCTCCCCATGAACACTTTCTGACTAAGCTCTGAAAATCCATTATGGAAAGATGAGCCACCCAAACCAACTACTGCCATGAGTTTCCCTGGCCTGAGGCCATCCTGGGCCATTATGTGCCCCCTGTATTGTTCTTGATTAAAGCAGAGCAGCATACCGCAGATACTGGGGCTGGAATGCAGCGTGCAGATGCCACAGCACTATAGGCTCACACCTGTTCCCAGGATCATGCTCCCTGCCAGCATTTTCCTTGCCATTACAGTTCAGATGCTTGAACAGGAGACACTGAACTTTGTTACTTTGCTTTTAGAATTCCAGACACCTCTGAAGCAGGAGGCCTGGCCTGAAGGCGTGTAAAGGCTTAATATCAACCCCATTGAACTCCATGGCAGTTTGCCATTAACTTCAGAGGGGATGGGCCCCAATGCCCAGTCCACACCTTCCTGTATTTTTTTCTGTTGCTAGTTCTCTCCTCAAGGCTTTGTATATTTTAGCCAACAAAGTTATCTCCAGTATTTCTAATCCTTGTTCACATCAGGAGCACAATTGGGATAGCTGAACTTGTGCTTAAACATAGCAATTATTAACTGAGCTCTAGCATGCTTCCCATGACCAATGTGAACAGGCTGGGATTTTTTTTTCTGTTTGGTCAGAGGCCTGTATGTTAAAACCATGGTAGGGGGTCCCAGAGGTAGCAGGGCGCTTGCATGATCCTCACTTATGATGACAATTCCTGTGAACACTGGGCCTGGATGCTGTGCTAGAACATTGCTAACCACCACCATGTTGAACCATGACTATGGCAGGCAGGCCCTGTTATGCTCTCCATGGGTTCATATAGACAGTTTTCTGGGTTGTCTGTCTATGCCTGAGACCTGCATACATACTCTTCTATTTGTCTCAAAAAGCTCAGTCAGAAAGGAACTGTGCACTCAGAAATTCCACCCTGCACGGCCACTATTCCAGTATTTACAGTTTAAGCCTAGAAAAGACCCTGGCTCTTAAAACATACATGTAAGTAGGGGTTTTGAGGGTGAGTCAGGAGGAAAAGCAAAAGCACCAGAGGTAATGAGTAACCTCTGTTTCCCTGTGGGACAGATATTATTACTACTCCTGTCTCATTTTAGAAAACTAGCACATTCTGAGTGTCTAGCATTCAAAAGCAAATGCATATTGGCTATGCTAACAGCAGTGCTAAGTGCTGATGGCATTGCTAATGGCTGGCAGTGGAAGGTCTCCAATTCTTTCCCTGGATCATGCTGTAAACCTTCTCCCTGTTCCTGCTGTAGCATGGTTTCTGCTGTTGCCCAGCTGTCGCCAGCAGTTTGGGTTCCTAGGCTCCTGGCCTTTTGTGCTGTGCCATGACACCAGTTTCTGGATCCACCCCCTGGATCTTAGTTCTAGCTTCAGACCTTCCAGTTTCTGACCCCTGACTTAGCTCCTGACTTTGCCATTTCTTTTTTTTTCTTTTCTTTTTGTGTCTCTTACTCGGCTAGGAGAACAAAAAGAAACCAGACTTTTTCTTCCTTCATTACTTGTGCTCCAGCTCAGTCTTCAGGTTGTGAGCTATGCAGGGAGTGTTTAAATGCAAACACAGATCTTTTGATTAGATTGGTGGAGTGAACAAAATAAAATAAGGGGCATTGGTGCTATGGAAGAAATGACAACTTCATATTAGGATCAAGTAGACTTTTGCAGACCAGAAGAGAGTAGCCAAACACATTTGAATCCTTTAAATGTAGAAAATATAAGGGAATAATCACAAGTGGAACAAGTCAAAGGGGGACACAGCAGTTAGTTATAGCTACATGATTTACAGAGGAAAAATAACAGAAACGGGAACATTTCTGGAAGATCTCATGTGTGGGATTTGGAATAACTACCTCTATTTACACTGAGACAATGTCTACAGCAAACTATAAACTTATTTGAATTGTCACTATCTTAAGGCCTGAGAGCCCTTGATTTTTTGCAGGTTAGGTAAGATGAAATGTGGAAAGCAGTATAAGAGGGATGGAAATAATTTGAAATAGTATGTATCAGACTTTAAAAAACATGTTTTAGGTAAAGTTAGTAGACTTGATACTATTTGAAAGTCTGTATTTTTTCAGTAAGTTAAAAATAACAAAATAAAAAGTTGTATAACTCTCTTTGATTTAAGGCGGGCATTTTTCTATTCATGCTAGCTCTTATAAAACCTCTTTAAAATGTGTTGTTATGATAGTGTCTAGGGGCATTAAGAACATAAGACTTACTCTACTAGGTCAGACTGTAGGTTTATCTAACCTAGTGTTCTATAGCTCATAGTGGCACAGAGCAGATGCTATAGAAAAGAGGCCTACGCAGACTGATTCATTCCAGGTCCCTTTCCCTATAGCTTTCAGGATTCAGAGGTGTAGGCAGTCCTAATTTTGAGGATGCCCTCTTAACTATCATGTTTAATACTCACTGATGGACCTATTCTGCATGAATCTGTCTAACCATTTTTAACCTTTTTAAATTAACAGCCTTGACAACATCCTGAAGCAATGCATTCCACAAGTGAATTCCATGTTGTATGAAAGAACGTTGTTTTAAATCTACTTCCTAATAATATCACTGTATGCCCTCTACTACTAGTATTGTGAGAGGTGGTAAATAGTAAATCCCAATTTACTTTTTCACACTACTTTTATAGATCTGTATCCTATCCTTCCCTGACCCATGGTTGTCTTTTCTCTAAGTTGAATAGTCTTAGCCTACATTTGTTTCTCCTTGTATGGATGCCTCTCTATACCATGATCATCCTTGTTGCCTTTCTAGTTCTTTTCTAGTTCTACTATATGATTCTGGAAGTGGGTGGTGAGGATGTGAGCTGCATGAAGCATTCAAGGTGTGGGTGCATTGTGGCTTTATACAGTAGCAAAATGACAATTTCTATTTTGTTTTCAGTTCCATTCGTAATAATCCCGTAATATTCTGCTTGTCTGGGCACTGAACTCTGGACTGATGTTTTCCACAATAACTCCAGCATCTCTTTCTTGGGCAGTGACTGAGATGAGGGCTCTATTGTGGAGGATGTGACCATTCCTGGTCACCATCCCTGAGCCCTGATGCAGCAAGATCCTCAAGCACAGGCCCAATTTTATGGAGAGTCCATATGGAAATCAAAGCTTGAAGTTAGGCCTGTGTCTTGTAAGTACTTCATTGAATGAGTTGGGGGTGAGGTGGGGGCTTCACCACATGGATGTTTCTCCTTATACCACTAACTGTGCCAGGGGCATTAGTGTCAAGAGTCAGAACTAATGGGAAGCTGCTGCTCCCTGTCTTCAAGAGGAATCGTAGTCACCACTCTAGGCATAATATCCAGGATACAAGGCTTAGAGGGATAGCAAAGACCATGCCTAGTGAACAGAGAGGATGTTGCAAGGAGATAAGGGTGAGGCTGAAGGTCAGAGCGTGGAAGGTGAACTGAGCCATGGCATCACGAGAGAGGAGAGAGCTGGCAGAACTGGAGGGAAACCACTGTACCAAGTGGGTGGAGGGTTTGGTCGCTTTGTAAATGTGTGCGTCTCAAAACAGTGCTTTCAATATTGAGGCACAGCCAGCGTCTTGTTCCTTCCCCCAAATGATTGGCTTGTTAAATTGCAAGTCAGTGGATTTGTCTGTAGGCTGCACAATCCAGGCTAATTTGAACACTGGATTTGGTGCAGTCTGTAGAGTCTGTGGTCTTCACGCCTAGCCCTAACTGCCATACAATTCCCTTTCTCCGCCTCCCCCTTTTTCTTGCTTTTGGCTCTTTTTCTCCCAGCTGCCTAATGCTCAAGTTCCTACCTCATAAGTCTCCTGGTGGAGATATGGTCCTTCCTCTACTGACACAATAATCTCAGTTTCCTTTGGTGCCAATCTGGTTTTGTCAGCTCCCTCGGGCTGGGACTTCTCCACTCTTTTGATTTCTTTGTGCAAGTACTGGACCGCTAACTCCAATTTTGAGAGTTTGTCCTCCAGGATCTGTATGTCCTTTTAAAAGGAAGGAGGAAAGCCATCACGGCACATAAATCTCAAAGACAAACACTTAGGGCTTAGCTCCCAGCTGGCAGAAATCCAAGGGATTCATTTCCCTGCTGCCAAGGTGAGCCTGGATAATAGCCATCAGACTGGAGTTAGACGTGTAACAATTCTTCCACCCACCAACTAGGACTTGGTTCATCATCAAGGACCTAAACCCATAGTATCCAGCACCAAAGCACAGCCATAAAAGTGCCCTCTGCTAATAACAGAGCACTACTCAGGAGCCAACCTGCAGCTCTGTGAGGTGGAGAAAGGTGATGGACACGTGACCTGACCAGTGGAAAACCCTGTGGAACCCTTTAAAAAACTGGTCCCAAAAGGCATGTTTCCTGTTGCAGGTTATCCAGGCTGCAGGTAAAAATTCTCCCCTCCCCTGTGACTTGAGGACAAGGCAATACATCCAGGACAATCCACTTTGTCTTAGCCCCCAAATATTTCCTGTCATTCAGTGAGTAACGGCCACAAGGGCCTCAGCACAGAGCATTTCATGGAGATTATTGAAAACTGTAATGCACAGCAAGGTATGTTTGATGGTTATGGCTGAATCCTTGGGAAACATCCTGCACTGAGCTGGTAAGGTTTGGGGCAGCTGAAAGAATCCAGGCCTGAGGCTCACAGGCATTTCTGATATCTGGCTATATGGTTGCTGCACTAGCCCCATGCTGTAGGGAGGGCCCTAGCCTAGATAACCTGGTAACTCACCTTCTGATGGAGCTCCTTCTGCGCCTCCAGTTCAAAGTTCAGTCTGTTTAGTTCATTTTGCAGGTGATCTTTCTGTTTCTCTTCAGTTTGGCACCTGCAGAAACCCACGAGGTACTGAGATGTCTCTTTCCAGCTCCACATCACATTCAGAGACTTGTCATCACCATGGACTTGTATCAGATAGTTAATACTAGAGAGATCAGTGCCTTGTAAGAGTGCAGGTGCAATTAGCTACTCCTAGTTTCCTGTGTCCCCTGATTCCTCTCTTTGTGGGTCTTTTTGTTGCTTTTTTGCCCAGGAATGAATGGGATGAGGTCCCAGGACCTGCCACCATTTTATGCTTTTTTTTAAATTCTCTATCCACAGGCCTTGCAGAACCTGGCCAGCTTCAGAGCTCTTGAGCCCGTTCTGGTTCTGCCAGTTTGTACAAATGGTGTGCAAAAACTCTCCCATGTTTTGGGAGGGGTAGAAGCACAGGGAAATTTCAAATCAATCCACTAAAAACCAGATCTGTGCTGGGCTGGCTAAATGATACCAAGTCAACTGAACCATTAGGCACCCTTATGTTCAGGGATCCTGATTTTCTCTGACTTAAAAAAATCCCCAATTTTCAGTTAAAAAAAAAAGGGTAACCTAAAATCCACATTTTTCCATGACTGAAATGAAACACCTCTAATATATGTGTGTGTTTCATTTTAATCTTGGAAAAATGTGTGGATTTTGGGTTACTTTTTTAAACCAAAACTTGGGGATTTTTTTATCAGAGAAAACCAGGATCCCTGCTTATGATGCAAACTCCAGAGCCAGGGAAGTCACGCAGGTCCCATCACAAAAGAGGCTATTCATTGAGGTGGAGCAAGACTTCCCTGAAGTGACTTCCCACAGGCAGAAGGCAGGGTAGATATGCACCTTACATACTGAGAGTGTGTGTGCTTGCATGCATGTGTACATGTATTACATCCCTCCCCCCATCACAAGTTTTAATGAGCTGAAGCTCACTTTTGGTTAGTCTATAACAGGGGTGGGCAAAGTACATCCCGTAGGCTGGATCCAGCCTGCCAACAGATTGGATCTGACGTGTGGGCAGGTGCCTGCCAAGTGATTGGGCCTGGCTCGCAACTGCCCCTGTGGTATTCCCCGTGGGGCCAGGCTCTGCCTGTTCCCCCCTGGAGTGTGCATGGCTTCCCAGCTGGGCTGCTCCTGGTGCGGCTGCAGCTGCCTGGGTACTGCTCAGCTCCTCCTGCCTCCACCAGCTCCTCCTCCTGCCCCTGCTGCACCACTCTGGGCAGCAGGCAGCACGGGGAAATTGTGGGGACGTGTGCCAGGTGGGGGTGAGAGGAAGCTGCAACTGGAAGGCTCCTGCCCCAGCGTGCAGGGCTCCAGCTCCAGCTCCAGCTCCAGCTCCAGCTCCAGCTTCCAGTCACCTTCTACTCACTTAGCCACCTGCAGGTGGCTGATCATCATGCCAGGCAGGCAGAGTGAGTGGAGGGCACCACGCAATGGGGCAGGAGCTGCCTGATTGCAGCTTCCCCACCATTTGGCTGGGCATGTGATGCCTGGCATGTGTCCCCATGGCTTCCCCACGTTACCTGCTGCCCAGAGCGGTGCAATAAGAGCATGAGGAGGAGGAGCTGGTGGAGGCAGGGGAGCCAAGTGATACCCAGGTGGCTGCAGCTGCATTGGGAGCAGCCCCACCAGGAAGCTGTGCATGCTGGCCAGGGATGTGTCAGGTGCTGGCGGGAGCAGGCTCGGCTCAGCCCCATGTGGAGCACTTTGGGGGCAGTCGCAGGTCAGATGGGGTTGGGGCACAGACTGCATCTGCATCGCACCACCCAGGCTAGCTCTGCTGGATGCAACCCCTGCCCTTCCCTCCCCCTGCCCCCAACAGGCTGCCAGGACCTAGTGCACAGGCAGCCCCCCACACATGGATATACACCTCTCCCCTCCACCCCCCACAATCACCTCCCAACACCTCCCTACCCCCCTCCCAATATACAAGAGTAAGACTTTATTTTGAGCTATTGTGCAATTGCCTCTATATACAATACTCAAAAAACATAAATCAGAAAAAATGTTTTTTACAATAAAATTAAAATGTTATAGTAAAAACCAAGCATCTACTATATGCTTTCTTTTATTTATAATTTCATAAAATATCTTCTGAAAGAGTTTATTGACAGCTCGACAGCTCACCAAAGCTTGTTAAGTGGTGAAATAATTGCCCAACCCTTGTCTGTAAGATGCAAATGACAAAATAAAATATATTTTGACCTGCCTTCTACCTAACTTATAGAGTTAACTAGGTTTCTCTTCCCTCGGGCCGCTGGTCTGCTGGTGCAGAGGCTGATAGTGCCTGGTTCTTCATGCCCTGGCTTCTGGCTGATGGGAGAGGCTCCTTCTATTTCTGCTCATGGTTTCAGGAGGAGACATTTGTGGGGAGGGGGAGGAAGACAGATCATGGAGGAGCTTCTTACTTTGACTTGCACTTTAGCTTTTCTTCTCTGCCTCCCCCCTCTGTGGAGAACATGGGACCCAGCCCTCCAGGCAGTGCGCCAATAGCCAAATTATGCAAATAACTAGTTATGCAATTAAGTGGAGCAACAGCACATACAGGCAGATGGGCCCAGATCAGTGCTGTATGATTAGCAGTTCAGTGACAGGCCTTTACAGTGACTGACAGGCACCGTCTGAGGGGGAGATGCCAAGGTCTGCAGGGACTGCCTGTGAGCTCTCCCATCCAGGAGTCTGTCAAGTTTCGAGTAGGTGAAACCTAAGTGCCGCCTCCTGTGGGGAGCACTGGGGGACATGTGAGGGCTTCTCTCCTGCACTGGTGCTGGCTTGTCTCCTCTTGCCACCACCTCTCCCATGCTGATGTCAGGCCCGGTAGGACAGCTTGCCTTTCAGATGGGAACGTGGTTCTCAGGCAGAATTCGTTCTCTTTCTTGGCTCTCAACTCCAGCACGAAGCACACGTGTGATCCAGGAGCAGATTTCTCTGTGGCACTGCCTTTTAGCTCAGTAAAACCAGAGTTGGCTGGCATTCGGAAGGAGGCAGGGAGTACACGTGTGGCTGCACTTTGCAGGCATCCCGCTTCCCTCTAAGGAAGTGCTCTGGCAGCCGGCCCCAGTGCAGTGCAGCTTCAGAGCCAAGCATGGAGAGGCGAGCAGAAACGAGGGCAAATGGGTCCACAGGAGAGTTCGGCCAGCAGGACCCCAACCAGGTCAGCCTGGGACTCTGCCAATCCAGGGGCTCATGAGCAGGCTTCAGGGATAGGTAGGGGTTGCCAACCCTCCAGCATTGCCCTGGAGTCTCCAGAAATTAGATGTAAATCTCCAGGAGACGGCTGAGAGTCACCCATTCATTAAAATAGATATTAAAATATTGAATCAAACTTATACAGTAGTCCAGCAGGTTTTTAAAATGTAATAGAAATGTGCATTTGCTTTCCTGACATAAAGTCTACACACCATAATCCATAACTGATATATGCAAACACATGGGGACATTTGCGTTGTGTATCGCCAACATGTTGGCATTCCAGAAACCTCCCAGAATAGATTCAAACAGAGCTGGCAACCCTAGGGATAGGAGCTGTGTGCAGGCCTCTCTCTCATGGTGGGTTCACACCAGATGAAAAAATAGAGGCTGCCTCCACAGCAAGTAATCACCAAAGGCTGTGGCAAACTCCTCCCTTTCATTTGCCTTTGCAGTCTTTTAATTCCCCCCGGGGCCCAATTTATCTGGTGCCCTCTGCAGTTGTATCTTTTGTGTGCCATCAAGGTCAGTTGGTTGTAGAACACCAGCATGGTGACATTGGAACACATGAGACATGTCCCAACAAGCATGCACATGCAAGGGCATGGATTTCCTGAGTGACAAATAGCAGTGGCACATATCCGTGCCACTGCTATTGCACCCGGGCATGCCCCTGCATTCACATGCTGGCTTGTGGCAGTGAGCCGGGTGGGGTAGGAGAGGCTGGGGCCAGCACCTGTGACATTACCTGGAGTCCTGGGGGCCTACCAGGGCAGCAGCAGCACTGAGCCAGCTGCTCAGAGCCTGGCTGGCAGCCAGAGCATTGATGTCTCGATAACACGCTACAAATTAGCAGCATGGCGAAAGGGTGGTTTTGAATGGCTTTGAGGTGCCGCAAACTGCATGTGCACACTTGTCAGGATGCACCTATGTTGGGCAGGCATAAGCAGAGGCATAACTAGCACTTTTGGTGCCCTGGGCAGAGATGCTTTCAAATTTGGGGGAGAGGAGGGTGCTGAGAGAAGCAGGAAGGTGAATGCCAAGTGCACCCTATGAATTGCCTGGTGCTGCCAGTGTGGGGACTGCCATTCTGGTGCCTGCTCTAATCGGTGCCCAGGGCCAGTGTCCTGCACTACCACTCCTAGTTACATTACTGGGTGTAAGTGACTGCACTAGGTACAAGGCAGTGGACTATTGATAAGACAAAGCTAATCTGATCCTACAGGCATGTCTACACTGCCTCTGGACCGTGATAAGACTGGGCAGGTGCCAATAAATACACCCAAGGCAACATACTGTTTGCTGTTCACTGAGAGCCACTCTAATGCAGCTGCATGATACCCGTTTCAGTAGACATCTCCTCGGTGTGTGTCCTTCTGTCAAATCATATGCATTATGCTTTTTCCTTGTGGTATCTGAACCCTGTGTGGAGCACCTCCAGCTGAAAAGCAGTCCCCAAAATGTGCAAGCTGTGCTCATAGCCATCAGTAGTCAGCAATGTGTCAATATAGCAGAAACACATGAGGCAGATGGCAAAAGCCATTTCATAAGCCTCAGCAGCCTCTGGAGCTATGCTACCAAGTGAAATCCTGGACACTCAGCCAAATACACTTTTGGAATGAGCTGCGATCAGGGCACAAGCCAAATACTGCCAGATCAGTGCTCCCTGCCAGTTTCCTCAGCACAACCCCTACACCGTTCACTACAGCAGGAGGCAATTTAGAACATATGGGGCCAGGCTCTCAGCTGATATAAACTGGCACAACTTTCTTGATTTCAACAGAGCCTGGACTGGACATGCCAACTGAGCTTCTGGTCCATAAAACTTTGTGATGCAGTGTCTGTATAGGGGTGTCCAAGAATACAGAGAGCGTTTCTTTTCTTTTTTTTCTTTTTTTAATTTCTGTAATAGGCATTGTTGCTGTTTTCTGCCACAGGCAATTTATTCATGTTCTGGATCATGGCATTTGAATGGCTCTTTGTATTTCCACTGCTTCTCTTGTGGAGGAGCATGGCCTTGTTTGCACTGTGATTCATAGCATGAGCTGCAATGAGGAACACTCCCTTCCATGCCCTGAGGTCCCTCCTGGAAACCAGACAGGATGTACCCTGTAGTATACACTTCACTCCAGAGAGCAGCCTTTCCAGCTGGGGACAGGGGTATAAGCAGGTTTTTCATGGGCTTCCTGGGCAGCTTTAATCTCCCTGTCATAGGCTTCACCAAAACCAACATCCCGTTTTTGTGTTTACTGGTCTGAGAAACCTGAGCCCCACCTGGTTTATTTTCTAGAGATTGTACATATTTGTTTTAGCCAAGCCCTTTTGCTTTTGGAGTAGCCTTTGCTCCTGCTGTTGTCTTGGCCCTGGGTCCAGTTCTTTTCCAGTTACATAATTTCCTTTCACTCTGCTGTATTTTCCAGGGAGATGGTTCTCTAATGACCTCTCAAGCATTAAGGGCCAGAGGATCAATGGTGCTCAGCCTGGGAGATACAAGATGCTCCTTTGAAAATCCAAACCCCGTTGTGAGGTCCTGGAAACTGGTCTCACTGCCCTGCTTCTCTCTTGCCATTGGCATTTCTAGTCTAAAATGAGCTGAGACCAAAATGCTCATTTACCCCTGTTTGCAGCATTCCCTATACCTGGAAACTGGACTTGTTCTGTGGGTTTTATTTTCAAAGCATTGGTGCTTCTACTCAATGCCAGTGGGAGCTATCAATGTTCAGCCCCTCAGAAATCCATTCCTGAATGGACATGCCAAGCCCATGCTCATGCATCATCATCCAGAGACAGCTGCTATGATCCGTGAGCCAGTCAGAGCTGTGTTCAACTCTCTCACCCTCTTGTGGAAGTGACTCCTGGCGTGTTTCACTGTGATCTTATTTTATTTCTGGGATGCAGAAACAGAAGTGGCCAGGGTTGCTGTATCATTTCCTGTTGATGTGAAGACTGATGTGGATTTAAATGGCACTGTGTAGCGGAGGGTGAACCCCTGTCCAATGCATTGCAGACAGGATGCTCTATGAGTCTTAGAATTAGCTGTCCACTGGCCAGCTTCCAGTGGGAGGATCTTGGCCATATGCCTACTTTATGGAAATGAGTGACTCCTCCCTAGCTTGCTTGTGTGGCTATTGGATGAGGGCAAGTGAGACTCAGGAGCATCTGAACCCCAAGCCTCTGGGCTTCAGCCTGTAAGTAGGATGTCCGCCAATGGATTTGGGAGTATCTGAAGCCCCAGGCTGAAAAGTGTGGGGTGGAGGATACTTGCAGCACCACATATGGTGTTTGAAAGATTGAGTGTTGCTCAGTCAAGAGGATTCAGAATTCATTTGGCTAATTTGACCTGAAACATGAAAAATTCCCCTCTCACCCCCCGAAAAATTCCTGCTAAGGCAGCAGGGCCTGAAAGCTGAAAGTGCCATAAAAATAAGGCAGAGCCTAATCTGCATAATGAATACATAGGCATCATCTCATTTGCATTATTATTCTAGTCTCCTCCTCCTCCTCTCCAAAGATCTGCTGTACCACGTTCAACTCACTGTGACCCCCTTCACTCGTTTCAAGTTTTCCCTCTGGTCCCCTCAGTCTGTCTCACTCATCTCCTGGCCAGTGCACCATATCATGTGTTTCCTGATTACAGAGACCTGCCTGACAGCATGCTTCCCCCACCCATCCCTGGCTATTGTGAATTAGGAGGCTGGTTTGAGAATCCTCAGAATTCAGGAAGAATTAAATGTCTTTCAGATGTACTCAGATCAAGTTTCTGAGGAAAAGGGCTAGAAACTATCCTATGTATTTAATTTTTCAAACACAAGCTGAGATTCTCAAACTATGTCCTGATTGAAAATACCATTTACCATGAGATCTGTGAACACTGCTACTGCTCAGAATTTGAATCCTCCCCTGAAATGAA
Organism: Gavialis gangeticus; assembly: GCF_001723915.1. Taxonomy (NCBI): domain Eukaryota; kingdom Metazoa; phylum Chordata; order Crocodylia; family Gavialidae; genus Gavialis; species Gavialis gangeticus. Next base: position 154,580,624 of record NW_017729025.1, on the reverse strand, counting down.
CAGTGCGAATAGCACTTCTGCCTCTATAGTGGGCCAGCGCTCCAAATCCAGATCCCAGTGACATGGTTTAAACATGTCTCTGATGTCCTTTTCAACAGTACTGCACAGTATTGCATAGTACCTCATCTATCTATGGTGCATCTCCCACACCCCCCATGCCATTCATACTGAGAACTGTGTGAGGTATCTAAAAAACAGGTAGCTTGTCTGAATATTATTAAGCGTGCAACTCAAACATTAGGAAATGGCAGAGTTAAGGCTGTCTGCATAACCTCAGTTTACATGCCCCCTAAGGTTGCCTGCATAACCTCAGTTTACATACCCACCCCACACTGTACATATGTTTGATGACAGTATCGGACGAAGTGAACTTGGGTTCATGAAATCTTGTGCGCTCTCTCTCTCTCTCTCTCTCTCTGTCTCTCTCTCTCTCTGCACACATATATCTTACTTAGTTAGTCTATAAAAGTATGTATCTATCCTGCCTTCTGACTGACTTTAGACTAACATGGCTAGCAACCTCTCACAGTTTTTAATGACATAATCACAGAACCTCTGTCTCAGCTCAGAGAATGCATCTTTTTGGGGGAAGAATCAAGTTCTTTAGTGAAGCAAGTTGCTTCTTTAGTATTCCTGCTTCATTGCTGCAGGACCTGGATACTGGGGAGTGAATGAGGCAGGGGACTGAAGGAAACCTGGTTCCCAGGTTAAGGCAACTGAATGCTACCCTGAGAGTTGGGGTCTATGCCTGTCCTGCCAACAGCAGAGGTACTGCTGTGCAAATCTCTTGAACCAGCCTTTTCATAATCAGCCACTTCATTGCCTGTTCCTCATTTTCTGGATGCCCCGTTTGAGTCTCATTTTTTGCAAAAGTGCTGAGTGTGCACAGCTACAATGGAAGTCAATACACAGCCATGCTCTGAACATATGAAATGCTATGTAATGGAAAATCCAGTCCCAGGTGTCTCAGATTGGTCACCCAAAGTTAAGGGCCACTTTAGGAGGCCCTTAGTGCCTCTTAGGGCTGTAACATAAGGATAATACCAAAGCCTCCTATCCCAGGCCTCTTGTGAACACTTACTGATGTTTGTGAAGCACTTGAGTACTGTAGGGATGAACTCCACAGAAAAGCCTGTTAGGAAACTATAGTGATTCTGTAGAAGAGCAGGGTTTGAATGGTGCACAGTAAAGTAGGCCTGGGGCTGCTTATGAGGCTGAGTAGAATAGCTGCTTTCATTAAGGAATGGTACCTTTGCTGTGCATTGAATGAGGAACGGAGCATGTGGGGGGAAAATTGTCTATGATCATATAAAAAAAGACAGTATGACAATGTATTTACATGAGGAGGCTGAAATAGTGTTGCCCAGGCAACTTCAGTTTTGGCATGTCCTAACTTCTAACTACAATAAAACTGAGATAGCTCATGGGGTTCAGTTCCTGACCCCCTAGAAAGGTGAGGTTTTGCAAAGTAACCAGGGGTGTCCAGAACCACAGATGACAGCAACATGGGATTGCTGAGGAGGTGCTCCAGCTGTTTGCTACTTCATGGGGCACTATTCCTACAATCAACTGTGCAGGATCATGGCTGTGTGCCAGCTGAATGGAGAAATGGCACCCTATGAAATACACAGCAAAGAGGTGAGCAGCTCATCCTGAACTGAGCAGGTTGTGAACCACATGGATAGGAACGATCCAGGTTCTACTGTGCTTGTCTTTGTAACCTTAATGTTGTCTTCTTGCAGGGGAGTATTGGGAAGTTATGTGTGTACATAAAGGGAGTGATCAGACATAGGACTATTAGGGCCCTGCAAGACCTCTTCCTCTTAAGAGCTTCTTTGTTGTCCCCCAATGGAACTTAGTCACTTCTTGGCCAGTTTCCACCCATGCCCTTTATGTCTTCCCTGCTACTCACCTCTTGCACCTTGCGTTCTCCCTCTGCCTCTTGTTCAGCAACTCCTGCAAGATGAATGAGAGCCGGGTCGATGGGTGCCTCTGAGCAGCGTGTCTCAGCCCCTGGATCTCCAGGTCTCTCTGCTGCAGCAGCAAGCGCAGGACACGGCTGTTGTCATCCTCCTGCAGGACTGTCTTCTGCACTGCAGAAACTCTGCAGGGGAATGGGGTGAGCCCCGTCAAATCATAAAAAATCCAAGCTGGGTTGACTGTGAGACAACCCATGCTGCATATTGGGGGTGAGATGCTCATTCAAGTGGCTAAGTAAGGAGCTAGGAACCTATTTTTAACGACCAGTTTTGAAAAGCTTTGTCAAGGTGCTTTTCAAGTAGGCATTAATTGTGCAAAGCATGGGAAGGGTGAAGCATTCCAACAGTTTGGAGAGGTGAAGTGACTTGCCCGTGGTCACACAACAAATCTGTAGCAGAGCCCAGTGCTCTCCCCCTCAGCCTGACTGGAATCAGCACCTGAATCAAATCTCTCAGTCTTGTCCTCATTTGAAACAGAGGGTAAGACTTTGTTTCATTATAGTCCATAGGGAAGTTCAGAGCCATTTACTTCCACCATGCATGGAGGAATGCTCCCTCCCACCCCATGTCAGGAGAAAGCTTGCAGGCAGATCAAGGGAAGACTGGCTTTATGTGGGAACTAATCCTAAAGACCAGACTTTTTAAGTGATGTGGTATCTACCTCTCATTAAAAGCATGGGTTAGGGGTTTTATTACTTTTAAAAATCCAGCGCTTAGTGATGATTTCTTATTTGTTCAGTACCTTATCATATTCTCCATTTATAGGAGCAGGACGTTGGCTACCACGGTACCTCTGCTTTACCTGTAGCAGGTTAGGGTGTTATGTCTTGTGTTGTGTCAGGGTTGATGGTAATTTCACTAAGAGGTTAGATTATAGATGTGTATAGGATCTTTTGGATAAGGATTCTCCTGCCTCAGGCAGGAGGTTAAACTAGATGACCTCTGAAGGTACCTTTCAGCTCTACTTCTTTGTAATTCTAGAAGAAATCCTCTTGTTTTAGGCCTCTCTTTTTTTTGTTCCCCATTTGTCCTTGCCCCATTCTCCTCTTCTGGTTAGTCTCCGTCTTCCTGGTCTACATAGGTTTCCTCTGCTCTTCACTTCATCTCCTTCTCTGCAACAACTCCCAGTTCTCATCACTCCTGTGGACTTCCTTTCCTTCCCCACTTCATTCCACCTGCTCTCATGATCAGCTGGTTAATGTGGACATGGAAGCATTAACATTTGGGTCCCCAGCATCAGCAAATATTCCAATGGGGGGAGTTCACACCCCTGAGTCTCTGTTTCAGGCAGAGGCGTTACAGGCAGTTTTTGCACCCTGGGTAGCGGTGGTCGTTGGGACAAAGGAAGTGGCTGCACTGGCAGAGGCTGCCAACTTTGTGTCCCCTCTAAGACTGTGCATGCCCTGCTCTCCCACCATTTATTATGCAACTGGTTTCAAGCTGTGCAGACTCAGGCAAACATTCTAGCATCACTTCCTACCAGGATATATTTGCAAAGTTATCACGGCAGCTATGAAGATTAGAAATCTATTTATTTTTTGCTTTCCAGCAGAAAACTTGGATTTATGCAGAATCTGAAGATGATATGTGATCTATTTAAATGCAGATTTACAATCTAATTGCTGCAATTTAGCAGGAGACAAACCTTTAGGGTAGCTTTAGGTGGGTCCATAGCAGCTGGAAAATGAAAGGTCTCAGGAGCTCTGGGGTTATTAATGATGCTGCAGGTCAAGAGGCAGTACCAGAAAATGAACCCAGCTAAGCTGCAGTGGAAATACTCATCTTTGCAAAGATGATGACTGAGTCCCCGCTTGTCCTGGACACCCTGACTCTTGGCTCTTCCTGGTTTATATTGATGCTGCATGATTCTTAGAAATTCTCATACTCTTATTTCTCTTAAGACCTGATTTTAGGCACTTTGGGTACGTCTCCATGAGGGTGCACATGCATTCCCTGGGGACATACAGCAGTGGCAGATAGTTGTGCTGCTGCTACTTGCCCCTGGGGAACACTCTGACACACAGCAAATTGCTTCAGGTGGGGTAGGAGAGGCTGGGGCCAGCACCTGGGCTGGCCCCAGAAGCCTTACCCAAGGCCTGGAAGGCTTCCTGGGGCTGCAGTGGTGGCAGCCTGGGTGCGTGGAGCCTGGCCAGCAGCTGGAGCATGGCTCATGCTACCCAGGCTCAAGTTTTGGTTCACCATGTGCACTGCCCCATTTTTTTTTCAAGCTTTTTTTTAGATACTGGGAAATCCTGGTATCTAATTTTGGCTTGGCATTGCAAATATGTAGCATGGGGAAGCTTTTCACATGTGCTGTGTGCATTTTACAGTGCCTCAAAAGCCTCTGAGGCACCACAAAGCACATGTTCCTGTGCATCAACCCAAAGATTCTCATTGATTCAATGGGCTTTGGGTCAGGCCTGTTGGAGCATGGCATGTACACATGAAATGACAGCTCGCAGAAGCCCAAACAAAAACCATAGGGCAAAGCTGATTCATCTTTGCAGGAAGGAAGAAGAGGATGAAGGAAGCTATTTGTGATCTGGAACATTCTGCTGGGGCAAAGCTGGGAAAGGATCCATCTTTCGAGTATGTAATAGGGAACCCATACCCTTCTCACTAGGGAGGGGGAGCATAGGTGGGACAGATGACAGGAAGCTTCATGGCAAAAGGCAGCAGGTGCAAGCCACCCATGTAAACTGAACCACCAGCCAACAAGGGCAAGCAGCTGATGAGGGAACCAGCAGCACCTGGGCCCTGGGAGTAGAGAACTAGGTCATATGACCAGAAGGGAGCTGGGCTTGTGACACATAAGCCCAGCTTCTAAATATGGAGAAGGCAGTCTGACCCTGGCCACCACAAAGCAAGGAGCTCTGAGTAGAACTGAATATAAGTAGGAATGAGGCCAGTTAGGGCAAGGTACCTGGTGGGCTGGGGAAACAAGCTTGCCTAGGTAGGAGGGCTTGAGAAAATGGACACCCAAAGAGGGGTTTATATTTGAGTTGGAACCATTTGGGTTGGTGTTTTGTGTTCAAGTTTGATTGGAGGTTTGGGTAGCGGCAGTGAGGGAGGTTTGGAGGTCATGTGATAGTTTGCCAGATCCTGCAGAGCATGCAAGACCTGCTGTGGGCAGGGATGTGAAAGGCTGAGGCCTGGGAACCAAGGGCTGAGGCAGCAGACTTGGGCTGAGGGCTGGGCCAGAAGAAAGGGACTTTGGGGTCATCATTGACCACAAGATGAACATAAGCCTTCAATGTGATGCTGCAGCTAGTAAAGCGAGCAAAACGCTGGCTTGCATCCATAGATGCTTCTCAAGCAAATCCCGGGACATCATTCTCCCGTTGTACTCAGCCTTGGTGAGGCCGCAGCTGGAGTACTGCGTCCAGTTTTGGGCTCCACAGTTCAAAAAGGATGTGGAGAAGCTTGAGGGAGTCCTGAGAAGAGCCACACGCATGATCACAAGTCAGGAAAACAGACCTTACAACGACAGGCTGAGAGCTATGGGACTCTTCAGCTTGGAAAACCACAGTCTCAGGGGTGATCTGATGGCCACCTATAAGTTTATAAGGGGTGTTCACCAGGATCTGGGGGATCATTTGTTCACCAGAGCGCCCCAAGGGACAACAAGGTCGAACAGTTATAAACTCCTGCAAAACCATTTCAGGCTGGACATAAAGAAAAATTCTTTACTGTCTGAGCCCCCAAGGTCTGGAATAGTCTGCCATTGGAGGTGGTTCAAGCATCTACTTTGAACACCTTCAAGAGCAAACTGGATGCTTATCTTGCTGGGATCCTATGACCCCAGCTGACTTCCTGCCCCTGGGGCTGGACTCAATGATCTTCCAAGGTCCCTTCCAGCCCTAATGTCTATGAAATCTATGAAAGAGATGTCAAGGCAGAGACAGCTGAAATCCCAATAAGTGCTTTGCAGCCTGAGTGGGGGCTGCCTTTAAAGGAGAAGAACCCCTTGAGGGAACACCGAGACCCCTGGGACTGAGTATGGGGAGAGAAGCATAAGGGTGGAGCTAAAAGTGGGGAGCACCACGGAAACTACTCCCCACCTCCATGCACTGCCTCCCCAGAATAATGGCAGTAAACATCAAGGCTAAGTACAGACAGTCAAAAGACAGAGGCTGAATCAATTCAGCCTTTGCAAGTTAGTCTAAGCTGCAGAGATTAAATTGAGAAACAACTGAATAGGCATTCACTTTTGATCCAGGAAATGCAGCCACATGCCTGCAATGGCTCAGGCCTGATGCCAGGGGCGATAGAGCACAGCTTTCTGGCACATAGCCAGCATAAGCCATGTGTTCGCTTCCTCTTTCTGCTGCCCCCAAGGTCTCTGAGATTTGCAATCCACAATCGCAGCAGTAGGACTCTGCAGGGTTGCTCATCACTTCCTCTTCCTGCTTCCAGGTGCCTCTAGGATTTGTAGTCCACAGTCACAGCCAGCAGTAAGTTTTTGGCAGGGTAGGGCAGGGCAACTCTGTACTCAGGGGAAGGGAAATTTAGCCCCCTCCCTGGCCCCAGACCCCAGCTGCCTCCCCCCACCCCCACCTCTTCTCTTTTGGAGCAGACAATACATCCCAGCCCAGGGCTGGAAAGCATGCTGGGATACTCGAGGACTATGATTTAACTTGAACCAGGAGTCTGGGACACAAGTTTCAGTTAAGTCTAATACTGTATTCAACCAGGTTTGTCTTAAATCAGTTTCAGCCACTTTGAAACTGGTTTATGCGCACTGAACTTTTGTTCTGTTACAGGTTTAATCCAGTTTGTGATCACTTAAACTGGTTTATGTGTACAGGCAACCCCCACTTAGCGCTCTCAATTGGTTTCTGAAAAACAAAGCATTAAGTAAAACCGAAAGTATTTGATGACCCAAGATGGCAACCGCAATTATTTTTAATGACCCAGGATGGTGACCATGAGTGTTATAACAAAACTTGCTGAGCGCTAAGTGAAGTCAGGTATCAATTTCAAACGAGTGTTATAGTGAAATAGCGCTAAGTAAAACAGCATTAAGCGGGGATTGCTTGTAAATTCTGTCCCTAGCTCAAAGGTGTGGCAGGTGAGAGGGTGGAAATGAGGGGTGAGGTTGGGGAGTGTGGCAGTCAGGTCTGATTCTAAGGGACATCAGGTGCTTGTGTGGATCCATGAGTTTGCTACAGAGCACTTGTTTATGTTTAAATTAAACATAGTTTAACAAAAAAAGGGGGGGTGCTGAACACCTTCCTCACTTTCCTCAAGCAACACAAAAAATGAGAAACGCTGCGATTTCTTCTTGTCAGGTTTGCTTTCTGAATAGTCATAAAAGCCTTCTACCTCCTTGATCGAGAGGGATGGGCTTTGCTTGCATCATTGGCGATGTGTAGGGGGTGCACCCCCTGAGATTGGCAGTGCACCCCCTGACAGAAGTGCCACTGACACTGCCGGCAGCACCTATGAGCGCTCATCGCTTGCCACCCCCTCACTGCCAATACCCCTGCCTGCGGGAGCTCCCTGCTCGCCGCCATCATGCCTCCACCACCAACATCACCACTGCTGCCTGCAGGTGGTCGCTGTGCCCCCCAGCCTCCAGGGGCATGCATCATTTATGGCTTGCATCATAAGGGGTCTTGGGTTCCCATCTCACACAAGACCCAATGCGTTTCCTTTTAGTTCTGGCTGATCCAGATGGCCTTTTGAGGTCCCTCCCAGGCTTTTCTCCTCCCTGTTTTCTTCCTTTTTCACTTATTCCATCATTCTTCTTACCTCTCTTTGTTTGCTAAGATAGGCTGCTCTGCTCTGGGGAGGCCTCAATCCTGCAAGATACTGAGGAGTCTAGCTACCTGCCAGTGAAGCCTCCAAGCCATATGCTTAGCTTTAAGAACACAATTAGTCCTAGTGACTTCCAGGACACAGTTCAGCTGTATAAAATCAAGTGCTCTGCTGCTTCAGAGCTAACACTCTTAGTCTGTTGCAGTTTCTCTCATGGCTTTTTTTTTTTTAAACCAAGCATTTGTTATCAAGTGGCTGATTTGGTTGTTTTTTGTTTTTTGGGGGTTTTTTGCAGCTAGGGAGCATGGAGGCATACATGTGACTGCTCTTATTTCAAACAGCTCCCTCTCATTCTTGGGCACAGAGCCCACCTGTGCGCCATGCTGGGCAGGAGCATTTCCATTTGCAAGTCATCCCAGGGAAAGAATAGCATAGTCAGGTATGAACTCAGTGTGAATAATGCTGGCAGAATCAAACACTTTGCAGCCTGTTCCAGTACCACAAGGGGTGTGGGGGAAAATGGAATGTGCTCAATTCATAGCACTTCTCTTCCCCAGCAATTAGAGAGGAAAACACCTTCCTTCCATGGTACCAGATTTCTCTTTCTTCTCCATTAGCTGGCAGCATCTTTGTATCTGTAGTATCACCTCCTTGCAGATCAGCATCCTGTGTGCAAGCCACTGATGAGTGTCCATTACGATCCCCTCTGTGCCAAAACAAGGAACAGGTGGTGTTCTAGCTCCTACCTCTGGAGCCATGGCTTTTTAATTGAAGTTGTAGTAGGTCATGCTTGTATTTTTGGGGGTCTATGGTTCAATATCTGGTGTATCAGCCAAGAGAAGAGGCAGTCATTTCTTAGACACTCGGCACCTCTATATCTTCTCCCAACATGCAGGTAGAAGCTGTAACTCAACATGTCGTGTCTCCATGCATCCACAGAGAATTAGTCCTTGCTGCTGCCCCCAGCTATTGGAATCCCACTTCTGACTCAAGTGGAAGATAGCTATGTTTGTAGGTGCTAGGCTTGCACACTGCTGGAAAGCAGTGATAGGGGCTGGACAAGTTTTACTGCCAGACCTCCAGGATCTCTTCCCCATGGATATGTATCTGCCCCACAATCCCCTTTGCCAAGGCAGTGCCTGTGCATCTGTGGACAGATCCTATTCTGTCAGGCATGTAAGTGAATGTAGGCACTGAACTGTGGTCCTATTCCACATTGCTCAAATTGCTGAAAACCTGTTAACGCTGAAGCTGGGCAGGTCATTATCTTCCTCATCCTCCTTCCTGGTTTTGGTGACTTAGTCTTAAGGCTAAGATGTGGGCCCATTACAAACATGGGCATGATAATGGCTTTTCAGGGTAGAATAGGAGTGCATGTAGATACCTCTAAGGTGAATGAGGATTTGGCCCCTAGGGCCTGTGTAAACATGCATGCAGGTGCCCATACCCTGAATGTCATTGGTTGGAGGTACTCATGCTCTTCATTGTCTCCACAGGTTCCTTTTTCCTATGCCTGGTACCGATTCCTTACCCATAAACTGGAATTGCCTCCCTGCCTAGTGCCTCCCTAATGGTTCCTCCCTACATACTGAGACCTGCTGCAAACTT
>NW_017729025.1:154557637-154566277 GCF_001723915.1 Gavialis gangeticus | reverse complement strand
CCCAGACCCTGAATGTCATTGGTTGGAGGTACTCATGCTCTTCATTGTCTCCACAGGTTCCTTTTTCCTATGCCTGGTACCGATTCCTTACCCATAAACTGGAATTGCCTCCCTGCCTAGTGCCTCCCTAATGGTTCCTCCCTACATACTGAGACCTGCTGCAAACTTTGCATTTCTTTTCCCCCTTGAGCCAGGTTTACGGTAGCTTGCTTTATTTATTTTTCCTCTTCAGAGCCCATTCTTTACTTCCCATATGCTGTAATAATTACAAGTGATAAGCTAACAGCTGGTCTGCTATTCTGGGCTCATCAGAACCACCCCCCCCGCCTCCTTTCTTCCCTCCCACGGCTCTGGGTCAGCTTTTTGGCTCTAGCAATCAGGAATTCCAATGATTTCTTAGACCCTCAAAGAACTTGAGCTTTTCCCCAGTCACCATCTGTCTTCCTCCCTCCCTTCTTCCATCTCCATACAACAAAGTGGTGGTTCTGTGATTGTGTTATCCATCTGTTGCCATGGAAAAGCCTGAAATAGCAAAGGAATACTTTCCTTGCTAGGTGAAGGCCACGGAAGAGAGTGAGTGAAGAGTTTTTTATTCTCCAGTGTTTGATAATGATAATTGAGCAGCTATCAATAATACCGTGACAGGTGTACAGCACAAAGAACAATTTTGATGGGGTGTTGTATTCTAGGGCCTGCACATTATTTTCTTGGCTGGCTTTTTTTTTTTTAGACTCAGTTTGCAGATGCGTGACTCACAGCAGCCTCACCCCCATGCTCCCAGTCTCCAAGAGCAGAATTCTAATCACTACACCAGTCCAAGTACTCCTGTGGCCAAAAGCATGAAGTTCCCTTATCATAGGAAAGTAGGGCTGGAAGGAATTTCACAAGGCCATGTAGTCCAGCTCCCTGCTCAAGACTGGATCATCCCTGCCTAAACCATCCCAGCCAAGTGTCTGTTCAAACTGCTTTTGAAAGTTTCCAAGCATGGAAAATCCACAGCTTCTCTAGGCATCCTGTTCCAGTGCCTGACTACTCTCACAGTCCTAGCCCTTTGTTATCAGGTCTCACCTTCTTCCTTGTACCCCACAAACCACATTGGCCTAGTAGACAGCTGCTGTTACTCCCTGGGACAGTAGGTGAGACCTCTATTCCTCTGAAACTGGAACTGGAATGGGAACTGGAACCAGATGTGCTCCTTGCTGCCAGGAACACCTGGCTGCCACCATTGCCAGCTGGCAAGCCAGGGAAGCCAGCCCAGACCTGCCTGAGCCTAAAGGGAGCTGAACCACAGGGCCACCCAGGCCGTAGACTGAAAACTGCTGGGAGAAAGCCAGGCAAAGCTCCAGGGGCCCATCCAGGGCCCAATCCATGTGTCAGAACAGCAGAGCCCACCAGCTTGGCACCTGTGGCATCATAGATCAGACAGGGAGAGGAAAGCGGGGACTGGTGGGCCCAGGGGACAGCTGAGAAGGGAAAACCCTGGAGGGGTGACCCACAACACTCTAGCCTCCTGGCAGCCTGACCACACACCCGAAGTGCATCTATATGGGATATCTACCACATCTGGCCGCAAGGAGGCCCATCAGGGACCACATGGAACCACTGGGACTCCTGGGCATGAGGCAGTATGGAAAAGCTCTGGGGGAAAAGAGGCCAGATAGAGGAAGGGGAACAAGGGGTAAAGGAAGCAGACCCTTAAGCCCCAATACTTGAGAGTGAGTAGCTCAGCACAGGGGCAATGGTGCCCTGCCCACCACTTAGCCTGATTCATGTTGAGTTACATTGTTTTGTTTTTGTTTAAGCATTTTTCCTCCAAGTGCAACAAGGTCATAGTAAGCAACCGTTACACTGGAGTGTCATCCCAGTTGTGCATCAAACCACCTACAACGACATCAAGGTACAGCCTGTGATCTACAAGAACACCTGAAAGGAAAGGGGTGGGTTGTAGGGGAGGAGAAGTCCCACGGAAGACACACCAAGGGGGTGTTCCCAGAGCTGGTAAGAATCACTGAGCGACATCACAGCAGTATGGATAACACCCAAACTTGTGGCTGGTGAGTAGGCTCAGGAGAGGGCCTATTTGAAATAGCTTTGTGGAGACTGAGAATTGCTTGTTTTCTACCTCACTTACTCCCCATCCCTTCTCCAAATTCTGGCCTTGTATCCATTCCAATGACCCCTCTCCTCAGAAGGGCTAAGGATGTGGTCCATCTGCTCTAGCTCAAGACAAAGGAAACCAAGCTTTATCTCCTGGTCTCTGGGCCACTACAACCTCTGTTGCTTTGGCAGAAAAAGGGATAAATCAGTGATTCCAAACTGGACACCCTGCATTTGATTCTCAGAGTTCCTGCTTTATCAGACTCAGTGAGCATACATCCTGAGTCCTGAATCTCCCACTCTGAGCTTTGGCTGGTAGCCCACTTTCCTTATGAGACCATTTATACTGAGACAAAAGTAATGGCCTACTCCCTCCTTAAAAATCTAGAGATTCAGGAGAGTGGGGAAAATGGGGCTCCATGGCATTTTCAAGGCACAATATACATATATTTTCTCAAAATTCCCCATTCTTCCTGGCATTCTGGGATAGGATTCTGTTACTTAATCGTGTCAACAACCAGGTGTTGTCTATGTGCTTGCCACCCCAGCCAGCCTAAGCCAGAAGAGGGTTAGAAATCCACCTCCCTAAAGAGATGCTGAAAAGGCAATCCAGATGAAGAGAGAAGCTTGCAGCCATTAAATCACTTAATTTGGAGACAGATATCTCTTGTCGATAAGTAGGGAAAAAAGCCATGGGAGCAATTCTTATGTTGGGAGTTGTTATGGCATAAATGTGAAGAAGATCCCAGCTAACTTTGCTGTGAAGGGGTAGAAGAGGACCAGGTAGGGCCCTTGTACTGTACGCTTTCTGGAGGGGAACAATCTGCAACGATATGATGGTCAGCTCCACTGTGGCTTACATTGTAATTGGGAGAAATATATTTAGGGTAGTTTGCCTCTCTGTGGGAGATTTCCTAGTGGAGTATCAATGCCAAGGGTCAACCTTGAAGAGCTGACATTAAAGATTTACAGACTAGAAAGGCTGGCTGGGTGGTAACAGATCAAAGAGACAGTTTGTTTCTCATTGCTGATAACAGGCCGAGAACAAGTTCCTAGCCCTGCATCTGCCATAGTTTTGTTGCATTGTCTTCAGCAAATCACTTGTCAGATCTGGAGATTATGCTTTGCAACTGTTTTGAGGAGTAGTTGATTAATAAGCATGCAGTGCTTTGGAAATGTGAAGTACAATATATGTACTTGATAGGCATAAAATCCAAGTACAGATCATAGGTATGGCCACATGTCACATTGGGAAGAAGGATACAAGAAATATCTTTGGGGTGTTAACAACCTGTTGTTCAGTCTCACATCTGTCAAATTCACCTGCACCCCTGGGCTGGATTCACACTGCAGGGCTCCCTGAGAGCTAGATCTGGACTGCAAGAAGTCTTCTGAGTCAGATCTGAACCCATCAATGGTGGGGCAAGTGGTGGCAGTGGTGGGGCAATCAGCAAAAGCAGGATAAGAAGTGGTGTCGGGAGTCATGCAGCTATCACTTGCCCCTCTGCTGCTGACAAGCGTGCCTGTTGGGGCTCCATTCCTGGGAATTCAGTGGTAGGTCCCACCTCTGCTAACCCCACCCTTGAAATACCAGCCACCCTGGGAACCATGCAGGCCAAATGTTTGACACCCCTGCTCTAAGCTACCGCTACATAATGGATCACAAGTTCTCTTTGATGCAACCAGGAAAAAGATACTGGTGCCTTAAAGAAAACAAGAAGGGGAGACAGGGAATAGTATAAAAGGTAAAAGCGGTATCACTGCATCATCCTGTCTGACCTCACCCCTTCTATCAGCTAGGACAGAATGATTGGGGATATCGGCTGTGCAGCTAGTTTAGAAAGTTCTAAAGGCAGAAAAACACAAGACCTTTGAAAAGGTGCTGCTCTGAGCAAACCACATGTCTGGATTTTTAGACAGACCATGTAGAGTTTCATATGATAAATACAATAGGGAAAGGGCAAAGGATGACAGCCCAATAGAGGGATATTTTGTGGTTGGATGTGCTACTGGGACTCGAGAAGAGCTATGTTCTGATCCCTTCCCTGCCACAAAAGTCTTGAGTGGCCCTGGGCATGTCATTTCAATGCTTGGAGTATAAAATACCAGCAGTATAAAACAAGGTTGATGATAGTTACTTCCCTGGGGGGATTTGTGAAGCTAAATTAATCCATGTCTATGACAGACTGTGCATGTGCAAAGACATTATGTGGATGGCACACTGGGACACGCAAATCCCACTTACTCAGGTTGTTTCTCAGCAACGTCAGGACAAGTCCAGTAGAATGTAGTGCTATCTTCTGCCTCCCCCTCCCCCTCTCTGCTGGGCTGTGTGCCTTTTTCTGCATCTGTGGGAAGAGTCTTGATATAGGTAATATTTTCTCTCAGGTCCTCATAAATATTGGAGCTGTGCCTGGGCAGATTGGTATTTTTCTCTCTTTCTCCTACTGGATCATCTTCTCCAGGGTGCAGAAGCAAGTTTTCTGGAGGTCTCCTAGAAAAGGAAGAATAGGTGGGTGTAGTGAAGTGTGAGTCCCTCCAAAGGGAGTCGATATGATGTCTTTCTCTCTTCCCTCTCATTGTGAGGTTCTCTGACATCAGAAAATGACCCTGCCCTCTTAGTACTACTGTTGTGCTTTGTATCCAGCCTCACTTCCTACCACTGGCTGCTGATTCAGAGAGGATACAAGCTGTTACAGACCCCAAATCACATAGTCTTAGCTCTATAGTTCATACGTTAAAATGTGGCAACTTCCAGTTGCTGCTGTTGCCAGCATGATTGTGTAACTGCACCTGCAGCCACTTTATTCCCTCTGCCCTGGGTACTGACTTTGAGGCATGGGGGCCAGGGGGAGGGAATAAAATGGGTGCTGTTGCCAGGAGTCAGTGCCCTAGGCAGATGCCCCATTCACCCCAACCTCATTATACCACTGGTGGTGCCTCCAGTTTTGTAGACACAATCCCCAACATTTAAATCTGGCCTGTAGGGAAAAAAATGATCTGGTTAAATTGGTGCAAGCCCTTTGTATAGACACAGCTGTGTCCTTACAAAAGTGTTTAAATTGGAGTAGCTTGTTTTGATTAAGACCTTTTAGATCAATGTCCCTGTGCCTGCAGTAAGGGGTTGTTAAAATCTTTGTGAAACTGAGTATAGGCCAGGATTTAGATGCCTATGTGCTATGATTTGTATCTAGAAGTAATTAATAATGGGTGCAACACTGAGCCTTTGCAGTTAGAGGCTGATTTTTCTGTTTGGTCCCTGCATTCAAAACTAAGCTGTGGAGACCACAAGTGGGACCAGTGGTTTTATCCATTCAAAGGGCAGGGTAGCTATGCATGTTTATAGACTGACTAAATAAAATATCTAGCTATCTATTGATAGATATCTATATTTATCCATCTTGTTTAAAATATTAAATGTCTATTTTTTTTAGTATCCTGAGCTAGGCCTTGTAGATGGACTGCACTGCTACACTAAGATGGCTGATATTGAGTTGGGCCTCAGTCTGTTGTCTCCATCATCAGAAAACATCTTTGGCAATCCAGAAAGTTTCCAAGTTATTTGTTGTTTTACTGATTGAATGTTTGTGATTGAGATATCAGAATATTGATGAATAAATGTTACATTTCATCACTTGAGAAGAGCAGACATCAAGTTGGTTGATCTTCTAGGTAGCACGTGACCCTTCCTAGACCTTTCCTATCACAGATCTATCCTACAGATCTGTCAGTTGAATAGAAACGCACCCACTCTCCAGCATGATACGGTGATATGCATAGGGAAGTAAGGTCTTGTCCTAACGTGTGTGAGATTTTTGAGGAAAACCAAGAAGGGATTCTTTCTAAGGGGAAATGAAGGCGACCACTCTGTTGGTTATTGTGAAGCTGGTCTGGAATACTGGTGGTAGTGGTAAGGGTCTTCCAGGGTATTACACTTTACAATCTGGTGACATGTTTGGAAGAGCTCATTGCCCAGATTCAAAGCAGTATAATGCAATGTCACCATTTATAACTAAAGATCAAACAAACTTTGTTCTCAAGCTCTATGTTAGTAAAGTAGGTACAGAAGGTTGAAATAAGCACAATTGTTCAGGATATGGGCTATGCAGAGTGCTAACCCCACAGCATGAATAGACTAAAAAACTAAATTCTGGTTTATATAGTACTTGGTCATCCTACTAAAGTCAGTGACATTCCAGCCAGAAGCTTTGGACTTTGCCATTTTTGATGAGCAGGTTTCAACTGCTACTGACCCAGGGCAGTGCACATCTGGGCTAGGGACAGAAATAACACATAAACCAGTTTAAGTGAACAGAAACTGGTTTAAACTTGTAACAGAAAGAAGTTCAGTTCACATAAATGAGTTTCAACATCGCTGAAAGTGGTTTAAGATAAACCTTGTTGAATGTAGTATAAGACTTAACTGATTTAGGTCACACCAGTTTATGAAAATTCTGCCCCAGCCCCCTTCCTCGTTCAAGTTAAATCACAGTCCCCCAGCATCCTAGCATTTTGCAGCCCTGGGCTGGGCTGTGCTGGCCCCACCCCTCTGCTCCCTAGCTGAAGCATTGAGGGCTGGTTCATTGACTGCACTGGCTGGCTCACTGCCCCCTCCCCCAGGCAAACCCCTGCTGGGGGCAGGGGCCAGGGAGGAGGATTAAACTTCCCTTCCCCAGAGTACATAGCTGCCCTGCCCTGCTTATTTAGTGTTGGCTGTGACTGTAGACTACAAATCCCAGAGGAACCTGGAACCAGGAAGAGGCAGAGATGGAACTGGGACTAGCAACCCAGATCAAAGATAACAAGAAGTCCTTCTTTAAATATATAGCAGGTAAAAAGAAGGCACCAAGTAATGTGGGGCCTCTGCAGGACATGCTTGGTAATCTGGTAGTAGCACCAGATGACAAAACTAATCTCTTTAACAGATTATTTGCTTCCACTTTTCTGAGCAGGGACAGGGACATCCCCCCCACTGGGATTCTGGACGGACCCAGGGGAGGTGCAGCCAGGCCCAGGGTCAGTGAGGATCCTAGTGAGGGAACTTCTGGAGGGACTAGATGTGTTCAAATCAGCAGGTCCTGATGATCTCCACCCCAGAGTGCTGAGGGAATTGGCAGAGGTCATTGCAGGACCCCTGGAACAGCTTTATGAGCACTCGTGGTGCTCTGGCGAGGTGCCAGAGGACTGGAAAAGGGCCAATGTAGTCCCCATTTTCAAAAAAGGGAGGAAAGAGGACTCAGGAAACCATAGGCCCGTTAGTCTTACCTCGGTCCTGGGGAAGCTCTTTGAGAGAATTATCCAGGAGAAGATCTGCAAGGGACCAGCAGGGGAGATTATGCTTTGGGGCAATCAACATGGGTTCATTAGAGGCAAGTCCTGTCAGACCAACCTGGTTGCCTTCTATGACCAGGTCACAAAACCCTTGGACGCAGGTGTCACAGTGGATGTAGTCTTTCTGGACTTCAGGAAGGCCTTTGACACTGTCTCTCACCCCATCCTCATTAAAAAATTAGGCGACTGTGGTGTCAACGCCTACACAGTCAGATGGGTGGCAAAATGGTTGGAGGGCCGCACCCAGAGAGTGGTGGTAGATGGGTCATTTTCGACCTGGAGGGATGAGGGCAGTGGGTTTTCCCAGGGCTCAGTCCTTGGTTCCACACTGTTCAATATCTTCATCAGTGACTTGGACAAGGGGGTGAAAAGCGCCTTGTTCAAATTCACAGATGACACTAAGATGTGGCAAGAAGTGAGCACGCTAGAAGAGAGGGACAGGCTACAACTAGATCTGGACAGGTTACAGAGGTGGGCGGATGAGAAAAGGGTGGGTTTCGATACAGACAAGTGCTAGGTGTTGCACCTGGGGAGGAAGAACCAGCAGCATACCTGTAGGCTGGGGAACTCCCTTCTTAGCACAGAGGCAGACAAGGATCTTGGAGTCACTATTGATTCCAAGATGGACATGGGCCGCCAATGTGGGGATGTGGTCAGGAAGGCTAACCGCACCTTGTCATGCATCCATAGGTGCATCATGAGCAGGTCCTAGGAGGTGATCCTCCCCCTCTATGTGACACTGGTCAGGCCGCAGTTGGAGTACTGTGTCCAGTTCTGGGTGCTGCACTTCAGGAGGGATGTAGACAGCATCAAGAGGGTCCAGAGGAGGGCCACTCACATGATCAGGGGGCAGCAGGGTAGGCCCTATGAGGAGAGGTTAAGGGACTTGAATCTGTTCAGTCTCCACAAGAGAAGGCTGAGAGGGGATCTAGTGACTGCCTATAAACTTGCCAAGGGGGACCAGAAGGCAATGGGAGAGTCCCTGTTCCCCCAAGCACTACTGAGAGTAACAAGGAACATCGGCCATAAGTTGACTGAGAGTAGATTCAGGCTAGACATCAGGAGGCACTACTTCACAGTCAGGGTGGCTAGGAGCTGGAACCAACTTCCAAGGGAAGTGGTGATTGCCTCTACCCTGGGGGTCTTCAAAAAGAGGCTGGACAACCACCTAGCTGGGGTTGTTTGACCCCAGCATCCTTTCCTGCCCATGGC
>NW_017729025.1:154539413-154552637 GCF_001723915.1 Gavialis gangeticus | reverse complement strand
TATATAGTACTTGGTCATCCTACTAAAGTCAGTGACATTCCAGCCAGAAGCTTTGGACTTTGCCATTTTTGATGAGCAGGTTTCAACTGCTACTGACCCAGGGCAGTGCACATCTGGGCTAGGGACAGAAATAACACATAAACCAGTTTAAGTGAACAGAAACTGGTTTAAACTTGTAACAGAAAGAAGTTCAGTTCACATAAATGAGTTTCAACATCGCTGAAAGTGGTTTAAGATAAACCTTGTTGAATGTAGTATAAGACTTAACTGATTTAGGTCACACCAGTTTATGAAAATTCTGCCCCAGCCCCCTTCCTCGTTCAAGTTAAATCACAGTCCCCCAGCATCCTAGCATTTTGCAGCCCTGGGCTGGGCTGTGCTGGCCCCACCCCTCTGCTCCCTAGCTGAAGCATTGAGGGCTGGTTCATTGACTGCACTGGCTGGCTCACTGCCCCCTCCCCCAGGCAAACCCCTGCTGGGGGCAGGGGCCAGGGAGGAGGATTAAACTTCCCTTCCCCAGAGTACATAGCTGCCCTGCCCTGCTTATTTAGTGTTGGCTGTGACTGTAGACTACAAATCCCAGAGGAACCTGGAACCAGGAAGAGGCAGAGATGGAACTGGGACTAGCAACCCAGATCAAAGATAACAAGAAGTCCTTCTTTAAATATATAGCAGGTAAAAAGAAGGCACCAAGTAATGTGGGGCCTCTGCAGGACATGCTTGGTAATCTGGTAGTAGCACCAGATGACAAAACTAATCTCTTTAACAGATTATTTGCTTCCACTTTTCTGAGCAGGGACAGGGACATCCCCCCCACTGGGATTCTGGACGGACCCAGGGGAGGTGCAGCCAGGCCCAGGGTCAGTGAGGATCCTAGTGAGGGAACTTCTGGAGGGACTAGATGTGTTCAAATCAGCAGGTCCTGATGATCTCCACCCCAGAGTGCTGAGGGAATTGGCAGAGGTCATTGCAGGACCCCTGGAACAGCTTTATGAGCACTCGTGGTGCTCTGGCGAGGTGCCAGAGGACTGGAAAAGGGCCAATGTAGTCCCCATTTTCAAAAAAGGGAGGAAAGAGGACTCAGGAAACCATAGGCCCGTTAGTCTTACCTCGGTCCTGGGGAAGCTCTTTGAGAGAATTATCCAGGAGAAGATCTGCAAGGGACCAGCAGGGGAGATTATGCTTTGGGGCAATCAACATGGGTTCATTAGAGGCAAGTCCTGTCAGACCAACCTGGTTGCCTTCTATGACCAGGTCACAAAACCCTTGGACGCAGGTGTCACAGTGGATGTAGTCTTTCTGGACTTCAGGAAGGCCTTTGACACTGTCTCTCACCCCATCCTCATTAAAAAATTAGGCGACTGTGGTGTCAACGCCTACACAGTCAGATGGGTGGCAAAATGGTTGGAGGGCCGCACCCAGAGAGTGGTGGTAGATGGGTCATTTTCGACCTGGAGGGATGAGGGCAGTGGGTTTTCCCAGGGCTCAGTCCTTGGTTCCACACTGTTCAATATCTTCATCAGTGACTTGGACAAGGGGGTGAAAAGCGCCTTGTTCAAATTCACAGATGACACTAAGATGTGGCAAGAAGTGAGCACGCTAGAAGAGAGGGACAGGCTACAACTAGATCTGGACAGGTTACAGAGGTGGGCGGATGAGAAAAGGGTGGGTTTCGATACAGACAAGTGCTAGGTGTTGCACCTGGGGAGGAAGAACCAGCAGCATACCTGTAGGCTGGGGAACTCCCTTCTTAGCACAGAGGCAGACAAGGATCTTGGAGTCACTATTGATTCCAAGATGGACATGGGCCGCCAATGTGGGGATGTGGTCAGGAAGGCTAACCGCACCTTGTCATGCATCCATAGGTGCATCATGAGCAGGTCCTAGGAGGTGATCCTCCCCCTCTATGTGACACTGGTCAGGCCGCAGTTGGAGTACTGTGTCCAGTTCTGGGTGCTGCACTTCAGGAGGGATGTAGACAGCATCAAGAGGGTCCAGAGGAGGGCCACTCACATGATCAGGGGGCAGCAGGGTAGGCCCTATGAGGAGAGGTTAAGGGACTTGAATCTGTTCAGTCTCCACAAGAGAAGGCTGAGAGGGGATCTAGTGACTGCCTATAAACTTGCCAAGGGGGACCAGAAGGCAATGGGAGAGTCCCTGTTCCCCCAAGCACTACTGAGAGTAACAAGGAACATCGGCCATAAGTTGACTGAGAGTAGATTCAGGCTAGACATCAGGAGGCACTACTTCACAGTCAGGGTGGCTAGGAGCTGGAACCAACTTCCAAGGGAAGTGGTGATTGCCTCTACCCTGGGGGTCTTCAAAAAGAGGCTGGACAACCACCTAGCTGGGGTTGTTTGACCCCAGCATCCTTTCCTGCCCATGGCAGGGGATCAGACTTGATGATCTGCGTAGGTCCCTTCTGACCCTACCAACTATGAAACTATGAAACCCTGCAGAGTCCTGCTGCTGTGATTGTGCACTGCAAATCCAAGAGACCTCGGGGGCAGCAGGAAGAGGAAATAAACACAGCCCATGCTGGCTGCATGTCAGAAAGCCCTGCTATATGCCCCCTGGCTTCTGGCTTGAGCCACTGCAGGCATGTGGCTGCATTTCCTGAATCAAAAGTGAATACGTGTTCGTTTGTTTGTTGATTCAGTCTTTGCAACTTAGATTAACTAGCAAAGACTCAATCAATTCAGCCTCGGACATTTTGACTGCCTGTACTTAGCCCTGGTGAGCTAGGCAGCAGCTTAACTTGTTTCTGAATGAATTAATCTTTAAGGTGCCACCCTGTCCTGGCTTTTGCTGATTTCAGGCTAATCTGGCTAACTACCTCTCTTTATCTATATGATAGTTACTGCTTGAATATGTAAACACTCAGAACTGCTATGAACTCTTGCCAAATGCCAGATTCCTTTGCTTGTATACTCTTCTTAAATGGATTAAACTTAAGTGTTCACTCCTCCCAAAAAGATGCTTCCTTTTTTATACAGAGAGAACTTTTTATCTCACAGAAAAATCCCAGTAGCGACAAGGCAGCTGTAGTGTTTACTAGGAGACAGATAGGCAAGGTCTGCACCATGCCCCTTGCCTTGCCTGGATTCCTCAGCGCGAAACAACTGTGCCTTATCTCCAGTATGTTTTTGCAGCAGGATAGTGAACATGTTAACTAACAGTGAAGACAAAGCTTCAGGTGGTTCCTTTCTTAGTTCCAGTCTTTACTCTCAGCACACATGAAGGTGCTAGGTGACAATTAACCATATCTTTAAAAGAAAAACACGTGTTGGATCTGGGAATAAACTGTTTTCCCCTATGCCTTTCGCATCATGGAACTGGCAGGATCTCACAGCCTTGTCTGCGCATTGGCAGTTCTTGGAAGATCGCCCACTGGTGTAACAATACTGGTACAACTATACCAGGACTAAACATGGCAAAGTTAGTTTGGACAAGCTATTGGCATTCTTACCATCTCAGTGTCTAGACCTGATTCATGAAGGGCTAGATAATAAAATAATATGGAGGTAAAAATACCTTTGTTATGGCTGCTATGCATACGAATAGTAACAATTGCCCATTAATTGCTTATTTTGCAGTAGCATATATGTGCTGGAGACATAAACCAGGACTCCACTGTGCTAGCACTATCACTATCCCTAGAACAAAGGTAAGAGATCTCTCTAAAACAGCACAGGAGCCTGTTTCTGGGCTTAAGATAAGCTTGTGATACTCTCTGATGTGTTATCAGCATGTGCTTACCTCTGTCATGCAGAGATACCAGCCTGTTAATCCTCATATCATTGTTTCATTGTCTATTTTTTAAAGAAAATGATAAGGATGCAATAGTATTGAGCTGGGAAGCTTTAAAATAACCCAGAATAATCTCCTCTTTGTACCAGAAAACTGTAAGCTATCTCACTCTGGTTTAATTGATCTTTGTGATATGTGTGCATGTATTCTGAAGCACCAGTTTATGATAATGCTTTTACTTAGACGTATAGGAATCTTAAAAATTAAGGTGCAAAAACTGAGGATACCTACTTTCAGGAATTATGTATAAAAATTTGAAGGTAGATGACTTGTGCAGAGTCACAGCAAATTAGAACTAGGAATAAAACCCAAGTCACCCAATCCTGAGGGCCTGATGTTTTTCATGCATATAGCAATGTAAATCAAGACTAGCTCTGCTGAAGTCAGCAGCAAATGTGACTAAGGGCTGGGGCTATTTGACACTGGAAAAGCATAGGTGAAGAGGTGTCCATTGCTCCATGGTTTAGGGCAGCTTTGCTGAATTTTAGAATTTGAGACGCTTCAGCTGTTGGCTTCCTATGAAGTGAGGGTTATTGTGAGTGTCAAACCTTCCTGTTGGTGTCTCCAATAGGCTTTATTGAGTTAACCTCAAAATGACAGTTAGATACATCAGTAGAGAGAGGTAACTAGCTGTGAAGGCAGGGCAGGGTGGCACCTTAGAGACTGACTGGTTCAGAGAGGCATGAATTTTTCTAGGTAACTGTCAAGGACCCCTTGATTCCAAACCCAGAACTTCCATATCCACAGGCAGAGGCTTAGGCTGCAGTATCATCCAGCAGCAGGCCAAATGCCAGCCTCAGTTCAGCCTGGCTCCTCTCAGGAGGTTCACAATAGGGGATCAAGTGACCTGGGGGAACAAACAGGAGCCACAACCCCTTAGTGGGAGGGATACAGAACCCTAGGGCAGTGATTCACAGCTAGGGTGCTGCCAGATCCTTTGAAGGGTGCTGTGAGGTGTAAAGAGATAAGAAGATAAATTAAGTAGATAAATGCAGGCTCAGCTTTGTCCCTGCTAGAACAATCCCCCACCTCCACGGTCAGGCTCCTCTGCAAGTGCGTAAACACTGTAATATACAAATTAGTTTTGAAAGTGGGTGCTTCTCAATTCACAGTGGGGTGTCTTGAGTCCAAAAAGGCTGAGAACCCCAGCTCTAGGGCCATGACCCAGCAACAGTGTTGCCAGGTGTTGTTGTCTTGGCCCAACCAGCCTTGTTTCCTGTCTCAGGCCTCCTGGCCCTGATTAACTGGTGCCCTGACCATGATCTTATCTTGATCCCTGGCTTGATGCCCTGGTACCTATACAGATACCTGGCTTTGACCTAGACAGCCTGGCTTCTGGTAAACCCCTGATGTTGGTCCTTGTGTCTTAGGCCCTACTTGTTGTCCCTGGATTCCTGTTCCCTGGGTCCTGCTTCCTGAGTTTCTGACTATATCCTTGGTCCTGATTCCTGCATGTTGACCTCTCTACTCCAGACTGACCTGAAGGCTCCTGACCTGGCTTGGTGACCACCTATGCCCTGACTGCAAACACCCACTAAGTAGTCTGTTGCCTATGAGAGATCCTATCTCTCTGAATCATTTACTCTATTGTCACCATGTTCTACTTAAAGATACATGATGTTATTGACTAAGTCCTTTGATTAGCCCCAGATTCCAGAGTTGAAGTTGTAACAGAAGCTGGTTAAAAAAAAAAATAAGGAAAACTCTGAAATGAACCTTATGTCTGCATGTCTCTTTGCCTTCTGGGCCAATGGCTAACTTAGCCGTTGGTCAGAAAATTGTCCTTTGAAATAAAAGTTAAAACTGTGAAGCTCACTGAGTTTTATGAAATATGCAAACCATTCTTCAGTAGATCCCCTACTGTTCAACATCTTCATCAGTGACTTGGACGAGGGGGTAAAAAGCACCCTGTTCAAATTTGCTGATGACACTAAGATGTGGGGGAATGTGGGCACGCTAGAAGGGAGGAATAGGCTGCAATCGGACCTGGACAGGTTACAGGGGTGGGCGGATGAGAACAGGATGGGATTCAATACTGACAAGTGCAAGGTGATGCACTTGGGGGGGAAGAACCGGCACCATACCTACAGGCTGGGGAACTCCCTTCTCGTCAGTGCAGAGGCAGAAAAGGATCTTGGAGTCATCATTGATGCCAGGATGAACATGGACCGGCAGTGTGGGGATGCAGTCAGGAAGGCCAACCGCACCTTGTCATGCATCCACAGATGCATCTCAAGCAGGTCCAAGGAGGTGATCCTCCCCCTCTATGCGGCACTGGTCAGGCCGCAGTTGGAGTACTGCGTCCAGTTCTGGGCGCCGCACTTCAGGAGGGATGTGGACAACATGGAGAGGGTCCAGAGGAGGGCCACTGCCATGATCAGGGGGCAGCAGGGCAGGCCCTACAAGGAGAGGCTACGGGACCTGAACCTGTTCAGCCTCCACAAGAGAAGGCTGAGTGGGGACCTAGTGGCCTGTTACAAACTAGTCAGAGGGGACCAGCAGGCATTGGGGGAGTCCCTGTCCTCCCAAGCACTACCAGGACATCAGGAGGCGCTACTTCACTGTCAGGGCGGCTAGGATCTGGAACCAACTTCCAAGCGAAGTGGTGCTGGCTCCTACCTTGGGGATCTTTAAGGGGAGGGTAGATAATCACCTTGCTGGGGTCGTTTGACCCCAGTACTCTTCCCTGCTATGGCAGGGGGTCAGACTTGATGATCTGCTCAGGTCCCTTCCGACCCTACTAACTATGAAACTATGTATATTCATGGCTGCATTTTGAAAGAGCCCAAAGTAGTTATATCTATTTTCTGACTGGTTTTCCTAATGGCTTGGACCAGAGGGGACTTCCAGTGTCTTTTGTTTTATTTACAACTATCCTATCTCCCTCAGTATGAGTATATGATTTACATTCCTGTATAACCACTTAAGTATTTGGTCACTGGTGGTGGCTGCTACCAGCAGCATGTCCTGCAGACAAAAAGCCCTGTGTTTGACCTTCCAAGTGGGTGAGCCCCATACATCAGGGACAAGGAAAAGGAGCAGATTTCCTCCTGCATCCTGCCATTCTGTTCCAATGCACTTACCCGCCCATTCCCTATCTGGCTCTTGACATTCGTTCCAAACAGTTGTTCTTATAGGTTGATCTAAAGGAAAGAAGAGAAGAGACCTTTTGGCTACTAGACAGATACCATGCTGTTTAAGTGAAGTCAGTTATACTAGGGGTTAGCCTGATGCTTTGTAGTCGAAACTTGTGAGGAGGCAGATTCTCTATCTACCGTAAGTATTTGCTATGATGTGTCTATCCTGGTACAAACCCCCAAGGCAGACATGTTGCCCTAGCACAACACATCTGGTAAGAGACAGAGAAGAAGTGACCCTTTCCCTATTGTACAGTCCTGTTCAGGGCCCGCAGATTTATCCAGACAAAACTTGAGAAGTACTGATGAAACCTTCTATGCAGACTTAGCCCATCTCCCTGAATTAGCAAAGAGGAAATTGTCTCATGTACCTGTGGTGGTAGGGAAAGGTGTACTCCATGACAGCCTTGAGGGACAAAGACCTTGTCTTCACTGGAGATTTTCCCATGGCAGCCAAAACAAGTTAACCTCCCTGGATTTTCCATCACTGACCTCAAAGGAGCTGTTCTTAAACAACAAAATGCTAAAAATGACTGAATATGAAACTGCAGAACAAGAAATCATCCACAGACCTGATTGTGTTAGCTATGGTCACCTATACATGTGCTAAATGTCTGCACTGATGTGTGCTAATTAACACACATCAGAGCAGACTCAATTAATAGAGTCTAATTAGCATGCTCCAGCAGCCTGTGCATAACATGTATTCAGTGTCCCCGTGCTTCAAAATGGTGGTGGGGGCACTTTAACTAAAGCTCGTCAAATGAGCTTCAGTTAAAGTACCCCTGTTGCCTTTTTAAAGCGCAGGATGTGGAATACACGTGATGCTGTGGGCACTTTAATTAGAGTGGCTCTCGGAGCTGCTCTAATTAAAATGCCCTCCCCTCTATACCCCAGAGCATGTATAAAGACACCCTATGGTTTCAGCAGAGACTGTGGATTCTTAATCCCATTACATGGAGCCTATGTCCTTCAATGGGTTAACTGCCTTATTTACCACTACTGTCCTGTTCAATCCACCATCTGCCTCTCTCAGCAGGCGCTCCCCTATCCTTTGTATTTAAGTTCCCTTCTATTTAAAAATCCTGCTTTCTGCCTATCGGTTCATAGCATCTGACAAAGTAGGGTGTTGCTTACCAAAGCTTATGCCTCTCTGAATGAGATTAGTTTGAAGCCAGGTAAAAGGCAGGGCAGAGTGGCACCTTAGGGACTAAAACAGCTAAAAACCACTCTAAAATAAATAGGAAAAGCCCCTGTTTGTAGCAGATGAGCTAACACCTGCTTAACACCAGGGAAAAGTCTCATTGATGGGGTCTCATTCTATGTTACTCCACTAAACTGGTTTGGCCACATTTTCAAGACCCCTCCAGAGTTAATTCATGTTTGGGGTTACAAATGTAGACAACAGATAAACATGCTAAAACTTGGCCTGTCTTTTCTGAAGTTGGAGACTGAACTGTGGAACACAACAGACAGACACATTTTGTCTACCCATGCCTCTGCCTGCCTACCTATCTATAAAGCTAGGACATTGTCTTGGAACTCTGGAAACCTGCGATCTGTTCCCAACTCCACCACTGAACTGAGTGATCTTGGGCACAACCCCTCACTTCTCAGTACCTTCTCAGTACCTCTCTTTCTCCTTCTTGTCCTTAGTCTGTTTACATAGCTAGCTACCTTTCTCTATAGATGTCTTTTCCATAGGAGATTCTGCCATTTCCGTAGGAAAAGCAAACATTTCTGTCTAAAAACAACTTTCAGGTATTCGTTTTTTTTAACCAGAAGTAAAGCTTTCCATCTAGCACTGGCACCATTGCTTAGCCAAAAACTCCAAGTCAGTTTTGATTGGTGAATTTTCAACCCACCTTGCTATATCATCTTCAGGGGAGTATCTTGCATGATGAAGTCGTGATCTCAAGTGGGGCCTCCACATACCATCATAGCAGAAATGACAGAGATGATATATGTTTTTGGATAAGGGGATTTTGGACGGTGTATGGATGGGCTTGTAGGTTCCTTTATCCTGGTGATGGTCTGGGGTCAAAGATTAGAACTTCTCCTGGCTGGCTATGTCACAGGGTCTCTGTGAGGTCACTCGCCTACCTTGTCTCTTGTTAACTGCCCCGTTGCCATAGTTCAGCATGTGTTAAGGTTCTGCTCCATCTCTGTCTTCCAAAATGGACTGTCTATACATGGATGAAGGTCCTTAAATGCCTTCATTATTTTTCTCAATAATTTTCATAGATTGCATAGACATTAGGGCTGGAAGGGACCTCAGAAGATCATCGAGTGCAGCCCCCTGCCCCAGGGGCAAGAAGTCAGCTAGGGTCAAAGGATCCCAGCAAGATAGTAATTCCAGTGGGTTCTACTGGGATTTAACCTTTACTAAACATTATTATGGGTAGCCCAGGAGAGAGACAGGAAACCTGTGCCTATTTCCAACTGTGCTAAAGACTTGCTGTGTAGTCATGGAGAAGTCACTGAAAGTATGTTTCTAAGCTAGCCACCAATTTCTTTTTTGTGTGGAGGGGTGTGGGGTACCATAGTTTCTGTGTGTTCATTTTGAAGTGCTTTGGAGCTGTTTTTCAGAGTGGCTGACAGCAGCTGCTTGCTTCATGTGGAGTGGTGGGAGATAAACAATGACAATTAGGACCAAGCGCTTTCAAACTGAAAATTCCCTAAACTAATGGCTGCTTCTGGAAATACTTGCCTAACTTCTCTGCACATCAGTTTTCCCATTTGTAAAACAGAAATAATAATATCTCCTCTGCAAAGGGTTTTTTGAGCCTTGGGTGGAAAGCACTTTGCAAGTGCCAAGTAATATTAAAGTCATTATCTGACAGACTCCCTTACGGAAACCTCTTATGGGATTTAACTGAGTTCTATTGCAATGTAATGGGGTTCCTTAGCAATTACTCCAAAATAAGCTGTTGAATTCAAGGGAAGATGGCAACTCTTCTGTAGCTTTTTTGGAACTGGCCTATAGCAGCGAGAGCTTCACAGTCTATAGGACAGTCAACCTTTCTGATGTGAATCCCCTGATTTATTGCCAAGGGCTGGATCTGAACATAACTAAAGAGTGTAGGCTGGAGTGTCAGCTTTCACATTACCAGTCAACGGCCCGGTGTTCCTTCTCCACTTGCTCCTGACCCTGTAACTCACCAGCCTGGCTGCCTGCCTTCTGCTCCCCAGAGGCTCTCTGATCAGTCACGCCTGGCTGTGTGTGTCTGTCCTAGGGGCTTATGAGGTCTCTGTTGATGTCACTATGGTAACAACAGCACAAGGAGGGGCAGCCCACTCAAACTTGTTGCCACGAGGAAGCATAGCGGTAAAGAACCATGTTTGGAGACTGTAATGCCAGGTCAGCCTGGGCCAGACCTTGTGCTTCACATTCACACCTTGTGAAACAGGTGTCTGTGAAGGAGCTGGTCACAGTACTAGCAGGGTGACAGGGCTGTACATTGGCTTCTCTTCTCTTTGAAAGTAACAGGCTTGAATTAACTCAGCAGTGACTCTGATGCCCACTTATAGGCCGTGTGTGCCAATGGAGCTGGCTCTGTGTGGAGTTGATGCCATCCCACCGTAGGCTCTGATGGGATAGTGTGACATAGCATTAGACACAGGCAGGGAGGGAGGAGACCACAGAGGCCTTAGTGTTATATAATAAATAAACTTCTGTCATCCAGAAAAACCCAACAGACCCTGGAATTGGGAGGCTCAGATAAGCAAGCAGGAGACCAAGAGACCCTGGAGGGAGACTGTAAGTCATGGAAGAGCAGTCTTCGCGGACTGCTGCACGCAGAACGTTACACTTCAATTGCTGGACCTATCTGTTTTCTTACCGCTGCACAGCAGAAAGCTCCTAATACGGCTCCTCCCCTTCCCCTTCCTCAGACCAGTCTCTGCGAACTCTGATGGGGGTCTCCAGGCCCCCATGAGAAAGCTGTGCTCTCAACTACCTTGTCTCCACCTTGGAAGACAATGGTCCTAGTGGCCATCTTCAGCTGCAAGAACAGGTTTGCCCAGGTCTTCACAAAAAAATCACAAGGCATTTATTTTCTAGAAAATGGAGCATATTTGAGTCTCATATAGGCAAACCTGGGAACAAGACTCTACAAGGTCTTTGTACTTAAAAATACAGAGGCAGGCTGGTAATGCTTCCTAAATCAGGTTAGTTTACAATAGCTATGGGGTAGGTGCTTCTGAGATCAAAGGGTCTGAGATCAGACAAGCTATTTCTAATTCATGGATGAGTCCCAAGTGTTCAGACACATGTTTATTTTAATTGAATTAAGTATGGCAGCCCCCAAAGCCTTCTGCTTTTTGTAGGTTTCTTCTTCTGTTTCTTGATAGTACTGATAGGTATGTGCATGTGACAAAGACCCTGATCCAAATATCCCTCCCACTCTTTGCGTTTTTTTTTAACTCAAGTTGGATGTTTTTCTTAGGGCTTGCCTGAACAGGGAAACATAGGCGTTGCCAGTTCAGTATACTATGCAGACTATGCCACTGTGCAGATGAGTGTGTCCCTAATTCAGTTCAATATCATTTGCTTTGGGAATGAACTAAGACCACTTTTTATATCAAGTGAGAGTGTATATCTACATAGGGGTTTACTCAGGTTTCACTAGTCTAAATTAATACTTTTTAGTTAATTTGGATTGGGTTTTTTTCCAGGTAAATCCAATTTAAGATTATTACTGTTCCCCTTTGCATACAAACATAAGTAATAGGTAGGTCAGGCTGCCACTTTATAGACTAATTCAGTGGTTTTCACCCTTTTTTCATTTGCGGATCCCAAAAAAATTTCACATGGAGGTGTGGACCCCTTTGAATGGCACGTGTGGGTATTCACATACTTTTGATTGATCATTGTCATCTTTCATGGACCCCTTAGACACAGTCTGTGGACCCCCAGGGGTCCATGGACCACAGGTTGAAAATTACTTCATTAGTTCATTCAGAGTGGCGTGAGCTTCTGTAGGTCAAGTGCAGTTATCTGAACTACATTCCTCCTTTCTCTGAAGACAGTTGCGGCTCACAACAAAGGTTGTTTTATACCATAATACAGCCCACACCATGAGAGAGAACCACAGTACTTCTGGTGATGATAGCTGTACCCAGCTTTATAGCATGGTCACAGTAACAGTGTGGGTAAGTGTGGCCTTCCATAGACTGCAGTCTATGCAAGCTCATGTCTCTCTGAATTAGTTGGTGTATAAAGCACCACCCTGTCCTGCCTCCTGACCTAACTTTCTCTAAACATGATCCATGTAAGTATAAATGTGTCTATGCTAGAGATGTTGTACTTTAATTATGCTAATATGATTAAAGCAGGACAATTTTTTTAGTGTAGATAGCCTAAGAGATTTGGTCCAGCATAGCAAACTATGGGGCTTAATGCCGATGCCACTGGTTGAAATTCTGTGGCCTGGGTTATATAGGAGGTCAGAGGAGATAATCTCAGTGTTCTCTTCTGGTTGGAAGCCCTGTACTTTGGTGTTTGAAAACCAGTTCCTGATGAGGGTTTCATAAATGGAACCCATCTCTAGTAAATGAAGCTTTGGCTTTGAACCAGGGATTGCAAGTGTTAAGCTGTCACTGTTTTGAGGTCCTCTGCACTTTTTTGACACTCTTCCAGGGCACAATAGCCAGGTCTCAGGCCTCCAGTTGTTATCTCTGGATCGGGTCATCTGCCCCTGTCTCTCAAAACCAGGATATGCCTGAAGGTAGTAGCTCAAGTACTGGAACTACTGTAGCCGTGTCAGCACAGTGCTCTGCAGAAGCATTTCAGATTTCTGAGAAGCAGTCATATCATTCAGATGGAGTGCTGTGCTCACAGAGCTATCCTGGTGCAGCTAGGGAAGATTAGCTTAGGTAATAGGAAAAACTTTCTTACTAGGAGGGTAGTAAAGCACTGGAACAAGTTACCCAGAGAGGTTATGTAATCTCCATCCTTGTAAGTTTTTAAGACCCAGGTAGACAAAGCCTTGGCTGCAATGATCTAGATGAGGATGCTTTTGCTCTGAGCAGGGGTTGGAATAGATGACCCCTGGGGGTATGTCCAGATGAACGCGCATGTGCATCTTGCAGCGTGTCAAAAACCTTTGGCTGTGCTGTGCAGGGGGGCTCTACCACTAGGCCCCAGTGACCCCAACAGCAGCTGCTACTGCTGGTAAGTGCATGGCTTTTTTTTTTAAGTGCCAGAAGGCTGGGGCTAGGTGGGGCAGCCATGGGGGGGTGGACTGGGGGTGCAAGTGGGAGGTGGGGCTGGGTG
>NW_017729025.1:154537815-154538758 GCF_001723915.1 Gavialis gangeticus | reverse complement strand
AAGTGGGGGATGGGGCCAGGCGGGTCAGCAAGCCAGGGGCATGGGTGACCAAGTGGGGATGGGGCACATGGGCCCTGCGGGGGGGTGGTAGCCCCTGCAGGGGTCATGTGGCCCTTCTTGGGGCGCTGTAGCCCATGATCTGTGCAGGGGGGCTGTGTCCTGTGGGAGGCAGGTGACCTACCCCTCATGAGCAGCACCACCCACAGTCCCCCACGATCCACCCACACCTACCCACACACCCCACGGCCCCCCACATCCATCCACAGCCACCCACATCCCCCCACCCCTCTTCCCATGTGGTGCTGGATATTTTTATGCCCTAGGTGCAGCACTCTGCACTTGTCCTTGTTGTACTGCATCCTACTGTGTACTGCTCACTTCTCTAACCTGTCCAGGTCTGCCTGCAATCATCCCCTACCCTCCGGAGTGTGCACTTCACCCACAATTTAGTATCGTCCGCAAACTTGGACAGAGTACACTTCACAC
The DNA here is from genome assembly GCF_001723915.1 of Gavialis gangeticus. NCBI lineage: Eukaryota > Metazoa > Chordata > Crocodylia > Gavialidae > Gavialis > Gavialis gangeticus. The sequence goes on along the minus strand of NW_017729025.1, from coordinate 154,538,272 downwards.
CTAAATGTAATTCAGGATAGAAATCTCTGAAGTTTTCATGCTTCCAGGGTCTTGCATCTATCACTTCAGCTCATGGGTTTTTAAGCACAACTGTGGCTGTTTGTTAAGTGCTAAATGGATTTTCACTATGTGTTAATTAAAATGTGCCAGCTAGCATGTTATTTTAAAAGCTGGTCTACACACACAGTAGATCAGTTTACACATCAGCCCTAACAGGCTCGTTTTCTCAGTGCAAACAAAACCTAAACAGTACAGCTTTCTGAGGATGTGAATTCCACACCTGGCATAAAGTAGTTGGCTTGAGCCCACTGTACATCAAGCAACAGCTTTAAAAATGTTTAATGTGTATGTTCATATAAGAATCCGTGTCTTTAAAATGCTGTTATACTAACCCTTTGATACCAATCCTTGCATCTCAGTCCTTACTTTCCCCCCACACTGTTACTGTGGCCATGCT
>NW_017729025.1:154532341-154532815 GCF_001723915.1 Gavialis gangeticus | reverse complement strand
ATCATTCAGATGGAGTGCTGTGCTCACAGAGCTATCCTGGTGCAGCTAGGGAAGATTAGCTTAGGTAATAGGAAAAACTTTCTTACTAGGAGGGTAGTAAAGCACTGGAACAAGTTACCCAGAGAGGTTATGTAATCTCCATCCTTGTAAGTTTTTAAGACCCAGGTAGACAAAGCCTTGGCTGCAATGATCTAGATGAGGATGCTTTTGCTCTGAGCAGGGGTTGGAATAGATGACCCCTGGGGGTATGTCCAGATGAACGCGCATGTGCATCTTGCAGCGTGTCAAAAACCTTTGGCTGTGCTGTGCAGGGGGGCTCTACCACTAGGCCCCAGTGACCCCAACAGCAGCTGCTACTGCTGGTAAGTGCATGGCTTTTTTTTTTAAGTGCCAGAAGGCTGGGGCTAGGTGGGGCAGCCATGGGGGGGTGGACTGTGGGTGCAAGTGGGAGATGGGGCTGGGTGGGGCAGCCAT
>NW_017729025.1:154518379-154531853 GCF_001723915.1 Gavialis gangeticus | reverse complement strand
AAGTGGGGGATGGGGCCAGGCGGGTCAGCAAGCCAGGGGCATGGGTGACCAAGTGGGGATGGGGCACATGGGCCCTGCGGGGGGGTGGTAGCCCCTGCAGGGGTCATGTGGCCCTTCTTGGGGCGCTGTAGCCCATGATCTGTGCAGGGGGGCTGTGTCCTGTGGGAGGCAGGTGACCTACCCCTCATGAGCAGCACCACCCACAGTCCCCCACGATCCACCCACACCTACCCACACACCCCACGGCCCCCCACATCCATCCACAGCCACCCACATCCCCCCACCCCTCTTCCCATGTGGTGCTGGATATTTTTATGCCCTAGGTGCAGCACTCTGCACTTGTCCTTGTTGTACTGCATCCTACTGTGTACTGCTCACTTCTCTAACCTGTCCAGGTCTGCCTGCAATCATCCCCTACCCTCCGGAGTGTGCACTTCACCCACAATTTAGTATCGTCCGCAAACTTGGACAGAGTACACTTCACACCTAAATGTAATTCAGGATAGAAATCTCTGAAGTTTTCATGCTTCCAGGGTCTTGCATCTATCACTTCAGCTCATGGGTTTTTAAGCACAACTGTGGCTGTTTGTTAAGTGCTAAATGGATTTTCACTATGTGTTAATTAAAATGTGCCAGCTAGCATGTTATTTTAAAAGCTGGTCTACACACACAGTAGATCAGTTTACACATCAGCCCTAACAGGCTCGTTTTCTCAGTGCAAACAAAACCTAAACAGTACAGCTTTCTGAGGATGTGAATTCCACACCTGGCATAAAGTAGTTGGCTTGAGCCCACTGTACATCAAGCAACAGCTTTAAAAATGTTTAATGTGTATGTTCATATAAGAATCCGTGTCTTTAAAATGCTGTTATACTAACCCTTTGATACCAATCCTTGCATCTCAGTCCTTACTTTCCCCCCACACTGTTACTGTGGCCATGCTACAAGGTGTTAAGATACTGTGGGCTATCATCAGATGTACTGTGGTTTGATCCCATGGTGTAGGCTGCATTGTGATATATAACCACCTTTGTCATGAGATGCAATAGTGCTTAAAGGAGGAATGTAGTTCAAATCACCAAACATCAATACTACAGTCTCATGCCCCTTCTGTAGAAGGGCTCAAGAAAACTGTGTATTGGTGCTCTTTATTTATAAAATGGGGCATGTAAGCACCCAATGAGATCAGAGCCTTATTGTGCTATGCACTGTACAAACACATGTTAAGACAGGTCGTTCCCCAAAAAGTTTACAAACAAGTAAATAGGATAGACAATGGGTGAGAAAAAGGAATGATTACTGTCTCTACTTTACAGCAGAGGAAATGTGACAAAGAGGAAGTAAGGGCATTTATAGATATGCAGCAGGGGGAGTGGGGGGGCACACTTTAATTAGCATGGCTTTGAGAGCTGTGATAATTAAAAGCACCCAGAGCATCACATGTGTCAGCATCCCTGTGCTGAAAAATGGCAGAGGGACAATTTGAACTAAAGCTCATCAAATGAGTTTTAGTTTAAAGTACCCCACCACCATTTTTCACTATGGGGACACTGATGCACATGATACTAGAGTCTGCTGGAGCGTGGTAATTACCACACTCCAGCAGACTTGATTTAATTGAGTCTGCTCCAACCCTCTGTAATTACAGTGCATCAGAGCAGACTCCCTGCACGTGTATAGGAGCCCTAAGAGATTGATTCTCACTGGACATATCTATATGTTGCCATCCAGTGATGTTAGTACTGCACCATGTTTTAGTAATTGTTGGGGGAGGTACTAAAACACAGTGCAGTAGCTGCCTGTACTGTGGCATACACATGGTGCATGTTTAGATTCATGTGCTATGTCGCCATAGGGGCACACTACAGCTGATCAGCACACTGCTATGATGGCATAGCCAGTGATCATGTGCAGACCCACATGATTGTTACATCAACATAGTATCCTGTACAGCAAGGTAGCACATTGCTACATTGCCATAGGGTGACATGTAGATGCGCCCACTGATGCTTTAGCTGTTCTGAACCACTAAGGGAATATAAAGGGGCCTAAGTGTAAATTATAATCAGGTCTTAAAACTGCCTGAGGTGACACAGAAAGGGCACAAACTGATCCCAGATCCCTTAAATCGTATTCCAGAAGTTTATGTCTCTGCAAATGATAAAGTGAGCTCAGCAGTCAAGCTGAATGGAGATGCCAAAGGCCAGCTGTGCTACCCCATAAGAGTCAGACTAGTCAGCTTTGAATGGGAGGAAGAGATCATGGCTTGACGTTCCCTTCTTGGAGCCTTTGTACTTGGAAACTGGGCTGTGCTCCCAGACCAGATTGTTTGCTTTCTGGACCTAACTAACCTGTCAAGCTAATTAAACCACCATAGACAATCTGAGCCATAATCAGTTTGTCAGGGTGAAGGGGGAGCTTATCCACCTCAAGATGAGGTGGGTAAAGCCGTTCCTCTCAGAAAAACAGGAAGAGTTTAGGAAGAAAGCTTGTTAGAAGTTTATCATGCCAAGCTTTTGATATGCCCCCCATGAAGCTCTCAGAACTGAGAGGCAGAGAAAAAGGACTTGTTGACCCAATGTTCACCTTCAGCTGTCAACCATTCAATTTGCTACTCTTCACATGCTGCTCTTTAATCCCGGAGGAGAAGATACAAAGCACTCACAGGGACTGTATTGTTTAATTATCATTTGGCTGGAGTAAAATTTTATCCTCTTTTGTGAAGGCAGCAACTGAAGTGCAAATGAAGTTTATATTTGCCTCCAAATTATTTCCATTTTAAAGTCTAGGCTGCCACTGGTTTTTCGGTGTTGGGTGTTTAATTAGGGCAACAAAAGAATCGCTTTTTTTTGCCATATTCAAAAAAATGAGTGAAAACTATGAGCTGGCAGTTTCTGAGAGTGCCTTGAGTCTAAAAAGACTAATACATAAAAGATATCAGATTTACCCAAAGAACCTTATCTGCCTATGTCCTTAGAACAACATGGCTACAACCTACACCCTTGAGTCTAAAAAGATTGAGAACCATTGCTCACCTTGCTCCCAGCCTCCAGCAGGGTCAGCAGATTTCCAACACACTCACTTCTCAAAAGAATTAGTAAAGGGAGAAATAGGCGTAGAGCCCAGCTCTCTCCTCCCCTCCCCTCCCCTCCCCTGCAGGACATTCTGATCCAGGGATCCCAAATGGGCCTGGGGTAGACTCTTGATTCTGGTTCGATTCAGACCCACATTCTGGCTCTCTTGCCTCTCTTTACTGGGGGGTGGGTCATTGTCAGTGAGCTCTGTACAGCCAGGTTTCAGTTCTGTGGGGTGTCACTGCTTATGGTCAGCCCAACAACACCTGCCTCATGACCCTCCCTTTCTTCCTGAATCTTCTGTTTCTTGGCTCTGGGCTGTGTTGGATCTCCTGATCCTGTTTGCTTAAGTAATTGGCACTGCATGCCATGTGTAATTGGCTTATTTCTTCTTTCTTCTCTATAACTTGGATAGAGTTCTCCCTTTAAAAAAGATGATGCTGTAGCCTATTTTTATGAGCTGTGAGGGTATTTTCCATCTCCTGTATGCAGGAGCAACAGAGTGTTTTCTCCATATCAAATCCACTTTGTCTTTTGGCCTAGCCATTCTGCCCCAAGTACTGGAGACCTTCCTGGAAAATAATCATCCTGCACAGAGAATGGAGCTTGAGCAACGGTACTCATCCTTTTTAGACTCAAGTCACTACCTTGGAAAATGCCAGCTCCTAGCTAGCTTTCACTCGTTGCTTGACTGTGAAAAATAATAAAGCATTTCTTGTGTTGCAAAGAACTTAGAAAGACCACAACAAGGTCAGACCGTTTTTGACAATCTGGATTCCTATATAAAATCTGTAGGTTCATCTTGTGAATCATGTGTAGGTGTTTGCACACCTAACAGTGTTAATATTACACAGCACCCCACAGGCTCAGCAGTGCTATGCTGGCTAGCACTACGGAAGAAAAAGACTTGGGGGTCATCACTGACCACAAGATGAAGATGAGCCTGCAATGCGATGCTGCAGCTAGTAAAGCGACCAAAACGCTGGCTTGCATCCATAGATGCTTCTCAGGCAAATCCCGGGACGTCATTCTCCCCTTGTACTCAGCCGTGGTGAGGCTGCAGCTGGAGTACTGCGTCCAGTTTTGGGCTCCACAATTCAAAAAGGATGTGGAGAAGCTTGAGAGAGTCCAGAGAAGAGCAACGTGCATGATCAGAGGTCAGGAAAACAGACCTTACGACAACAGGCTGAGAGCCATGGGGCTCTTTAGCCTGGAAAAGCGCAGGCTCAGGGGTGATCTGATGGCCACCTATAGGTTTATTAGGGGTGACCACCAGTACCTGGGGGAACGTTTGTTCACCAGAGCGCCCCAAGGGATGATGAGGTCGAACAGTCATAAACTACTGCGAGACTGTTTCAGGCTGGACATAAGGAAGAATTTCTTTACTGTCCAAGCCCCCAAGGTCTGGAACAGCCTGCCATAGGAGGTGGTTCAAGCACCTACACTGAACACCTTCAAGAGCAAATTGGATGCTTATCTTGCTGGGATCCTATGACCCCAGCTGACTTCCTGCCCTTTGGGCGGGGGACTGGACTTGATGATCTTCCGAGGTCCCTTCCAGCCCTAATGTCTATGAAATCTATGAAATCACCCTTAAAAGGATCCCATGGTACCCAATTGAGAATCACTGTTCTATGGGTTCTCACTTAAGTGAAATATGGTATTGGCTCTACCAGTAAAGATTTATTTGCAGTCACTGAATGTGTCTAGCAGGTGGCAATTTTGTTAACGCATTGCAAGAAACATACTGTATTTACTCAAACCACATTAAATATATTGTCTATCTTTGAACTGCTGCTGAAGCCAGCATGTGCTCAGCTCTAAAGCTGATTAAATGCAGCCAACACTGAGCATGACTGTAAAGTACGTGGCCTGTATTGGGCAGTGTAACGTATTGGAATAAAATATATGGTAATGCCCATTGAGCACACTCCTCTTCAGCACCTATTCTTTTAAAAGTCACAGTGAGCCACTACATTACATACATTTCAAATTCCTCTTTGCTACCACAGCTGAGCAGCACCTTTTTTCCCCATTTTCCATCATTCCCATTTCTTCATTATCCTTAAATGTCTAGTAAACATCACCAAACAGGGCCTCAAACAGTCCACCCACAATCCCTCTATTGGGCCACTCTCTCAGCCTGTCACATATATTGAACATGGCCCTACCTTCCATGAGGTGAAGTCAGACCAGGTTGCCCTACACCTCATCGGCATATACATTTTTGGAGGATCCCAGGACTCGTGACAAGAGCACCTGGTTCCAGACATGAATGGGGGCCTAATTAGTACATGGATCCTTTGTTGGGGAGGTATCTAGAGTGCACACACATACTGAGCAGTGCCGTGTGGTTAGTATGGTTTGAAGTGCTATTTTCTCTGGTGGGGCCCAGCCCAATGAACTATATGGTAAATCATGAACCTTTTGGCTTTGGATGAATATCATGCTTTGTTTGTACTACATGTAAGTAGGTAGAAAAGTGCTGTTTAAAAGTGTGTTTATGGAGTACCTGTGCTAAAACTTGCAGCATTTCAAAAAAAGGTAAAATGCATCAATTGTGGATGAATTAAGCCTGTGGGTACTACATGCATATTACTACTGCTATGTTTATTTAAAGGTCACTTTTTTCATATTTGCTCCTTACTACCATGTGCTCAGGGAGAGCAGGGTCTGACAGTAAAGAGGTAGGGGAAGGGGCTGTAGGGGGAAGAAGTTGGGGGAGCAGAGGGCAAGGCGGCTGCCTGGCCCCCCAAATTTATTTTCCCTGCTGTAGCAGTGGTAGGGCAACAAATTCAAGACAAATCTTCAATAATTAGATTCTAATCAGATAACTAGAAAATTATATCAAATTTATACATTTTCCATATATAAAATCGAACTACTGGACAATTGTCTTATATTCAGGGTCATTTTATATTTGAGTAAATACGGCAGTTTGAAAGTTCAGCTGGAGATTCAAACTTTGACAGAACTGAGGTTTTGGTTTGAACCCATTTCTGCATTAAACTACATTCCTCCCCCCCTTGCCCCCCGCCTCTAAAATCTTTGCTTTGTCCTTCACTAAACTGCAAATCTGCTCCCACCTCTCCCCTCTAATTCTTTTTCTTGGCTGCTAACATTATTATCTTCATTGTTTCAGGGCCTGGCTTCTTACCCCCTAGAGTTCCTAATTGGATTTTTACTCTCCAATCTATTTAGTCTGCTCTCTATGTGCAGTATAACCCTTCTTAACTCCTCAAGTCCCTTCCACTTCTGGCTTGCTAACTTCCCCATTCTCTGCCTGCCCTCCATGTGTATGTCCCATTTGTCTCTTTCTCTTTACTGACTCTCTAGTTTCCGGTCCCTCCAAATAACTGTGTTTTGGTTTGATACTGTTTTGCATGGCTCTCATCATAAATCTCCCAAAGAGAGCTTCCAAACCTTGATTGCCATCTTTAATCTCATTCTCTTGCAGGAAGGTGCTTGGTTTATTGTAATCTGCTTTTTTTTCTATTTGTGGACGGTGCTGAGGCACAAAGCCCAGATTGATTGATTTCTCTCTCTCTCTCTCGCACTCTTCCCCCCCACCTTTAAAAAGAGGTGAGTGGGAGATTTTTGCTTATAGCAAGAGCTAAACACAATGCTGCTGTCAGTTTTGGGAAGAGGTCAAAACTCTTAAATATTGTCCCCTCTAGAACAGTGGTCTCCAAAGTGGGGTGCGCGCACCCCAGGGGGTGCACAAGATCCATTGGGGTGCAGGAAGAAAATATTAGAACCTCTATTTATATTTATATTTATATTTATATAAATATACATATATTGGGGGTGCGTGCTCAAAGAATTTTTACTGATGGGGTGTGCAAATATAAATATACATATATTGGGGGTGCAAGCTCAAAAATTTTTTACTGATGGGGTGCGCGATCAAAAAAGTTTGGAGACCATTGCTCTAGAAGATCAGGGGCTTATCTGATTTTTCTCAGAAGAACTGTCAGAATTCCTCAGCCTCTCAGCTTTTTCTCCCCTTGGGGCCCTATGTAAGAGCCACTTCTAGTTTGGCAGTACTAGTCAGAAACCATCCTTGAACCAGCCAGTGATGAAGCGAGTCAGATTTAGGCAAAGGTTTTCTTAAGTGACTTATTGTGTCTGGGTATTCAATTCTAGACACCTTAATCTAGGGGTGACTAAGCTGCAGTCTACATGCCACAAGTGGCCCAGGCAGCCTATGTGTGGCATGTGGCAGATAGGGGAGGGAGCTGGGAGCACAGCTCCAGAGAGCTGAAAGCAGAGCAGCAGATTTGACAGGAAGCATAGGGCAGAGAGCAAAAAGGAGAGCAGCAGGCAGGGCAGGGGAAGGATTTTAGAGTGGCAGATGAGCAAGTGTGGAGCTTAACTTGTGGCACACCTGCCAAAAAGATTGGCATCCACTCCCTTAAGTGGTTTGATTTTTCAGAGGGCAGATTTTTGAAAACCAGGACCTTTTGGGGTATCTTAGGTTGGGCACCTAAAAAATGGAGGCACTCAAAAATCACCAGTCACTTTTCAGATTCTCAGCCTGGAGCAATGAAAGGCTGCTCCTCTGATTTGTCCCTGTTTGGATCCATCCTCTGCCCTGAATGAGAAAGCAAGCAATCCAGAGTAGAAATCAATCCTGTTTCCTGCAATGTGTTGAAGAAAATGCCAGCTGCTAGACACCTACCAGTAAAGGTACATTTGCAGCTCTGAGAGTGCAAATACATTATTTCACTTAAGTGAGAACCCACAGAGCAATGATTCTCAGCTGAATACCATGGGATCCTGGGGTGCCCTAAGATCCTTTTAAGGGCACAGAGGGGTGCCATGCAATATTAGCACTATTAGGTGTACAAACACCTACACTTGATTCACAAGATAAACCCAAAAATTTCAAATAGGCATCCAGAATGTCAAAACCATTCTGACCTGTTGCGGTCTGTCTGAGGTCTTTGCAACAGAATAACTGCTCTATTATTTTTCCATAGTCAAGCAATGAGTGAAAGGTGAGAGTTGGCATTTTCTGAGGGGCGTCTTGAGCCCAGCAACATTGAGAACCACTGCTGTAGGAGAACTGGGCTCCATTTCTCACACTGCTACAGATCTATGGCTGGACCTTGGGCAAGTCACTTAACATCTCTCTGCCTCAATTTCCCATCCGTAAAATAGGGCTAAGATTCCTTCCTACCTGTCACCACTTTCCTGTCTGTTTATGCCATAAGATCTTGGGGACTGTCCCATGTGCATATTCAACAGTTAACACCCTGGGATCTGGATCTTACTAGGCACCTCTGGGCACTGTTGTCTTACCAGTCATAAGATGCTCCTGCTGTACAGATTACCTGGATAAAGCAAAGATTGCAGTCTCTGGGGCTGTCACTTTAGCACTTCATCAGAGCTAAATGATGAGTAATGGGCTTGATCCTCCCCTGGTGTCAATCAATGCAACTCTGAGGAAATAAATGGAACATGGTGGACTTGTACCAGTTATAGAGATGGCCCTAAATGTCTGTATGTTGTGTGCTGCTCAGTGATGTACAATCCATGATGATGGGGCAGCAGGGGCATATGCCCTGCAAGAATGTGCCTGTGGGTGGAATACAGTCATGCTTTGCAAACCCAGTGCCTGGATGAATGACCACCAGGTCCTGTTGTTCTAGTCACCATCTCCCTTGTGATCGAGAGATAATGTGGGTGAAATAAATATGGTGGTGCTCCACTCCCAGCCCACACAATGACGCAGAACCATTATTTTTAGACAAGTGGGTTCTTTGTTTGCTTTGTCTTGCTGCTGACCCCATGGAATGACAGGCACACTTCATTGTATCTGTAAGCGCAGGCCAAGCATCTGTGTTCATGGAGGCATTGATGGCAAAAGCATTGGAGGAGTCTAAGCCCAATTGCACCAAGCAGCCAGGATTTGTGTGTGAAGCACAGGGAAAATGAGATTCAGCCATCCTAGTGTAAAAGCAGCAAAATTTGAACCCTTTCTCCTTCCATGCCTCTTTCTCCTGCTGCTCTGTGGCCACTCCAGGCCTTGACTGGCCCATATCCTCTTTCCTTTTGTTTTTCCAGCTCCTTTGTGACCTCACTGCCTCTGTGTTTGTACCATGGGACTATGTTGCTATGGTTAAAGCTTTGTTCCCCAATAGCGTTTGCATCTTACATGAGACTCTGTGTGTGTGTGTATATGCGCATGCATCTTATCTGAGACTCTGTATACATGTGTGTGCACCCACATATTACCTGAGACTCTGTGTATGTATGTGTATGCGTGCATCTTATCTGAGACTGTGTGTGTGCGTGTGTTTCTAGTCAACACTTTCCTATCATTTGATTTTATTTGCACTGGAAAATAGTATCCCTGGACTAGAGACCCTCAGACAGGCAGGTATGGGCAAGAAGAGATACTTTGAAAGAAGAGAAGAGAAGAGAGTGACTGGCAAACATATACAAGAAGGGGCAGTCCATGTGTGTGTGGGTGGCTGGTTCTGTGTGTGCACATGTGTGTGGGTGTGATAAGACTGGGCGAGTGTTCAAACCCAAACCGGCTCCGTGGGGGGGAAGGGATGTGTCTGGAGAGTAGGTGTATTCGTGGGAGCTGTAGTTCTTGATCTACACACAATTAACAATTAACAATACATGCATAACTTTTTTCTTGGTCCTGGAGCCGTCCTAGGGCTATCTGCTTACACAGGCTGTTACGGGGGATTGCAGGAAGCTGCTTTTGGCTCCTGACATGCCATAGAGGGAAATGGGGGGACAACAGCTGAGAAGGGCAGAATAAGATCCCCATCCCTCTAGTTTCTTATGATGGCTTTGCATGATCCACTGCATTTTTTTTTTTAGTAGGAGCTGCTACTGGCCAGAACAATGGTTGTTTGGTGAGAGTGAGACAGTCCTGGCCATGCCCAGCAGGGTTTTATTACATAGTTGCCCTAGCTGCATCATTTGGCATGAAATTAGTTGTTTTCAGAACTTATAACCATAACCACAGGGCACTGGTGTCATCCTGCCAGATTCAGCAGGAGAATTACCAGTTGGCAAGGGACTGACTTTCTTCATTCTCTTGTGTACTCACCTGTATCTTCTTTCCAGCCTCTCCTTTTCCTTTAACCTGTCGGATGGGATATCACACAGCAGACAGGACACTACTGATTTACCACCAAGAGGAATTTTAGTCCCATACACACCATGGTCTGCAGCTGCTTTTAGAAACTTTCCTTTTATAGTGGAAACAGAACTTTTGTCCCCCCCATCTCCTCTCTCTTTGTGTCTCTGTTTTTCTTCCTAATATTGATTAGACAGTTTCTCTTATGGCATTTCTTCCCCAGACAGGGAAGTGTGGGATATATTTAAAAAAAAACGCACCACATTCTTGGCTGACACAGCATCTGCTGTCCTGTGCAGTCCTTGGTCCTGGCTGTGGTATTTGAGCTGTGTGTATATCTGCTAGAACTCAGGCACTCTCTGTGTCTAGCAATGGCTGGAGGTATCATGTGAAGGCCACCTAGCTGCTGCTACCTATTTAAAAAGTGAACCTTGCAGCAGTCAGTGTCTTCCTCATTTTACTCCAGGTCTCAGACATTTGGTTCTATTGAGAATCAGGAGAATCCCAGGTTTGGCTGATGTGCTGCTACAAAACTTCTGTTCCAAGAAGAAATGCAGGGCTGCTGCATGCTTCTGAGCTTCCTCTGCACCAGAGGTTTGCCCCTGTGTTAGATCCACATACAGACGGGGTCTCTGGGGGAGGGAAAGGTAGGTACATAACAGAATTGTTCTTGCTTTGTGCCCTCCTGATTTGTCAGGGAATGTGAGGCAGAAGTTGTTTGGGCTCCCAGATGTTGGCTGTGGCTCTGCTTTGGGACCCGGTCTTACCTCTACCTTTTTCTTTGACTTTTTCCTTTCTACTTCCCTGGCATGGATCCCTCCCAGAAAACCAGCAACACACCAGAGCAGCTGTAAGATTCCATGCAAGGATCTTTGCTGTGAAGATGGAGGCACCATGACAGCCTGAGGTCATCTTGTCTGGATGGGAGGGGGGCAAAAGATCCCTGACATCAACAAGGCTAGAGATCCCCAAATACCTTTAAGCACTGCTGACCAACTTTGATCTGAGTAGGCTGTATCAAGACCTCTGAATAGTGCTTGGAACTGCAAGCCCTCAAGAGCAGCCCAGGATAGGGGCAGGCTGCAGTGAGGAGAGCTAGGGGTAAGACTCACACAGAAAGCAACACAAGGCATCACTCACACATGGAGCAGTATGAATGAAGGCCACCCCTGGCCATGATGCCCCAAATTAATTGGCATCTTAACAATTCAGACACCTTTTATGCAGACCTATATTTTAACTCATGCTGCTTTGCAGTTGAAGGCTGGCATAACTCCCTTGAAGTCAATGGTTTAGCAGCTTCATTGAGAGGAGTTTGTATGAATAAATTACTTAGCAATTGCTAGGCACTCTGGTACTAAGGTGATGGGGCTACATAAGCACCTCCACTGAGATAAAAGCACAAGGGAAATAGTAGGTACTAGGGATATGAAAAATCCAAGCCAAGAGGATGTGGGAGGAGAACGCCAAAAAGATCCCTCGTATGTGACTGCACAAGTGTCACTGCAGCCAATCTCAGCTTCAGGTTTCTGAGCCAAGAAATATAGATGGATGATTAATTGGAGATTATTTGGATCCAGTGATGATTGATATATTATAAATACAGAGAGAGATTTAGGGTCTGACTTTCTGACCTGCACCATGTGCAGTTGACTACACCAGTTCAAAGTGTGTCTAAAATCAGAACAGAAACATTTCCTGCTCACTTTATGCAACCATAAAGGACTACAAAGAGTGTGGAGATTGGTGAGCCAACCTCTTTCACTGTCACAGCTTTCTTGTTCAGAAAAGAAACAGCATTGCTTTCTGCCTCATGGTGTGTCACTCTGGGACCTGATGATTCTATTACCGTCAGCTGCAAATTGGTGCAGAGTAATGGATCTTCCCTGAAGGGCTGACAAAGCTCCTGAACTGTGTGGATAATCATTTTACACAAGTTTGCATTGATGGAACAATTTTGAATTACTGTTCATAAACATGCATTCAATTAAGAATTAAATCAATATTTTCTAGGCCCTCATCCAGATCCAGAGATAGTCCAGGTGCTCTGTTTAGGGATACTTTTCCTCTCTTCCTGTCTCCATTTCTAACAAGTTGTTCAGCTTTGACTTTTGGAGGGATCTTGTAAAAGTGGACCCTTGACAGAAAATCAAGCTGTGTTGCTGCAACCAGATACTGCATCTTCACATCACCACACTGAGTCAGTCTATGACAACAGCATGAGGCTCTTATTGCAGGATGATGGGACGTAAGTGTGTCCTACTAGTAACTGGCCTTTCTGTGGCAATGCCAGGGAGATGCAGAGCAATGAGTCTGTTCCAGTCATAAAACTGAACCAATGAATCCTGAAAAACATTACTCACTTTCAGGCAGGAGGATTAATTTCCTCCCAATAAATCTGTTTAATACATTTCATTATTACCCTTTTGGCCTTTTGTTCAGAAACAGTTCTGTTTTTCCAAAGGAAGAGAATGATAGGATCATGGGAAAGTAGGGCTGGAAGGGACTACTTGAGGTCATCTAGCTCAGCCCCATGCTCAAGGCAGGATCATCCCTGACTAAACCACCCCAGCCAAGTGTCTGTCCAACCTGCTCTTGAAAATTTCCAGGGATGGAGCTTTCACAACTTCTCTAGGCCGCCTGTTTCAGTGGTTGATGACCCTAACGGTCAGAAAGTTTCTCCTGATCACCAATCTAAATGTCCTGTGCTGCAGTTTGAAGCAATTTTTCCTAGTCCTGTTTCCTTTCAATCCCTTGCTAAAAAGCCCTTTGTTAGGTTGAACCCATCCTTCTAACTGAAGCACAATGGCTCATCCACAGAAAGGAGCTCAAGAGCAAAGTAAGATGCTTCCTCCCTAACTATCTGGGATAATTATGAGGAGGAATGCCTGGGACAATGCAAATGCAACTCCCTTTCCTTCTGTGTCCATTAGGTCAGTCACACATCCTCCCACCTTTCTCGTACCACAAAACCCCCCAGGGAAAAAGATGCTGTTGATGCTGCTCCAAGGAATCTTGGGGTGCATGAGCTGGGACCATAAGTCTTCTGAAGAGCTGGGCTAGAAACTCCAATCATAGAGGTCCTCACGTTGAGGATATACCATAGTTTCCTAGTTTCTAGGGTCAGAAGGGACCTGAGAAGATCATCTAGTCCGACCCCCTGCCATGGCAGGAAAGAGTACTGGGGTTAAATGACCCCAGCAAAGTGTTCATCTAACCTCTTCTTGAAAACCCCCAGGGTAGGAGCCTGCACCACCTCCCTTGGAAGTTGGATCCAGACCCTAGCTGCCCTGAC
>NW_017729025.1:154505507-154518326 GCF_001723915.1 Gavialis gangeticus | reverse complement strand
TTGTCCACATCCCTCTTGAAATGGGGCGCACAGAACTGGACACAATACTCCAGCTGTGGCCTGACCAGCGTCGCATAGAGGGGGAGGATCACCTCCTTGGCTCTACTCGAGATGCACCTGTGGATGCACGACAAGGTCCGGTTAGCCCTGCCAACCATGACCTCGCATTGTCGGCCCATGTTCATCTTGGAGTCAATAATGACTCCAAGATCCCTTTCTGCCTCCGTGCTCTCGAGTAAGGAGTTCCCCATTGTATAAGTGTGCTGCTGGTTCCTACTGCCCATAGTTGTGGTTAGTCAATAACCTAGAGAGAGAGAAAGAGATAGATAGACATTGGATCTGGTCTTTGGTGGCATTTGGCAACAGGGGGCTTCTCCTGCACCTCTGCCAAAAAAGACGCAGCTGGGTTATGGCAGGGGCACCTGGCTTCTGGCAGTGACCCGCCTTGGACCCAAGCTGGGTCACTTTGGCCACTGGCAGGAAACATTGCTGATCATTCCTTAAAGGAATTTGTACCCTTAACTTCTATTTAGGTATGTGACTCCCACTGAAAGTAAGGGAGTGGAACACTTCAGTTGGAGTTGGCGCCTAAATTCATGTGAGAACCTGAGTTTTAGTCTTGAGCTTAAATAAGGGCTTAGCAATAAAGTCCCAGCTGTAGGGCCAAATGGAGACAGTGGAGCAGGTACCTGACTTGTATGGTAATATGTTTAACCTGTGTATTTGAACTCTGAAAAATTATTCTTCCTTTGCTACTAGGGCCATGTAATAGTTGGAAGGACAGAGTAGTCCCATGTGTGAGTTACTGTCTAATAACCAACACCCCTTGCTCCTGTTACGGGCTGGTGGTGATTTCCTGCATCTTTCACCCTTCTTAGCTTAGGATAGGACTCCTTGTGCTGGGTTGTTAATAATGCCCAGCCTACTGTATCTTGCTGCACAGCTATTTTATGTAAGCATCCTAATTATAACCCAGTATTATGTAAGAGTATTAATAACACTGCTGCTGTTTTTCTGTGATGTTTGTATGGCTGCACTCCAGTATGAAGACTTTCTTAGTTGCTTTCTTAGTTGCCTTAGGAAATTCCCCAGTGATGCCAGTGTCTTGTCCCTGTGGTCTGGGATGTTCCCCTCACTGTGGGTACCAGTAGAGCTGTTTGCACAGTTGTTGTGCCTCTCTTACGCTGTGATGGATTTGGTTCCTACCTACTCAAGATGCACAATGGGTACCAAGGGAACAGGAATAGGAATTCTTTCAAAAGCAGTCCTGCTGTATAAAAGCCATGCCTGTTGATTTTAGTACATCTCATTCACATTCTTTCTATTAAATTCATGAGATACCAGGACCGAATTTCACCAAGGCTGCTTATGTTTAATTCACTTTGCAAACAGAGTGAGATAAATCAACTTAAAGCCACTTGAACTCAAAGTAAAAGTATCTGCAGAGGGGTTTAGTGCAGTTCAGTTAGTCCCATTTCAAAGCTAATTCAGGTTGACTTCCTTGAGTGTTAGAGAAGAGCTCTAATTTGCAAGCTGTCATAGGCTACTTCTGAGGAGCAAATTAGAACATTCTCAAGGCTCCTGAGCCTGCCTGCCTGCCTGGAGCAGCCAGGGACTGCTGGAATGCAAGGCCACAAGGACATGTCATGCTGTGCCCACCACTAACAAAGCGAGGAGAAGAGGGTAAACCTTCAGATAAACAAGGATAGGATAGGATAAACAAGTGGCCCTTTGCCACCCAGGAATCCCTTTCCACTGGAAAAAACAGCACAAAACAAGAGCAGCAGGGGGTAGGATTTGGCCCTCTGTATTTTACAAGGTGACACATGAGCCCAGGGGCCTGGAAGGAAGTGTGGACACCAGATATCTTATAGACAGCTGTCAGGCAGCAAAACAGACCCATGCAGAGAAGGCCTGTTTTGGAACAGCTGGCAAAACATATTTGTGTGTCTGCTGTGGTTGTATCAAACTAGATCAATGGGACTAATTCCATGTGTGGTAGCTGGTGTTATGCACTGGAGCGGCAGGGCCACGCTTCATTGATAAACAGTCTTGGTTCCTCTCTCCAGATTGTGCAGTGCATAGCCTTCATCCTCTTTTCCAGAGAGAGACAAACCCACCTTCTTTCTGTTCTGGTGAAGAAGCAAGCCAGAGTCATCAGTGAATCAACTGAACCCTTAGGCTCTTTTCTCAGAGAGATAAACACCAACTCATAGGTTGCAGTATACCTGTTACAATCACCATCCCTGGTTGGCTCAGCCTTCTCTTGGACCATGAGACTGGTTAACACTTTAATTTCTAGTGTTTTCTTTCTTGCAGACCCCCCTGCATTTGGACAGGAATAGAATGTACCAAGGCTTTGGCATCTGGCCTGTGCACTTCAACATCACATGCTCTTTTAAAAGACCTGGTGCCATAGCCATGAATTCTTTATGACAGTGTTTCCCAACCTTTTGGTTCTGGTGGCACACTTAGCGGGCCTCTCCCATCCTGTGGCACACCAGCTGAACGTGGAGTGGAGGGGGGAGGTGGCAAGCAGGCAGGCATGCAGCTTGGGGGGAGGGGGTAGTGAGCAGTGAGGCATGGACTTGCGGGGGGGAAGGGAGGGGCATGGCTGAACACAGCGCATGGATGTAAATCACTGGCTGGAGCCACCCCCCCCATCTGTCTGTCTGTCTGTCTGTCCATGGTGGCAGCAGATGGGGGGAGTGGCTCCAGCCCCAAATTCGGCAGCACATCTGGATGTGCCTCACAGCACACCAACTGGGAAACACTGGCTTCTGAAGCGCATTGGGGGCTGGAAAAAGAGAACGGGAGCACAGTGGTGCAGCTATAAAACCATACATGCTGGCTAAGTACAGATAGTCAACAAGCCCGAGGCCAAATCGATTCAGTCTTTGCAGGTTAGTCTAAACTGCACAGATTAAATTGAAACAGAAGTGACCAGACATTTACCTTTGATTCAAGAAATGCAGCCACATGTCTGCAGTGGCTCAGGCCAGGCACTGGGGGGTGCTAGACCACAGTTCTCTGGCTGTGTGTTCACTTCCTCTTCCTGCTCTCCCCAAAGTCTTTGGGATTTACAGTCCAGAATTACAGCAGCAGGACTCTGCAGGGTTGCTCGTCATTTCTTCTTCTTGCTTCCAGGTGCCTCTGGGATTTGTAGTCCACGGTTGCAGCCAGCAGTAAGTTTGAGTGGGGGAAGGGGTATTTAACCCCTCTCTCTGGCCCCAGCCACCAGCTGGGGTTTGCCTGGGGGGAGGCAGTACCCCCCCTGTAGACTGGGCTGCATCCCCAGCTGGGCTTGCCCCCTTTCCATCCTCTTGTCAGCCAGCCCTCACTGCTCCAGCTAGGGAGCAGGGGGGTGAGGCCAGCCCTACTCTCTAAAGCAAACAGCCCAGCCCACTGCAGGGATGCAGAATGCTGGGATGCTGGAGGACTGCGATTTAACTTGAACCAGGAAGGGGCCTGGGACAGAAGTTTCATAAACTGGTTTGACCTAAATCAGTTAAGCCTGATACTACATTCAGCCAAGTTTACTTTAAACCAGGGCCAGCCATTTTAAAATGGGTTTATGTGCACTGTGCTTCTGTTCTGTTACAGGTTTAAACCAGGTTCTGATCACTTAAACCGGTTTGTGTGTAACTTCTGTCCCTAGCCACTGTGTCCTGAATAAGAGGGGCAAAGATTTCTCGGGCCGATATTTTTTATCGGACCAACTGTATAGGTTGGATAGAGTTAGACAATCTTTCAAATGCAAGACATTCTTCATCAGGTCTGATCAGAACAAGCCAAATGCATCATAGTCAAGGACAGCTGTAGGAAAGAAAAATTGCCAGGGGTAGCAGATACACAGTTAGCAGGAGAAAAGCTGATCACTAAGAGATCAAGGCCTATCGACAGGAAGGAAGGTCATTCTCACTTTCCTTGTGTGGAAACAATTCAGGAATCAGGTAAATTATAATGTGGCATAAACCCAATATCAGTGTTCCGCCCTTGGCTCTTAGTATTCAGCCACCTTATGATTTTTTGTTCCCAGGTTCTCCTTTTAAAGGTGTTAGGTAGATTTCCCTTGAGCACAGGACAGTGAGGTCAGAGAGGGAGTGGTTGTTCAGTGAGAAATGTGCTCCTAATGGTGTGTGTATGTCTCTGTCTTTATGTTTTTTCAGTGAGAGTTCATTCTAGTGCACAGTTGCTGTTTAGTTTTACCCACATACTTGCCTTGAAGGCAGTGTTCTTTACTGTGCTGTGCTTAGTTTGTTCTGGTCAGACCTGGTGAAGAATGTCTTGCATTTGAAAGCTTGCTGAACTGTATCCCAGCTATACAATTGGTACAGTAAAAGATATCACCCTGAGAAAACCTTGCCTCTTGCATAATTTCTGGACCATCACGGCTACAACGTCAATCTTACACTGCCTGAACAAGAGAGGCACAGCTCAGTGGCAGAAGGCAGCCTGGCTAGATGCGTCTGTATGTCTGGTGTGTGGGGCCAGGTGGCAGTCCCTGAGGAGCTATAGGCAAAGGTGTAGCAGCAGCATGGAGTTGTCCCTACATACAGATCACAACTCTCCCCATCAGGGAAAGCTCCTTCCATACCCAGTTGGGCTGGCTGGGTCATTTCTTGTCTGCAAGGAAGCAACCATTGGGTCTGGGGTGGGGCGAAATGCAGCCTGGAGAGGATGAATAAAGAAAAGGCCTGGGTTTTTTAATCTGATTTGGAGATACCGAAGGTAAACTTTGGGGCCTTCAGTTCTAGCCAGGGGGCTTTCAGTTCTTGTGGGGGGACTATCTTTCCTCTCTCCCATATCGAATAGGCTTCCAGCGGTGAGGCGGTGAAGGGGAGGGAAGGGGGCCATACAAAGGCAGCTCCCTGTGGTCCTTGTGGACACTGTCATGCTTTTCACTCAGACAGACACTGGCATCACATGACCCCTGGGCTGAGTATACTCTAGCCTGAGGGCTGATTGGTCACCAGCTCCTTTTTGAAAGCCTAGGTGTCCTTGGCAACGAGAAGCAGGTCAGCCATACTTTCCCGGCCCCCTGACAAGTGCTGCGAGCGCTGAAGAAATGCAAGCAAGACGCTGCGCCAAAAGCATTAAGTGGGGCATCCACCCTGCTGGAGGGACCTGCTCCTGTTAATTCCCAGCCGTCCCGTCCTCTTCCCTTCTGCTCCAACTTTTGAGTTCCAGGTAGTTTTGTGTCTAGTTTTGTGCTGTGTGCAGGAGGGGGGGAACCCATTTGTGTTAACTTGCTTGTCACATTGCCCATCTATTACCTGTTACCAAGATAATGATCATCTCCCCCCAGTCCCCTTGTTATTACTCTCCAGGGAACCCCAAATCTGTGCAAACAGGAGGGAGGCGCCTGTTTCCAAAGCTTATCCAGAAAATCAGTTGCCTGGCCCGGAGGGGGCAGATACCTAAGTCAGGCAGATTTATGTTGGGTGCTTTTAAAGCAGTTGAGAAAGAGAGAGGACTTTGAGCCAGATCCTCAGCCCATGTAAATTGGTTCCTTCCTTTCCTTTTCATGTCCTTGTGACAAGGTATTTAGCAGAATTTGCGGATTCATTGGAATAGGACAGAGCTGTGCTGTGAGTGCTTCTGCTATGGCCTGCTATGTGAATTGGTGTAAGTCAGTATTCCTCTGCTGATTTACACCCACTGTGGACTTGCCTGTCAGAAGTACCCTTCAGTGTAAGTTTGACTATATAATACAGGGACTTAAGCCCTCAAAGGGGCTTAAAACCTTGGGGTTGTCTTTCATAAGGGAGATGGGGCTAGCAATGTGATCTCAGGTTGGTAAGAGCTCCTTTGATTAATCAGGCAAAAGGCAGAGCAGGGTGACACCTCAGAGACTAACTGGTTTAGAGAGGCATAAGCTTTCATAGGCAACAGTCTACTTTCTCTTTATTCATCTTTATTAATCAAGAAACGGCAACCTGCCTATCCAGGACTTGCAGCTAAGCAGGAAGACGATGGATTTATGTTTAAATGGAAGAGCCCTTTCTTGCTGAAATAGCTTCTCAGTGAAATTATCACTTGGCTTCGACACAAATAGAGATAAATCTGTCAGTGAAACCTGCCTCTCATGCTTGCCTCTGGGAGGAGGGGTGAGAAAAGGAGGAGAATGCAATTGCTCAGTGAAATCTAGAGGAAGCTGCTGTTGATTGTGTGGAGTGAGTTATAAAGAAGAGGCTTTGGTAAGGGAGAGGGATGCAGAAACTTGAGGTTTAGTGAGCTGTCAAGGAGGCACTTTTCTGTGCATTGCTGAATTGCAGATTGTTGTGCTAAGATGAAAATTCATGGAGCAGCATCTGTGAAACAGCACACAAGCAAATGAACAAGATTGTTCAGGGATCCAGGGGTTATAAATCCTTTTGCGTAGTGCTGTCTTCCATCCTGAAAGAGCCACATCTTTGGTCAATGCGATGCCTCTGCTCCGTCTTACAAGACCAGCCTTCAGGGAGTCGTGAGTGTATTCATCCTAATACGTCATAATGCAGCATTGGGACACGTGTTGGCTCTTTGCGGCATTGCTTCAATAGATGATGAGTGTCACAATGCAAAGATCATTCAAGTTATAGCTTCTCTTTATTTATTACCATTGCACCAGAACTCCTTGCACTGGGCCCTGCTCACACATGATAAAAGGCAGTCTTTGGCCAAGGACCTTACAGACTAAACAGGCAAGACAGACAAAGGGAGCAGCACTTATCAGAGGGGGAGCTCAGGCATGGGAGAGTTGGGATGGTAATAACCCCTTTGCATGTCCCAGAAGGACATATAGCTCAGGAATTCTTCAGGGAGGTGGGAGACATGGACTTGAGTTTCCTCTGTCAGAGGAGAAAATTGAACTTGTGTCCTAGGCAACTGCTCTCTTCACTAGGCTCCTGTATAAGAGAGTGGTGTCATGCATTGGGCATGCTGGGAGTCACCACCAGATCTAGCCCTTCTGGAGACTGAGACAGGCACAACTAGTTTCTGGATCCTTAGGAGTGTCAAGACCAAGGCACTTTTGTACATGCACCAAAGCCAAACTTTAGGCAACTGGAGAATTTTAAGGTAAAAAAAGTGAGGTGTCTGTGCTGTTTAGGTAGCCCAGCAGGACTAGGTGGCAGCAAGGCAGAACTTTTCAAGATGGCATAATTTTGGACCTAGGGTGATAGATATATAGGATATCCTGTATACTTGGCTGGGATGGCTTAATCAAAGATGATCCTGCCTTGAGCAGGGGGCTGGACTAAATGACCTCATGAGGTCCTTTCCAACCCTACTTTTCTATGTTCCCATGATTTTAAGATATTTACTCTAAAGTATTCTCAACCTACTTCAGGAGAAGAGGGGAGCACACCGCATTGTGTCTGAAGGAACTGCTATTCCCCAGTTTCAAGTTACTTCTGAGGACATCAGAAGCAAATTTCAAACTAAACAAAGTTACACCAGTGTATCTGTTGTGTGTCTGTTACCAGGTGCATTTCATTCTGGGGTACTCCTTGGCTCAGTACAAACCTGCTACCCTGCCAACTAGTGACCAGGTGTTGTAATAGCATCTACTTCAGGCAGCAGTGTCTGTCTACTGCTTACTACTGAATTTACTGTGGAAGAAAGTCTGGGGTAAATGTATTCTGTAGTAAATTATATCATATATCCAGCCTCCTAGGTACCTAAACTCCACCTACATCTCACTTGAAGTCCCTGAGAATGGGGGGGGGGTTGTTTTGTTTTTGGATCTGGCCCCATTGGTGTAGTTAGATGTGTTCCTGCAAAGCGGTTCATCTGCAGTTGTGTGGCCAAGTGCAATTACTCATATAGGGAGGCCACAAGTCTTGATGACACGGCAACTTTGGGGTCTGGGAATGTGCTATATAAAAATATGCTGGGTACTCCTATGGTAGTATGGAGTTATTCAGTGCTGTTGCCTGGGTGGTGACCCTGTCAACAAATGTGCCACTAGTTGTAGTGATTCAATGGCAAAGGTCATCTATCAAATGAACCCTCAGATTAATTTGGCAATAGCTCATTAAACAACCATTGGATGGGAAAAAGCCTTTTGGCTATTGGTGACCCACATTTGAACTAGTGACCTCAAATGGGAGATACCCCACACTGTGACCAATCCATTGAGCCACCCCATCCCTTAAGGTCAGTGCTTTTAAACGGATAATTTATCACCTGCTTGAAATGGCTTCCTTTCTGCAAGGGCATTTGCGTAGGTTTTGTTAAGAAAGGAAATTGCTTCAGGGGTGTCCCCCCTGTTCCCAGTTTTATTGGGATGCTCACAATATGTGATGTTTTCTTAACACTCCAGCTCCTGAACCTGTCCATGTGAGTGAGACATTGCCATTGAAATGAGGGCTAAAAATTGACTTTCTAGCCTTTGTGATTGAGAAGAGCTTAACAATGCTCTCTATATACACCCTCAATGCTCAGAAACCAGAAGAACGAAATGAGTCTAACCTTTTTTTTAAATACTGTTAAGCCTATCTCAGGGTTTGCTTTAAATCTGATTTGTGGCTTTTGAGTGCATGGGGTTGGAGATAATGTTCACACCCAAACCAAGACAAATGTGGACTGTTCCACTGAATTAAGATGGACTTCTCATGGGTTAAACTCACTAAAGTCTGCAGGATTTTGAGCCAGTCTCAGACCTGAGACAGAGCTGCTGATTCATTCCAGACAAGAAACAGAAATAAATTCAGCTCCATGTTTCCTTCTGGCTGTTCTGGTGACACATCTGTGAACTGGGAAAGGTGGCATTAGCAAAGAAAGACCATCCCCAAAAATTATTAAATAACTTGCCTTTCCTGGTGTTTTATGGAATAAATGTTTGCTGTTTCTCATTAAAAGCATTTGATCTAATTTGGGTGGAATCATGTTTTCAAATGCTCCTTGTGCTGTCTTTGCCTGAAGGAAATGACTCCAGCAAGTAATCACTGTAATAGGAGTGTGGCTATTAGTAAATTCACTCCTGGAAGGTTTAACGATGATATATACTATTGACGGTAGAGGGTCACAGTTGTAGGTTTGTAGCAGTGTTGATTAGCATGGAGTGATTTGTCACATGGAAACTGAGTAATTGCTAATGATGAGCTAGTGGACTGTAGAAATCTCACTTAATTGCACATTACCTAGAAAGCTGTCTTATCATTAGGACTAGTTTAATGTTGACTGTGCTGAGCATGTAAGGAACGGTCATTTACCCCCCTGCTGGAACAGTGACAATAGTTACTCTGAAGATTATCCTGCCAACCAGGAGACATAGAGACTTGACTTTTTAAGGCTGAAAACAGACCACCAGTTTGATTTGGATGTGAGCATCTTGTCTTCCAGAAAATCCCTGACCTTACAGATGGACAGGCCCATTGTCTCCCACATTAAGTACCTGTGAAGTATCCTAATTAACACTTTGCCTTAGAACAATTGGGTCTAAATGGAGTCCATTACAATTTAAGCTTTGTGTTTAAAGCACTGTCTCACCCCTGTTTTAATACAAATCATATCTTGGACTAATCAGTTCTAGATTAATCCCTCCAGGTCATCGGTTTTTAGTTTAAGTGCAATCTTTGGTCTAGTCTGTGCTACAGTTCTGCCAGGAAAGGTCCAGTTCTGGGTGTCTGTGCTCAAAAACCTCTCTACAGAAGCAGACCCCTCCTTTCTGCCCTTGGTGTTTCCTAAACAGTGTGAAGCTTCTGCTGCTGTGTATAACTACTCCTGCAGCTGGTGATAATCAGCAGCTAGTGTCTTTTTAGGCTCCACGTCAGGCTGTGGCAGAGCTGCACAGAGGTACAGAAGCATGGGGGTGAGTGGTAATGGCTAAAGTAGCTGAGGCCTTTGATTGTGCAGGAAAATTCCTGCTTGTCTTGGGTACGTGGGATTTTCAAGCAGAGTCTGTGGGTCCCAGTCTAGGTCACCTGATCAGAACAGCTACTTGGGATTTTACCCAGTCTAGATTTGTCCACCAGGGGACTTGCTCCTTCCACCTCTCTGCAATGTACACACACATCTCTAGGCTTTGTTCCCACAGCCGCTCCCAATGCAGGCCTTCTCTTCTGGTAGGGGGATGTTTTCATCATCATAAGAAGGGAATAGGAAGGAAATAAATTTGTGTGTAAAACTGCACTGCCAATTGCTTTCCTACACCAGTACTTCCCCTGTGCTCTGAGCTTTCTCACCCCTAGCTCAGTGGTACAGCCAGGACTTCAGTCTGCTCTTTTCCTAGAAGACAGCGGTAGTAGTGGTGTGACCCTCTTCCTTGGATCTCTGGAGCATATTTTAATAACCTTTGCAGCAGCTGGACATTGGCTGCTGTGGTCCCCCTGTTTTGCCTGTGGCAGGCTAAGCTGTTATGTCTTTCTGGTTATGTCAGGGCTGACTGTAGTTTTGCTAATAGGTTAGACAATGGATTTGTACAGGATGGTTTGGGTAGGGATGATCCTGCCTCAGGCAAGGAGTTGGACTAGATGACCTATAGAGACCCCTTCCAGCCCTACTTTTTATGATTCTATAAACAAGTTGGTTTTCTACAATTACCTCCCTCTGCTACTATCCCTGAAACTGTAGTAAGACCCATCTCTCCAAGTGAGCTTTTGTCTGGCTGGCCTCACAAAAGAGGTTGGATTCAATACTTCCTTTTTACATCTCTGAACACTGAGTCCTAGAGAAACCTGCAAACCTGGGTTAAGCTTGAGGCACACTTCATGGTTAGGAGCAAGTGGCTAGTTTAAGAATAGGGGGAGATGCTGGGAAGAAAATAAAGTGTTAACTAAAAGGTTCAGGGATATAGGTTGTAGCCATGATGGTGTCAAGGCAAAAGCAATTAGAAATCTTGTGGTAGAGGCAGTATCTTTTACTAGACCAACTAGATAGTCGGGGGAAAAAAATTATTTATTTTCAAGCTTTTGGGCTTATGTGCCCTTCCTCAGGCAAGAGAGAATGCAAAGATTGTAAAATTTCTCCCAGGAAGAAATTAAACTTCATATTGCTCATGGGAAATGGGGGATGGTATAAATTCTCCTGGGTAGAAAAGTTTATTTAATGCAAATTAGGCTAGGATAAAAGTTGGAGCAAGCTACTTACCTCAGAGGTGTCTGATGGCAAGCAGGATGTTGAATTTTACTTTTTTTCTTGTCAAGCTGTCACATTGCACAGGAGGACTGGTGCTGGAATGGTTCTCCTGGGTAAGGAAGTTCTGTTGTGATGAAGTTGCTCTGCAGGTATGAAAATTTGACTCAAACAAAAGACTGGAGCAGCGGTGCTTGCATCCAGGTCTACCGGGTATTGAATTTTGCTTCTTTTTTGTAAAAGGATGAAATTTTCATTTCAAAATGGCTAATTACAATTAATTCCATGTTTCAGGGATATAGGTTGTAGCTGTGTTGGTCTAAAGGCATAAGCAATCAGAAATCTTGTGGTAGAGGTGATATCTTTTATTAGACCAACTAGATGGTTGCAAAAAAAAAAATTCTTTATTAGCCATTGCTATTCCTATTGCTGCTACAACCTCTCAGTCAATACAGCAGCTAATCGGGTGGATCTGACACTCTGTGATAGCAGCTGAAAATGGGTCAATTTGCTAGAGCAATCTGCTATGCCCTTTCTAATTTGCCTGATTGGAAAGGTAAAGAAAAGGAGTGTTTATCTTCTCTCCTTTGTAAGGAGGCTTCCTCTCCTGGCACATAAAAGACAAAATTACAAATAAATAAGTCTTAACAGGGCAAGACTGTTCCAGGGAAGCAACAAGCAGAGCAAGAACATAAGCACCGCAACATGCAAGCAGGCATGGAGCTGGGTCCTGACTGTCTTCGAATGCTGCCAGTGCTCCCAACTGGAGCCCAGAATACCTTATGCATCCAGAAGAAAAGGCTGTGACTTGGTTATTTCATTTATCACAAGGTGTATCCAGGGGGTCAGATACTACTCAGCTGGTGTATATTGATGGAAGCACCATTGTTGATGTCAAGCAGCTCACCTTTATTCACTGGTTTCTACCTGCTGAGGATTTGACTCATGCATTCTAGTAGCCTCCTTTTTTTACTGGGATATTAAACTGCAGCCTTTTTCTCTCCTTGTCTGTTTTTCAGAAATTAGGCCAAAGTATTTCAGGCTGTGAGTGGCTTATGGACAGCTCACCATGGCTGTTCCTTTTGTTATTCACAATTTGACATGGTTGGAAAAAAAAAATCAATCTGGTTATACCACCACAAATCTATACTGTAGACATACTTATATCAGCTTAGCTCTTGATTATATTGCTTGAGCATTTTTTTTTTGGCTAGGAAGTTCCTTCTTGAAATAAAGGCTGCATACATGTGTTCAGATAAGCTTGGAAAATTCTCTTGGGTTTTTTTTCCTGGTAGAAAAGCTTACCTCAAGATGCCTGAACTGACATTTGAAGGCTGTGTCCCTGAAGAGGAGAAAGCTTGCAGTGCGGACTCTGTGCAGCCAGGGGGCCCCTGTGCACACATCTTGGTGTGCTCTGCAGGCTCCCTCAATCTGCCTGGAGATGGAATGGCAGCAATGTTCAAGGGGCAGGGGCTGGGACCAAAGCAACCTGGGATGCTGAAGGACTGTACTGTGGTTTCTTGCAGGAGAGAACTTGTATAGACATTTGCTGTCCCAGGAGAAATTCTTCCAGAATTAATTTAGTTCTGGCTGTTCCAGTGTTACTTTTCTCCTGGAGTAGCCATTTTTGCTTTGGCAAAAAAATCCTGAACATTTGTACATGTAGTTTTTAGGCCTGTGTGAAGCAGCTAGTATTCACTTCGGATTCGGCTGATTCGGGGGACAGCGATTCGATCTGGTGATTCGAATCACTGTCCT
>NW_017729025.1:154500210-154500507 GCF_001723915.1 Gavialis gangeticus | reverse complement strand
CAGCTCCAGCCATTTAAGGAAAAAAAAAATGAGAAAAACCCCTGCACTCACCAGTTCCTGTCAGTGGGGGCCAATCCCTGCTTCTCCCCCACTGCCCCATGCCATGTGGAGGGCCCTTCCATGAGCCGCATGAGGCCACTGCAGGCAGGGCAGCCAGTGGGGGGGGCTGGGACAGTGGTTGGGGGGGTCGCAGGGCTCGTGACAGAGCCCCCCATGTAGCAAGGGCAGTGGGGACCAGCGGGGATGGCCCCCCCTGCCCAGCAGCACCTGGTGAGTGGGTCTTTTTTTTTTTTTTTT
>NW_017729025.1:154489542-154500131 GCF_001723915.1 Gavialis gangeticus | reverse complement strand
GGGGGAGTGGGTAGGGCATGGGGCCCGGTAGGGGTCCCACTGTGGTCCCCCCCTCAGCCCTCCCTTTCCCCCCACTTACTGACTCCGAGTCCGGCTCCAGCTCCCTGCTGCAGCCAGCGGGGACTGTCCAAATCATCGAAACTCTCCGAATCTTTTCCGAAGATTCAGAGAGCTTTGAATCAATTCAGACCTTTTTATTGGTCCCCTGATTTCTGTTCAGATTTGGAGATTCTCCTCCGAGTCGAATTGCCACCCAAAGCTTCACACAGCCCTATTAGTTTTCCCTGGGAGATCAAAAACTCTCACAAAAGAAACTGAATGTCTGTACATGAAAAGTCACTATAAGCCAGGGGCGTCCAACCTTTTTGAATGTGGGGCCGGATCATGAACTTCTTATCACCCAGTGGGCTGGCAGGAGCAGGCACTCATGCGGCTTGATCAGTCCGGCCGTGGTCTGGGGGCGCAGGGGTCAAGGGGTGCCACCTGACCCTGCCGTGTCCTCCCTGCCACCTAGGTGGCCTCAAGAATGCTCCCACACCTGCGTGCCTGGGCTCAGCAGCCAGGGAGACATGTGGGGACCCTACAGGGGGGTGTGGGATATGCAGGAACCCTCCCCTGCTCCCTCTCCCCCAGGGCAGCCTGAGCCTGACCGGCAGGGCTCCCTCCCTTCCTGGGGCCCACGACTCACCACCCCCAGTGCTATGTCTGCGGGTGCGGGAGCAGTGGCAGCTTCCCACCCTGACAGCCACAGCAACAGCAGCAGCAGCATCTCCTGCGGGCCTGGCCACAGCATCCCTCACAGCTGGCATCCCCCTGCACCTGCCCTCCCATTGCACCACGACCTGCTCCAGCCAGCACAGCTGGCAGGGACTGGCACAGGGCGGGGCCGGCATGCAAATGAGGAAGGACGGGGTGGGGCTAGGAAGGGACACCGTGAAATGGGGGTGGGGGAGCTGCACTGCATCAGGTACGTCAAGCTGACGCGGTGCGTGTGGGAACCTTGTCCCTTCCCCAGCCCTTCAGCAGCCATTAGGAAGCTGCTGAGGGGCTGGGGGAGGGACAAGGGGTGGGAACAAAAGTAAACCGCGTTTACTTTCGTTTCCTGTCGCAGCACCTTGGGCCTCAGAAAATGGCTTGGCGGGCCGCATGGCGGCCCATGGGCCATATGTTGAACAAGCCTGCTATAAGCAAAGGATAAGCTGGTTTATATAGGCCCACTTAAGGGGGTAGCAATGGGTTTAGTTAAGCTAGTACACTGTCAAGTGCAGACATAAGGGGCCTGAATCCATTTAAATGATGGGGGGAGCATGGTGAGGAGCAAAGAACAACTCCCTCAAAGCAAAGGAGCTACTCGTCTGGCAGTGGAAGTTACATAGTAGGGACCTACAAAATTAACGGCAGAAGTAGGGTGCTGTGAGGCTCCTTTAATTTTGCAGATTTCCCTGCATGCCCTTTCCCCACTGATTGGTGGAGGGTCTGTACTTGCAGCTCTCTCCTGGTTGGCGGGGAGGTGAAAACTGGGGTTTTAAATATGGTACTGTTTTTGCCTTCTGTCGCTGATTGGCTATGGGGCTGTAGCAGCTCCGAGGCTTGTTGCTGACCAGTGGGGAGGCAAAAACTATGCCATGTTGAAACCTGTGGTTTTCACTTCTGTGCCGATCGGGAGGGAGAGGTGGGGCCCCTCTGCCAGTTAACGGTGAGAAGGAGGAGGGGCATGCAGGGGAGCATAAAAGTTTAAAGGGGCTGCTGCACACCCCATTTCTGCTGTGAATGTGATAGGTCCCTATACATAAGGCTTCACAGCTCTCTATGCACTCCTACCATCAGTAGTCTTACAGGTGAAATTCATCGCTGTACAGGGGACCAGTACTAGACATACAAGCACCATGTCAGCGGGATTGCCCACTGCACAGGGTAGGAGCATTTGAAATGCTTGTCCTGTGGACATTCTCACAAAAAGGATTTCACTCAGGCTGGTGTTTATGGAGAGAGGCTGGGTAGGACACGTCACAGAACTTGAATTCCAGCCTATAGTCTCCGCAGCATTTGCCGACCTCTGCCATCTCCTGCATTCTCCTTTTGCCCTCTGTGTTGTTCTAGGCACCCCATTTAGTCAAGTATGTAACTGATGTTCTACATCAGGGTGGCCAAGATGCAGCCCACAGGCCCAGAGTTGCATCATCCAGCCTCTGGGGCTCCCCACAGCTCTGGAAATTTGGTGGCAGGGAAGCAGTGGCCGCATTAATTGCCGGGACTTCAGGAGCTGCAGCAGTTAACACTGCTGCCACTCAGCCTGCCACCAAATTTGTGGACCTGTGGGGAGACCTGCAGGCCAGACAGTGTGGTCCTACAGACCAGCTCTATGCACCAGATCAGGCCCATGGGGTCAGATGAATTGGAGACCCCTGTGACAGAGTGCAGTCTGGAAGTGAGCAAAGGGTACCCTTTTCTGAAACTAATCCTCTCTGCTGCACTGAAACGCTGCTTTGGAACTCAAGAGACCTGGGTTCTGCTCTGAGCTGTGCTGCTGACCTTGGGCAAGTCATTTTACCCTTGCACCACTGTAAGCTAACCATGTTATTATAAGAACTAGAGGAGCTTATTATTACAGAGCCATGTAGACTAGTGATCTAAGCACAAGACTGGGTGCTTGGCGCATCTGAGTTTTAATCCCAGCTCAAATATTGACTCCCTCTCTGGCCTTGGGCAAATCATTTAATTTGTTTTGTTCCTTATTTTTCCCAGTCTGTTTTACAGGGATATAATCTCTATGTTACACATGGGTAGAAGGGCAGCTAATTAAATGTTAGTGAAAGTGCTTTGAAGATTGATATAGAAATGGCAAGCCACATAAGAAATACAGAATAACTTGGCTGCATAGTTCAGAGGGACTCTGGTTGGTGGGGAAAGAGGCTGCTTTTCTCAGGGGTTTTGCACCTGTCTCTTCATTACAGAGCTCATCTCATTTATCCCTGCCTGGCATACTTTGCTGCTGCCTCTGAAATGTTTGACATTGAAGCAAACCTTAGAAGTAACTGGAGGTAACTCCAGTTCATGCAACACACATGGCAGGAAATGTCCTTTCCAGTAATCCAGTGGACATGTTAGATGTTGAAATAAATTTAGATTCAAGGTGCCCTCTTAGCATCCAAACAGTGCTTCCACTTTGCTGTCACATGGGTAAGGCCAGGAACTTGCTGTCATCCCAGACAGCATTGCAAATGGATCAGGAACACATTCCTGCTGTGCAAGTGCTGCCATGGAAGATAAATGCTTAAAGGTGGCAAATAGTGGTAGCATGAGGTTCTTCTTCCAGTGTACCTCCTTCCTGACCTGAAATATCCCCTGGCCACAAGTTGCATCTCATTCTTCAATGGCTCCACTGGCCTAGTTGATATCATAGCAGTAGCATGTCCCAGGGAGCCCAGGGCTGAGCACGGCCTGCCCATGATCAGAGTACACTGTTGGGCTCTGGAAGTGGGAGTTTGCTGGTGAAACTGCACAGGACTTCCCCAGAGCTGCTCTCCAGCACTTTGTCTCCATTAGGCCTGAGAGCAGGCACTGGCAATGAACCTGGAGACTTGCTCTCTAGTGAGCTTCCAGCTTTGTGGTATGTTAGCAGACTAGGGAAGGCAGAGTGTGGGCCAGACTTGCCCTGTCCTGTCCTCTCTCAGACCTCCACTGATATGATGCAGAAAAGTCTAGTTCTGGCCCCATGCCCTCAACTTCATAGAATCATAGAAAATGAGGGTTGGAGTTTAGCTAGTTCAATCCCCTGCCATCCTCAAATATATAATCACAGTCAAGGTTTTATCTAGCTGGGTCTTAAAAACCTCCAGGGATGGAGATTCCACCACCTCTCTGGGTGACCTGTTTCAGTGCTTCACTACTCACTGGAACCTGTATCCCCTTCTGCTACTAGTCCTGAGCCCGTAGCTCTTCATTCCTGGCCTTGTAAGGGGTAGGTACGCATTCTCAAAGCACCTGTAGAGTTGCCTGTAGCTTACAGACTACAAACCCCAAAGGCTTTCCTAGGAGTAGTCTCTGCTTCAGAGATGTTCCTTGTTTTCTGAGGATCATTTTTTGAAGCACTTCAGCCATTTTTGAAATGTTTATTTGACCATGCACAACAGCACGTTCACTCTTTGGAGCACTTCAAAGGCATTTAGAGAGCTCCAAACAGAATGTCTCATCAGGGCTTCAGTTTCCCACCTGTAAAATAGAGATAAATAATACTTGCTCTCTCCTAGTCTTTTTGTTCCATGTGTGTATAGGATGCCAAGCCTCAGGGCATGCCGATCTCAACTGAGGAAAGCTACCCTAATAATACCTTAAGCAAAAAGGCCCTGCTAACTGTGGGACCTCATGCCTGGGAATTCATAGGTGCTCACTACAGTCCCCATGTTTTGTGCAGCTTCTTTGCTGGTTTTTCACTCTTCTCAGTTTGCTGTAAGGTTGGAGGGGGTGGGTGGGGAAGAAGAGAATAATTATGCTGTCAGGGTGTTCCCTCTGCCTTGATTGCTGTCATTGGAGAGAGAGAGAGAGAGGAGTGAACAATACCAGTTTCTAGCAAGCACAAGAGACTGCTCTGCCCTCGGGATCCCTCGGGATTGAGGATTGTATTTACTTCATGCTTTCCTTCATATTCTGGGTGCAGCAGTGTGGAAGGTGATCAACCCTGCTTGGCTGACCTGCCTGTCAGACAGATGTTTAAAGCAGTGACAGACACATCCAGTCTTGGATTAAGACACTATTCAAAGGATATCTTCAGCTGTGCCCCCTTCCCCTTCACTTCCGCCACTCTTAACTTCAATGTGATTTTCAAGTGGTTTTCTTTAAGTGCTCTTTAAGGAAAAAAAAGTTTCCTCTCTCATGCTGGGCCCACCTGGCTGTCTCTGGACCCACCGAGCTTTCCCCTAAAACAGCAGCCAGTTGGACTAACATCTTATAGACAGCAGGGAGCTGGAGTCAGCTACTTTACACATAGAGTGCAGTAAGACTGTGTCCATGTGGGGTGTGAGCTATGAGCAGTGTGAATTCACATCCTGGCATACAGTGCCCTAACTTTACCCCATGGACAGGCCGTCAGTCAATACGGTGTAAAGGAGAGAATATGGGGAATGAGTTCATTTCCTACCACATGTCCCCAAGCATCTTTCTGACTTAATGGGGTTCCACTCAGTGGGGTTTGGACCCAGTCCCTAAGGAGACTGTGGCTAGTGCTGTGGCGAGGAAGTTTGGTGCCCAGGACAAAGCCCCCAGCGGCAGCCCACCCTTGCCCCACACACGGATCTGGGGGCACATGCTCGCCCCCAATGCTTGCCCAGGAGTACATACAGCAGTGGGAGCCACCCTCTCCCATCCCCATGCCCCTGTATATAAGCTGCTCGTGCCTTCATCCCATGCCCCACCTTGGCTGGGCAGAGCCTGTTGCTGCCCCTCCACTTCGGTGCCCAGGGTGGTCTCCCCGCTTGCCACCTCCTTGCTACAGCACTGATTGTGACATGAAAGTGAAGCTGCAGGAATAAATCTGGCTTTGCCCTGTGATGACGGCAAGAAAATGTGCCAGGAATTGTGAAATCTGTGCTAGTGACTGCTAGATTGCTCTAATACAGCTTCCTGCCTAAATGGCATAAAAATTTGAGAGTATTTCTGCCTCAGGAACACCACCTTTTTCTCGGGGGGAGGGGTAGAGGGGATGACAATATTTTCAGATCTTGTTGTTGGAATGTTTGTTTATCCTGAAGGTGGCAAAATTACCCTGAGATAATTGCAGTTTAGCTCTTCCAAGGGATTAGGAAAGTAACAATGGGAGACCCTACAAGTTGGCAGGTAAAGCATATCTGTATATTGGCCGTGAGGGTACCTTTGACTTAATTTAATCCACCTGCTTCCAGATTTAGCCAGCCTGAGCTGGAAGGTCCTTGAAAGTTGTCCCTTAAAAGTTGTTTGTTTTGCTATTTGAAAACAAATGGCTTAAATTTTCCAAAACACTTAGTGATATTGGATGCCTCTGTCTACTGGGAGACCCAGTTGAGACTCTTCCTGTGCTGAGCCTTTTGAAAATAAAGGGCTGGTAAGGTGCCTGAGGTTGCATGCCCAAAGTCACTGACCACTTGTACCAAACATTTTATTATTTAAAGCTTACCTTAGCAATGTAGATCCCTGTGGCATAGGGGTGGTTTTCATAGCCTAGTGCAAGGGTTTCCAAACTGTGGTACATGTACCCCTGGGGGTATGCAAGACCTCTCTGAGGGGGGTGCACAAGAGAAATAGTGTAAAGTTGGATTTAATTTTCATTATAATAATAATAATTGGCATTTAAGGTCTTAAAATATAAAATGTATACTGGTAGGGATACGCGGGCTGCTAGTATATTTGGAAGGGGGTATGCAATAAGAAAAAGTTTGGGAACCTGTGGCCTAGTGTGATCAACATGAACAATGTGTGCTCCCAGAGGCTGGGGGGGCACGGCAACTGCCTGCAGGTAGCGGCAGGGGCATGGTGGCGGTGAGCGGAGAGCTCCCACAGGTGGCCACAGCGGTGTGGGGGTGGGGGGCAGGGGGTTGGCAAGTGCTGACGGGTGGTCATCAGCCACCTGCAGATGCCACCATCAGCATTGGCAGCAGCCAGTGGTGATTAGCAATTGCCCACAGACGCCACTGGCAGTATCGGTGGCGGGCAGGGGGTTGGCGAACAGTGAATGCCTACAGGCACTGCTGGCAGTGTCAGCAGCACTTCTTTTAGGGGATGCACTGCCAATCTCAGGGAGTGCACGTACACCCCCTATGCATCATCAGTGAGTGAAGATGAAAAATAAAATAGAAACAAATTTAGGTCCTCTGGGTTCTGCCCCTGAAATCATCAGAGTTGCCAGGACTAAACTGGTTCCACAAGGCAGGGGTGTCAAATATATGGCCCATGGACTGGATCTGGGCTGCAGAGCCACTCTGGCCTGCTAGACCACCTATGTGACCATGGGGAGTGGCCTGTGTCTCTCAGGCCCTCATGGACATGGCAATCACATGGCAATCTGCATGTGATACAAATGTACTGCAGTGGTTGTCAACCTTTTTAGACTCAAGGCCCCCTATGGAAAACACCCAACTCTTAGCTTTCATTCATTTTTTGACTATGGAAGTATAATAAAGCAATTCTGCAATTGCAAAGAACTCAGAAGAACCACAAGAGGTCAGGATGTTTTTGATACTCTGGATTCCTATTTGAAATCTGTGGGTTTATCTTGTGAATCATGTGTAGGTGTTTCTATTCGTAATATTGCCAATATTGCATAGCACCCTGTTGCACCCTTATAAAGATCTTCAAGCATCCCAAGGTGCTGTGGCAACCTGCTTGAGAATCACTGATGTTCTGGTACCCATGTCCCACAAACCCTGGAGGTGTGTTTTAGCCACAAGGAAAATGGAAGCTGCAGAGAATTCTATGGCCCTAAATCATGCAAAATAAAAGCTAAAAATGGTGAAGCCCAGTACCTAAAAATTTAAAGATGCAATTATTTTTCTTGATTTAGGAGGAAAAGCATGGTCCAGTGATTCAGGCACTAGCCTGGGAAACTGGGTCAGTTCTCTGCTCTGTCATAGACTTCTCATGTGACCTCAGGCAAGACACACACTGTATCTGTCTCACTTCCCTGGTGATAGAGTTGGGATAGTTACACTGCCCTACCTCACATGGGAGTTGTGAGAATAAATGATTGTGAGGTCTACAGAGACTACTGGAGCTGTATAAATACTGTAGTATTTGTGCTTTTCTTTTTGCCAGTATATGCCAATAAAAAGTAAAATATGCACTGAATGTGCATTAATTAGGCAGAATTCTTGTGAGATGCACAAATGAAAGCTCCTTTGTTTTTAGGATTTATATAATCACAGAATACCCAGGAATAAAAATATAACTGTATATTGGACATGTTGGTTATTGTTTATTCTCTCTGCATAGGCAGTAAAAATTATTACAGCCTTGGATTTCCAAAGGCATTCCAAGTGCAGGAGAGAAGGGCACGTAACCAAAACTAATCATGTACTCTGGACCTAGAAAGTACATAAAATATATTAATAAATAATACCTACACTTAAAGATTTCTTCTTGGATATTAATTTTAAACCCCTTAGGATACCAATGAAGTGTGTTAATCTGCAAAACTATGTAGACAAGACAAATATTTGTATTATTAAAAATATTACTTTTTATTATTCAACTATAATTATTTTTAAAATAACATCTATTGTGATGTTGCCTTTTTATGGCCTGGAAAGCAAGTTGCTTCTACCAGCTTATTTAATATACAGGCCTGTCCAGCTTCAGTTCAGATGGGGCTACCCATCACACAGCTATATGCTGCTACAAGGCCAGCCTCCCTGGCTGCATGGGCAGTACCAGTGGCATGCAGCCTCCCAGCCCCCTCCACATGTGTTTCACGAGTGGCGTACTGAGCCTGCCCTTCCCCATATGACAGTAAGAGATCCATGGGCTGCATGCTGTCTGCCTGGTGGACAGCCCTGATATAAGACACCAAACAGGCATCAGGGGATGGCAGCTTTCAGTCATTTCTGACCTGGGTCCCTTTCACACTTGGGTACCTAATATTAGGTACCTATTATGCATCTTGATTTTCAGAGGTGATAAGTTTCTGCAGCTGAAATTAAGGAGGCTGAACACATCTGGTGATATAAGTAATATCTAAGGTCTATAAATGGGTTTATTCATGCACATGAAGGCCAAAAAGGGAGGGTTGAGATGGGGTAGGAAAATCCCATCCAACCAGGAAGTAGCATCGTGTTACCTGTACTATTTTCAAGCCAGAGAGAGGTAGTTAGTTGCATTAGTCTCAGGTCGGGCAGAAAGCTGGATAGGGAAGAACCTTAAAGGCTGTCTATACATGTTCTTGAGAGCGGGGAGGCCATTTTTAATTAAAGCACCGCAGCATCATGTGTATAAACACATTCAATGAGCTTTAGTTAAACACCCCAACAGCCATTATTGAACCCACAGGGGCTTATACATGTGATGCTGTGGCAATGTTAGAAGGTTCTAATTAGAAAGCCAAACAGACTTGATTAATTGAGTCTGCTCCACCGTGTTCTAATTAGAATGCATCAGAGCATGTGTATAGGCACCCTTACTTGTTCAGAGAGGCATGAGCTTCTTTAGGCTACAGCCTACTATATCATAGCATCTGACAATGTAGGCTATAGCCTATGAAAGCTTAGGCATCTCTAAAAAAGTTAATCCCATGGTGCTCAAAGTACAGCCCACAGAGCCAAATAATTTGTCTGCTGATGCTCCCCATGGGTCTAGAAATTTGGTGTGAGGAAGTGGTGACCGCATAAATTGCTGTGGCTCTGGGACCTCCCTGGCTATTAATGCTGCCAGTGCTCCTGCACTGCTGGATTACATGGCTCTGCATGCTGGATTGGGCCAATGCATGGGGCTGGTCCATGCCAGACCTGGTGTACAGTGACACATCCAGTATGTGGTTTTGACCTGATTTGTAGCTCTGCACCTGGTGTGCAGTTTTGGACCCAGCTCTTGGCCCCAGGGCCAACATGTGGGGTTGGACTCAGTATATGGGATTGGACTTGGCAAATGGCTGTGGACCTGGTATGTGGTCTCATAACTTGGCCTATCTTGGACTCGGTACGTGATCCTGGATTCAGCATATGGGGATGATCTGTGGCTGGACCCAGCATGTGGCCACAAACCTAGCCCACTCGGTCAGTCCATATGCTGGATCTGGCCTGAGGACCAGCTGTGCCCCACTCATCCATCCCGCATACTGGAAAGGTTGAGAACCACTGAGTGAGCAATTAATGACTACCTTCTCATGGTGCCTTCTGTGAGTAGCTGTAAAGTGAAACTAAAAGTCATTACCAAGGCAATTGGTCTTTTGATCTTTCCAAATTCAATACACTACACTTTCCAATTTTGATATATTAACTACAGGATGAGCCACAACAACCTCTCCTACCTACACGGGGAAAACTTGACGGTTCTTCCACTTCATGGTGAAGGCTATACCTCACTCAAGCAGTCACCAGGGAAATGAAACCATGTGCAGTCCTTCTATGAACATCTTGGACCACTGTGTGAATGTGGCGTCCTGCAAACAGCACAACACTTAATTGGAAGCTGCAATCTTTACAAATGCCCAGATGGGGCAGACAGAATCTGCACACTGAGCGATAATACTAGACAGTGGCTCATAGATTTGGAAGCTGATGTCTGACACCACATGAGAGAGAGAATCTATAAGATACCACCCTGCCCTGCCTTCTGGCCAGTTCAAGAAAACTATGGGGTAAGCATGGTTTGGTCACCTTGTCACTGACAACAGAGTCCTGGTTTTCTGTTCTGACAGAAGCTTTGTGGAGTGTGGACAAACCACATACCTCCTCACAGAATCCCCCTCCATATTGTTTCACTGAGGGATAGTTTCTCTCATGGGTGACTGGTGCCTCCTGAGACTGGGGGGGCACAGTTTGTGGGCGGCAGTGTCAGCAGCAGGGTGGCAAGTGGTGATTGCCCGCAGAAGCCGGCAGTGATGTCGGCAGCGGAGGGGGGGGGGGGGG
>NW_017729025.1:154484736-154489462 GCF_001723915.1 Gavialis gangeticus | reverse complement strand
CCACCCACAGAAGCCGGCGCTGACGGCAGCATGGCGAGTGGTGACCGCCCACAGAAGCCTGTGGTGGCGTCAGCAGCAGGGGGAAAGCCGGGGGTTGTGACCCACGGAAGCCAGTGGTGGCCAATTTCAGGGGGGGCACATGCCCCCCTGTGTCTCCTGCACCAATTGCCTATGGTCTCTCTTTTTATCTGGCTGTGCTGTGTGACAATAGCTGTTAACCAGCTAGTGCTTTTGCGGGGTTTAACAAGCCATGCTGCTGGTATGGTTTGACGTGAGACATCCAGTGATTACAAGTAGTTTGTGTTGGGACCTCTTTCCACTTGGGAGGTGGAAGGGAAGGGAATTAGACAGTGGGTTACAATTCAGATAGCTCAGTGCTAATGGCCATATCTGTCTATCTTAATGGGCCACTAGCACAACCATTTGCCTTTTAATAATAATAATTAATAAGAAGAACTCTTTGCCCTGTTATCAAATCTTTGCTGCTCACCTTGCATTTCTCATTCAGGGATCTTAAATCTCTTTATAAACATCAATTAATTTTCCTTACACACCCCTGTGAGTGAGGTAAATATTACCCTTACTTTGCAGCTAGGAAAGTTTGCTCATAGAGTGAGACAGTAGCTGAGCAGGCAAGGCAGGAGTCTGGACAGCTAGATGTCTGCTCTGTCTTCTGTAGCACAGGAGCTGGTAACATACACGAAGGGAGAAAGGGAAAACATGGATGCAGAACCTGCCTGCTGATGCTAGTTTAAGGAGACAAATTGAACATATTTTTGGGATTAGATTAATTGGAGCTCTTAATGGAAAATGAAAAAGGAGTCTTTCTTTGGGAAAATGGGTGGGTTCCTCATTGCCATAACATGTGGAATACATTTTTTATTGTGTACCAGAGTGTGGAATGGCTGGCTAGAGGGCACAGTAGTGTGGTCCAGTGAGTTCAATATAGGTTTGAGAGCATGAACGGTGTGTACCCCTGGCAGCTGGGGGGGCACGGCTGTGCTGGGGGCGGCAGGAGCATGGTGGCAGTGAGTGAGGAGCTCCTGCAGACACTGCCAGCACTGTCTGTGGTGGGGGGTGGCGAGCACTGACTGGGGGTGGTGATCACCTGCATTGTCAGCGGTGCCTTTTTGCAGGGAGTGTACCACCACACTCAGGGGGTGCGCATGCACCCCCTATGCGTCACCCCTGTTTGGGAGGCAGGAGCAGGGGGGCCTAGACCCAGAGGTGGCTGCCAGTCAGGGATCCCCAGGGGTGCCAGGGGCATCATGGCCTAGACAGACATCCTGGCTGCAGGCATCAAAGGCAGGCAGTGTGTGCCTCCTCCCCTCCAGCTGGGCCAGGATCAGAGGCTAGGAGGTGTGTGTGGGCCTCTGTGCAGGTGGCAGCAGCTTCCTGGGGCAGTCTGTTGCCAGAAGGCCCTGTGGGTGGCCCTGCTCCTGCTCTCCACTGTCTATGGGTGGCTGCCACCACCAGCACCAGCACCACTGGGACAGGACAGGACAGGACAGAACAACCCCACCCCAGAGCCAGCAGAAGGGCAGATGAGCAGCTGGGGGCGGCACGGAGCACGTGCCCCCACCCCCTAGGGTGGCCCCCGGCCTGTCCTGCAAGGCTGGGGGACCACAGCCTCGCCTGCGTGACACCCGCTGGGCCAGGTTGGGGCTGGGGCCACTTTGACCTAAGTGGCGCTTGTGCCCCCTGGCTCACCCTGGACGTGCCAAGAAGGCTGGCGGACCCAGCCACAGCTCTCTGGTGGCACAGAGGGGACTTGCCCTCCCCTGGTTCGGTGGGCCTCCAATTTTCTGTTTGCCCAGGACCCCAGTAAATCTGAATCTGCCCCTGGTCAGGAGGCCTGTGTTCCAGTCCTAGATTTGCAGCAGACTCGCTCTGTGACCTTGGGTGAGCTACTGCTTGGTGCCGTGGTTTCCTCACCTGTTAAAAAAGGGATGGTAAGGCGAGTCGTCCTTTCTAAAAAGTGCTTAGGTTTCATGACTGAAACATGGAAAGAGAACGTTAAGCCTTGTAGGAAAAAACCTTGCAAGTGCAGTGGAGCACTAAGCAGTGCAGCAAGGCAGCTATTCTAGGTATGTCTGGCTGCTCAGTTTCCTCTCCTGAGGCCCCCCACCCCACCCCACCCTCACATTCCCCTTGTCGGAGAATGCTGTCCATGCTTATCACCCCAACCCTGAATACTTTGCTCTGGCATGCAAAATGTATTCCATTTCAGGGCTTAAGGGGTTTGCTTTTTTCCCATTCCCTTCAACTACCCTCCTTTAAGGATCTTCAGCAACTGTCAAGACCACTCTTCCCTCCATCACCTGCAATTATGAGCCTCTCCTGAGATCTAAGTGTGCTACACCCCTTGCAGTGGCTGAGAGCCCCAGGCTGGGACTCTACCTGGGGCTTCTACATGCCAGATTGGAGCACCAGTCATTATGCATGCCTGGACTCTCCCTTTTTGCAAACTACTTTAATGACCCTGGATGATCCAGTCTGCAATTATACTTCATTAAACTCTGCTCTGTCAGTGCTTGCAGCTGATCCCCTCACACCACCCTATGGGCAGACAGTGTGGGTTTGTGCATGGATACAGCTTTCCCATCTTTTTCCTTCTTCCCATTTCAGGTGCTATCTTTTCCCCTAGGGCCACTGACTTGCACCAGCAGGACTCATTTACAAGGGGGTGTTAAGCACTACAGTGGCAGAAATCTCTTGGCACTGGTGTAGAGCCATGGATAATCAGACCTTTGAGCTCCTACACACAGGCCTCAAGCCAGAGAAGTGCTTGAGCATAGGTTTAACACAGAGCACGTGAGGAGTCCTGTGTCACCCAAGGGTTTAGAGCAGGGGTGGGAAAAATAAAGCCTGTGGGCTGGATTCGGCCAGCCAAGGGATTCTGTCCTACCTGCGGTGGGTCCCTAGGCCCCACCCAGCCCAAGCACAGGGGGCAGCCCAGCTCATGGTGCATGTGGCTGGTCCTACCAGGCACGCAGCAGGGTGGAGACTGTGGCAGCTGGACCCATCTTCCCAGCAGCCCCCACAGTGGTGGCTCACTCTACCCAGCTGCTGACAGTGTCCCTGCTGCTACCAGACCTAGCCCTGCTACCTGGGCACCCTGCCCATCTGCCCTACATCCACTGCCAGGGGTGCCAGACAGAGTGGGTGGGTGAGTGGGTGGAGTCCCTGTGGAGACCAGCTTGGGACCCCCATGGGCAGGGCACACTTGGCTGGGTGGATCGGATGGGGCCACAGGTGGGTTGGAAGCAGCATCCATGAGTGGGACTGGGGCCAGGATTGCGGGTCTGGAACAGTGTGGGGCCACCCGGGCAGAGCTGCAACCACTCCCTGTACGTTCCTTGCCCGTGGAACCTGCATCTGTCACAGTGATGAGCGGAGAGCGGATCTCAGCTCTGTCCTGGGCCGCAGGCCCACACTGTCACCATCCTGTGATCCCGGCTCCTTCTACCCATTCCACTTCTGGATGCTGTCCCCCACCTGCCCATGACTGCATCCCATCTGCCCAGCTGAGTGCACCCTGCCTGCATGGAGACCCTGCCTACCTGCTGCCCCT
This sequence comes from Gavialis gangeticus, assembly GCF_001723915.1. Taxonomy (NCBI): domain Eukaryota; kingdom Metazoa; phylum Chordata; order Crocodylia; family Gavialidae; genus Gavialis; species Gavialis gangeticus. The sequence continues at coordinate 154,485,888 of NW_017729025.1, read as the reverse complement.
GGTGGTGGGTGTGGGGCAGATAGGCCCAGGGCCAGATAGGATCAACTGCCCACCTCCCCTGCCAGGTGGGTCAGTCCTTCCCCCCCTGCCCTGGCCTGCAGCAGCTTACCAACACTCCATAAGTGGCCCTTCCACCCAAATAATTGCCCACCCATGGTTTAGAGTCACTCTTTGGAGCCACTTACGTGTTTAGTGTTAACCTATGGGTTAATGTGCCTTGTTGGATCGGGGCCTTGGTCCTTAAGGAGAGGATCCTGCGTGTTGCTCTCCAGCATCCCACTCCGGTGCATGCAGTAAACACCAATGTTGTGCAGTAGAACATTTAGCACAACTGCTCTAAGGATAATTTTGCTCAAATGCTGAGACTGAGGAGAGGGATGCGGAATTCACAGAGGACCTGCAGGGAGAAAGGGTTGCTCATAGCTTGTAAATACAATATATACAAAAGGCCCACTGGAGTCTAAGATCGGAGGTGGACTGCTGAGGACTGAGCATCATAGACAAGCCACAGTGTGGAATGTGTATATATCTGCAGGGATACAGACAGATCAGATACACTCTGGAAAGCCTATTGCACCCTGTGGGACTGGTGAGTATGTGTACCCTGATGCATGCACACTTTCAGAAGGAGTGATTGCCAGTCCCTGAAGTTATCCAACACTGGGCTTGGGGAGCGCTGCAGTGAGGAGCCATCTCCACCTTCAAAGAAGAGAGGTCAGGCCTAGATAAACAGTACATGGTCCCAGTAGCTCATCAGAGGGTCACTGAGGCAATAAGGAAAACTTCAGCAGCTGTAGTGCTGCTTTTGAAGCTAACAGTAAAAGATAGGTCAGGAGGTCACCCCTCTCAATGCCCCTGGGAAAGGGGGAAGATTTCCCTGGAAGCCGTTGAAAACATTAACTAAATTAGTGTGACTGCATTGCTGCTAAATGCTGGAGAAATCCAGATAGACCAGGTCACAGGCTTCCTATAAGCAGTGGACACTAATTGATGTTTGCCTTCCCATACCTACCAGCATACTTAATGGGCCCATTTCCTAGCAGGAGGTAGAGGGGGGTGTGTGTGTGTGTGTGTGTGTGTGTGTGTGTGTGTGTGTGTGTGTGTGTGTGTGTGTGTGTGTGTGTGTGTGTGTGTGTGTGTGTGTGTGTGTGT
>NW_017729025.1:154475466-154484517 GCF_001723915.1 Gavialis gangeticus | reverse complement strand
GTGTGTGTGTGTGTGTGTGTACACAAAACACAGGGGCAGTACCTGTGAAAATAAATGTTGGTGGGTTTTGGATATCAAAGGAAGGTCCCCTTCTCTGCTCTTTCATCTACTTGCTCCCTTGCCTCCTTTGTCTTCTTCGCTCCCTTCTCTTCCTCCCCTTTCATCCTTCTCTCCCTCTGCTCTTCTTCCCTGTGCCACACAGCCCAGTTTCTGACTGAGTGATTGTGACTTCAGTGGTGAGTTGTAATAATGAGAGAGAAGGACCTCAGTTAGCACTTGCAGGTGGAAACTCCCCTGCCCAGATCTTTATTTTATTTTCCTGCTGGCCCCTTTCATGAAGCAGGGAAGTTGAGAGTCGGACCCAAACTCTCGGCTGTTCACATGCTGCACAAGTTTGGTTTTTGCTGCTCAGGCCCATCATTAAGTGGCATTTTAGGCAAATGGTTGATACCTTGGCTTAGCCCATGTTTGCACAAGTAACAGGTCATGCTACCTGTGGACAGAGCGTTGTATGCGCATGATTGATGTACCTTTACCAAAACATCTGCTATACTCCCAACTCAGCCAAGCACAAAGGACAGGGGCCAGAGGGACCGCTTCAAGGACACCCTCAAGGTGAACATTAAGTGTGGCACTGACATCACAAACTGGGAATAACTAGCCCGGGACAGGGCTACATGGCAACGTCTTGTGAGAGAAGGTAACTCTTACTTTGAGGAAAACCATCTCACCCTGGAGACAGAAAAACGACAAACAGAAGGAAAGGAAACAAGGCTGAGAAATCTGCAATTTGACCTTCCCTTTAACCACCACCTGTGACATCTGCTGAAGAGTTTGTGGCTCTAGGATTGGCCGCCTTAGCCATCACAATCCTTTACTTGACCCGTGGGAATTATTATCCTCAACTGTGAGGGATCACCAACAACAGCACAAGTAGCAGTCCAGGATGACTAGTGATTTTACAAAAGGACATTCATTTGTCCTAATACCACATTGTTCCAGCTCCCTCTTTGTCCATTTCATTTACCTATCATGGCTCAACATAACCATAAATGGTCACCTCCCTGCATTGAGGACTATTCCTATGGTTCCTGACACAATGGAGCCACTGAATGTGGATTGGAGCAGCCACATTAAATACTAATGGTACTGTAGGCAGTAGCTGGTGGTTGATTCAGCAGCAGAGGTGTACAAGGCACTGTAAGAATACATAAGATAATGGGGTCCTTGGAGCCAAGCAATTTATAGTCTAAGGGCCTCATCTGCAGAATGGGACTGAATGCTGCAAGGTAGCACAAGGAACTGGGACTACTCAGCAATATTAGCCAGAGCAGGCCCTACGTTAACAAGTAAGGAAATGAGACCAGTCATTTAACATTAGACTCCTGATGTTCTGTCTTAGGAGAACTGTTCATCTAGCCCAGTTAGATTCAAGGCACCCCTCAGAAAATGCCAGCTCTTAGCTTCCACTAATTTTTTACCATGAAAAAATAATAGAGCTCTCAAGGCACCCCAGGGTTTCGTGGCACCCTGGTTGAGAATCACTGATCACACTGAAAAAAGCAGAACAAGGACCAATGGCAAGGAGTTAAATCTAGACCAGTCTGTGTTAGAAATAAGACATCAGGTTTCTTTTGTTTTGTTTTGTTTTGGAACAGTGGAGATGATTCACCGTTGGAGCAAATTACTGTACCAAAGAAAGAGATAGATTCGCTGTTGTTTGAAATCCTCCTTTCAAAACTGGGTGTCTTTTGGGGAAACCAAGCTGAACTCACTGCAAGGGTCACTGGGTGAAATACTGTGCCCTGTGTTATGTAGGAGGTCATACTGTAGCTAATCATGGTGGTCCTTTCTAGCCTTGTAATGTATTGACTCTGAAGCCTGAGCTGTGTTTGGCTCTGATGAATTCTAGTTTGTTGCCTGCTGTGATGTTCTCTTTTCAGCTTATCTATTTACCTTTTTCCTTTGGTTGTCTTAGAAACAGAACAATAAATACTTTTTTAACAAGGCCATCTATTACTTTCAAAGTAGCATCTTGGTATATGTACAAGGCCTCCAGCATAATGGGTTCCTAATCTAGGCGCCTGTAGGGTGTAATTTAACACAATTCACCATCATCATCATCACCATGATGTCTGAGGGAGCAGGTTCTAGAGGGTTATACAGAAACGTGCCTCTTTTTCACAGCAACCAAATCATCAGTTAAGTCCATCAAAATTGCAGCCACCTTCACTATACCTCTCCAGATGACCTGAATTATGTGATCAACATGGAGTCTCTTTGTGGAAAAAAATTAATTCAGATTGACTTAAAACACAGGACTATACCTTGCATTCATTAAATGTGTAGCGCTAGATAGAAGAGTCATTGTATGATGTCTGCCCTGTTGGTCTAGTTGTTGGGTAAAGAGGGAATTACTGCCATGTGATCAGTCTTTCATACCTTCTCTTTCTGAGAAGGTGGGGATGGCAAGATGCTTAGCCTCACAGCAGGAGGTGGTGTCTGACTTTGCTCACAAAAAATCCAAGAGTCGCCAGGTTGCGTTTCAGATAGTCATTTCCAGCTCTTCTTATATGGAAGGACTAAACCCATTCTGCAGCATGGAGAATGATAGAAGAAATGCAAGATGTCAGCCCTCTAAACAACAACCCAACCAACCTACATTATTCTTGTCCAGTCATTCCAGACAAGGGCCTGATCTAATGTCTAGTGAAGGCAGCTGAAGTGAGACTTTGAAACTCTGTGGAATTTCAACAAGCCATAGGCTAGGCCCACAAGTGTTACAGTGCCCTAAAAAAGCCCATAAACCAGGAGTGCCAAAGTCATCTGGCCCTGTGGAATGGATGAGTAGCATGGGCTGGTCTGCAGACCAGATTGGGCCTGTAGACTGGCCTCATCACCATGTGCAGCATGGGCCAGACTGGCCCTGTACTTTGTATGCAATGTGTGTACCAGACTGGCCCTGTGCATGGCAGATCCATCCCAATTGTCCAGTGTGCACTGTATATAGTGTCCAAGTCCAGCTTGAGACCTACAGGCAGCACTGCAGGCTGGATGATAAGACTCGGTGGGCCAGATCTGGCCTACAGGCTCGATCTTTGTGACACCCCTGCTATAAATAGAGAGGCAATCTGTGGATTCACAACCCACCCAAAAGTGAAACACACCCAGTTGGCTCATAAGACCACTGAATAGCCCTGGTGCAGGGTGACTGCCTGGATTCCATTTCCCAGATTTCACTTGTCTGCCTCGAGGGCAGTCTGCCACTCAGTTACACGGCATGCTTTATTTATGCTAATGCCTGAAGTGTCCATTTTCACTCCTGGCATCAGATTACAGCTCTTAAGGAGGCTTCCATTGATGAAAAAAATGTCACCCCAACTTATCACACAACCTCTTAGGCCAAGAAAGTGATCCTGTTGTCAGGGAATGACAGTCCTTACTTGGGAAAGGTTGCCTGGATTCTGGTCTCTGCTATTTTACCTGGGAAGGGAAACACCATGACCGCTATGGTGGTTGGGGAAGTACCCTAACCAAGGTAATACAATTAAAATGGCACTGCATAGTGGAGGGTTGCACCCTTGTCTGCTTGCAAGCAGGACTCCCTACCAGAGCCTCATAGTTAGCTTCCCACTGGCAGTTTCCAGTGGGAGGATTGCAGCTATACGTCAACTTTATGGAAATGGGAGACTTCTCCCTAGCTTGGTCTGCAGCCATACAGCTGAAGGCAAGTAAAACTCGGGGGCAGCAGAAGCCTAAGTCTCCAGGCTTGGGCCTACAAGTAGGTTGCCCGCCAAAGGATTTGGAAGCATCTGAAGCCCCAGGCGGGGGTGGAGGATGCTTGCTGGTAGCAGGGCCACATATGGTTCTTGAATGACTCACAGATTTGGAATTGATTTGGATGATTTGGCTTGGGAAATGAAAAATTTTCCTTAAAAAGAAAAGAGTCTGCTATTTTGCCTAGAGAGAGAAAACATGCCCTTTCATGTGCTGAGCCAGGCAGTCAACTCACTGTGCGATTTATCTTCAGTCCTTGAAAGTTAGCTGCTGAGTCAGGAAAGAACCGTGACTCAATAACTCTAGGAGCATCAGCAGGTCAAGAGGTGTACTCCCAAGGTCAAGCAAGTCCAATATGTCAAGGAGATGTAAGGAAAGTGCAGTGTGCTGTGCGCTTTATATGAGAAGGCACTTCACTCCCACTCAATCTAGGAATGCAATCTCTAACTCCTGCAGCAGGCTACACCAGTTGGGTGACCATGAGGTAATAGGCACCATGACTGATAAACTTTTGGGACTGCAAACAGAAAGGGCCTGATTTTCACTGAGCATATGTAACTCCAGTTGACATCAGGGCAAGTGCCAGCACTTCTGCAATTCAAGTGCTTAATTTTAGAATTTGTTGAAACATAGATGATCACCCATCACAGTTGTCAGTACAAATTCATATACTGAAGCATTGGAAATGCTGCTGCAGTGCCTCATGGGACATATAATCTGGACACCTCATTCCCATTGTCCTCCATGGTCTGGGACAGACATTGCATAAACCAGTTTGACCCAGATCAGTTAAGTTTGATATACTACATTCAACCAAGTTTATCTCAAACCAGTTTCACCCATTTCCAAACTGGTTTGTGTGCACTGAACATCTGTTCTTTTACAGCTTTAAATCAGTTTCTGATCACTTAAACTGATTTATGTGTAATGTCTGTCCCTAGCCCATATGTCAGACTCCCTTGTTGAACTGCTGTTGTCTCCATAGAAATAGAGTGCTTGTAGTTGGTGCTAGCATGCCTCTGCTAGCCTTGGGGGTCCCTGGAGAGTTTGTACTCCATTTGCTTAGCCCGTGCCTCCCCTTCTTGCTGGTGTTATCGATGAGCAGTAGATTGAGCCAAAATAACTACAATAGTTAGTATGTGCTACAATCACACCTTCATTTTGCTGTATAGATATATCCTATATCTGAAATAGCCTTGTAGCCAACAAGTTTTCTGATTACATATCTTGAAGGTACCTCTGCAGAGTATCAGGTGGACCAATAGACAATATCATTTTCTTTTGAACAAGTTAGCTGTAGCTGTTATCCTGTCTGAAGTACAAAAGCTGCAAATGGTATCACAGAAACCAGGAAATCCTGCCAGAAGATAACTCAAGTACTCAAGATACTGAGAGCACTCTATTCTTATTCCAAAAGCAGCTGAAGTGTTCAGTGTATAAATATCATGCCAGCTTTCAAGCTAGTAGGCTGAATTTTTCTTCATAAAATTCCTTGCTGTACAGCTCTGCTGGGATTAGCAGTGGGGGAGCCATTATATAGACATAGGAAGATTTCAGCCACCAAAGTGGTTAATCACTTGGGGAAGAGCCGTAATTACCTGTTTTAAATTACCCATTTTGAATTCTTGAGGACACAGAATGGAATTCCATTCCCCTTTGTGCTTGATGGTGCATAGGTAGAACAGTGAGAGATGCTACTGCTTTTTATGTAGTTACTACCCTGGGAAGAAGTCCAAAATATGATTGGATTAATGGTTGATTAACAGTCATAAAAGCAGGAATAAATAGTTACCATTTCTAAACCAATCCCAATGCACAGTTTCAGAAGCACAACAGTGTCTAACGTTCAGTAATAGATCAAGGTGCGAGTCTTGGTCTTTCAGACATTTGGGGCTTGTCCACTCCAGGCACTAGGCTGGAACAGTCATTTTACACTAACTACCCCTTTGGACATTCTTATGCTACGTTGAGAGGGTAGGTGCTTTGTAGCCACTGCAGTGGCTGCAGCTTGGGTAGACATACCCAAACTAGCTTTAAACTAGTATTGCTAGCAGTGTAGCTGGTGCAGCACTTGGGCAAAACCCGCCTGAGAAGTTGGGTGAATAGTGGGTGCTTCATGTGTGCTGAGCTTTGTGCTGGCATGGCTACACAGCTAGCCGTCTCTGTAGAAGCTAGTTCAAAACAGTTTGAGGTATTTCTATAGGGCGTGGACATACATAACACTTAGACCAGTTTAAATTTGGACAGAAACTGATGTGGACAGACATACAAGCCTGTTAAACTGGTTTAAAGCTTCCTGGAATGGTTCAGAAGTGTACCTGGAAAGCCAAGTACCATTTTGAACCAGTTCACTCTGAACTAGTGTTATGTGTGGATACCAAGTGCTTTGTAACAGGGATCTGGTTGGTTCTCCAGGCATCCCACACTCCATTGCTCTTCACCCCCTCCAGTGCTACAACTGGATGCTTTGGTTGGCAGCCAGAACTCTATTGCCCCAAGTCAAGTAAGCACACTGCAGATTTTGGTCAATTTTAGTTTACTGAAGTTTATTGAATTCCTATTAAGGAAAGAAAGAAAAGAGACCAAATGAAAACATCTCCAGCCACAAGTCACCGACCCCATGGGGCCCCCAGAGTAGGTGCAAGCACCCTTCCTCCCCCCCTCATCCACTCACTGCAAAGCATGCTGGGCTGGGTACTCATTCCCACAACACTTCACACAGAATTGTGAAACAGTTCCCAATCAGTGACATTTTGGAATTGTTTCTTATATGTGTGTGTCTGTACCTCGAGTTGCAGTGACTGCAGGGTAGGCAGATCCTGAGAATGTCTTTGTGAGGAATAGCTGTGGGGCTTCAGTGTCACGCCCCAGTTGATTTTGCAATAGCTTTCCTAGCAGATATGAGTAATTTTATGCATGTGAGTTGTCTATTAGACATAAAGGGACTCCCATGCATAAGTATTTCCAGAACTGGAGACTAAATGACTATTTTGATATGGCAGGTGGTATGTTATATGCTTGTTTATTGATACCATAATATGTTGCAGTAACTGCCTTTGAATCCTGAACCTCTTCTGGTTCTTATTAAAAGAAATTGTAGGAAGTGCACTCTGTAATGGGAGGTAGTTTGATTCTGATTAGAATCTTAAACACATGTCCAAAAACAAATCAGAAAGCAAGCAAGCAAGCAAAATTGCTCTCTTGTGAGAACTGCTTTTGGATTTCTTTTTAATTATTATTTTTGTAGACTGTAAAGTCTCCAGGGCAGGGCCTGCCTTGAATGATGCCTGATATGTTATCTAATCTTATAATAAAAAATAATTGTAATAGACGATAATCCAAAGCAATCAAAAAAACATTTAAAAGTCATTAAAACTGATGAGTGACATCATTTACAAACCTCAAGGACTTAAAAGCAAGGAAATAAATAGTTAAGCCCTCTCTATACTTGACAGTGCTTACATGGGCCACAGATTTTTTTGGCTACAAATGGGGGACAAACCCCAAGTGCTGCCTAAGGTGGGGTGCCCGAATTAAGCCAGGAGGTGGCTCACCATTCGATAACATCCTTTCATCCCCAGGCTTGCACTTTCACACAGCAGCTGCAGCACCAGCAGCAGAAAGCACGCAAGCAGTGGTAATGATGGGGTTGGTGGTACTGAGTGGCAGCAGAGCACAGTGTGGGGGCAGTGGCTAACAGAAACAGGGTGTTGTGGGCTGGGAGGAGGTGTCAGAAAGGGTTAATCCTCTTGCCACATTTTTTTACTGTCAAAGATTGCTCTGTGAGCCGCAACCCTGCAGCAGCAAAACTCTAGCCGCTGCCCCTGCTCTGGGCCATGTGCTGCCACTGCCCCATGGCCAGCTACACCTCTGATTTCATCACAGCACAACAGTCCTGTGAGGCACAACCACCACCACTATCCAAGGGAGGCGATCCCCTTTCATTAATAATTTCAGCATATCCACATGTCTCAACATCCTTCTGATTCAATTACTGATGCGTGGGGCCTGATACTCCTTTGTGCTCTGTCTGTTTTGCCTTTGGGGTGGTAAAACAAGCCAGTGGCTAGCTGTAAATACCTAACAGAGAATTTTTGTTGTGGAAACATACTCCACAATGGCACAGGGTGCCTATGTCACTGACACACCATTCACTTGGCAAAAGTAGGGGTGTGTGTGGGAGAGGCAGTGTAAAGATATGCCAGGTTCTCTGCTGGCCATGTTAGCAGTGTGGAAAATGAAAAAAGCCATAGACAATACCAAATGGCTGTTTCCCTGCAGAGTTTTAGCTCACGTTCCTCAATAACCAATGACCTGATTCAGTCAGAGTTTTCTTCCACTTTGCACCAGTGTACCTCCATTGTGTAACTCCACTTTTACCCCATGAGCTGGAGTCATTTAGCCATGGATCAAACCCAAAGCATGGCGGGGGAGGGGGTTGGATTAGTTTTTGTAATATATCATTGGTTAAGCTCGGACACTGAACCCAGCGTCATTCCTGCCCTTGGTGAGTTTCAGTCATGGGCCCTAACCCTGAAAAGATTAAACTCTTTAATCATGCGATTAAAGCATGTGACAGTAATCCCAGCACAATTACTGTGTTTGATAAGTGATCACACATTTCATATTAAGCATGTGCATACGGCTTTGCAGAAACGGGGCCTATAACCCAAATGTGGGACTGCATTCTGATCCCATTGCTCTTGATGAGTAGTACCTTATTCTGCAAGTGGCTCTATTGATTTGTAGCGTAAACTACAAATTGCCAAATAAGCACTTGGAAGGAGATGCAGACATATTGGTGTGCTGAGAAACAGGAATCACTGGAGACAAATTTTTAACTTGTTACTGATATTTTTACAGAGTGAATGGGTCATTTGCAGAGAGCTGAGAGAGGAAAAAGTGAGGGGAAAAATGCGACACCCATCTTAGCAGGGGCCTTGCCTTCTGTATGGGTAGGTGCTGTGAGTTAATGCTGACAATCGTGAGTTCAGTAGATAACAAAAGGATTTATTATAAAAACAGGAGCGATCATAAGAAGTCAGGTAATCATATGCTGAGGTACAGACTGAGATAAAACAATAAACAAACAAAAGGAAATATCAAACAGTAACCTGTTCTTACTCTACACCATAAACCCAAGGCTGCAGTTCCTATTCAACACAACAAGTTAGAAAGCAGCATCTGCCTCTGACCTTTCCACTATGCCCCCCCTAAAATTTCTGCTACAAGGTTATTTAACTTCTCTCCTAGCTGGGGTCCAACAGCCTTCCA
>NW_017729025.1:154465196-154470466 GCF_001723915.1 Gavialis gangeticus | reverse complement strand
TGATTCAAAAGTCCTTCCTCCGATTAGCAGGGACCTGCCTTTTGCCAAAACCATTAATCATCTCCCTAGCTCATGATGCATTTTTGTTTCTTCATTTCTCAGCATTTAGACTCCAGAATATCTAAAGTTGAGGGCCAGCCTCAGACAGTTCTCATCTCCTTCAAAAGCTCTCATCCTTAAGGGCTTTGGCAGCAGACTGGAGTTTAGAAAACATTGAGTAGGCACATTTCATTCCAGGCAGTTCCTCTCTAAACAGATAATTTTTTCAGACCCCACAAAGATCTCTGCCAGGAAAGGTGACAGTTTTATGGCACAGCCCTATCATCAGAAGAACACAGGCTTTTAATTATTTTTACAAAGCTGGTTTATCTTACTGCGCTTGACAGTAACTCCCTAGTGGGTTTTTTTCACTCAGTAATAATCCAAATCAACATGCAGCTGGGATTTCCCTTAAAATTTAGAGACTGGTAATTAAAGAATCTGAAATCTTATAAGCCTCTGCTATGATCATCTTGATGTTTTGTAAGCCTGGTTTGAGAGACATTTCAATCGCTCCTCTGATCCCTGCTGGTAAAAGTTTCCCGTATATCTATACGGGCATGAGCCATGTCGATTCTAAGCAACGCAGAACTCACTCCTGCAGTGAAGTACTTCTCAGCCACTCCAGGACTGGATCCTGAAATCTTTTTGAGTTTGGACACCAGAATCTGACTTAAAAACTGAGAAGGAGGAAGGAAGGAGGATATGAATAAAAATGCATGGTTTGGTGTTGCACCACTGAAGTCAATGCCAAGTTAAAATGGATAAGGTAATGCATTTCTGGCACAGCCAGCCTGGGGAATTTATTGCCAAAAATATCACTGAGGCCAAAGGTGTAGCAGGATTTTGGAAAGAACCAGATAAGCTATACTGCTTCCGGTTTAAGAGACCAGCCCACCTGAAAAAACCTGCTTGAAGGCACCTTTGCCAGGCACCATGTTACTGTGAAGTTAAGGCGTGTATGTGCTGGGGGAAAAGAATGGCTGAGTCCCTGACAGCAATTCATATACTGTTTCACAGTGTTTAAGGCCAGAGAGGACCAAGAGATCATGTAGTTTAACTCCCTGTATGTGATAGGCTATCAAGCATCACTCATAGACCCTTACATTAAATCTAAAGTCTATAGTTAAATTAAAACAGGGATGTTAAAGATACAGCCCACGGGCCATATCTGGCCTACAGAGCCCTCCCATCCAGCTCACAGGGCTACTGGGGGACCACCAGAAGTTGGGAGGCAGGGCCTCTTGTGTGAAGGCACCATTGCCAGGCATAGTACGTTACTGTGAAGACAAGGCCTGTATGTGGTTGGGGAAAGCACCAGCTCCAATTACTGACCCTGTTGGACATGGCAACCAGCAGCAAGGGGCAAGTAAAGTGCAAACACAGGCCTCGCTCACCCTAGGACTGCTGAACCCCCTCAAAGCTATTTCTGGACCCTCACTGCTGTTACTGTCCCTGTGGATCTGACCTGAGAGAAGCCCTGCAGCTGGATCCAGCTAGGGTAAATTTGATACCCTTGGATTAAAGTTTTTCAGTTTATAGGAGATTAAGCCCTGTGCTGTGGTCAGAAACAGGAGTGATCCAGGTGCCACCAGTGCCCCATGCTCCTGAAAGGGCAAGGAATTGATTATTGAGATGTATCCAGAGTTTCCCAGCAAGGAAGGCAAAACACAGGTAACAGGTTGTTTCCTTACTGGTGTAGCTAGGATTATAGCAGAGCTCTCCCCCTCCCTCTACCCTCCTTGTAAGGCCATATCAGCTTCAATTACTGTCACCTGGTTGCCAATGAGGCCCTGAGCTTGAGTTCTGTATGTGTCATTGTCTTAGGGCTACTTTGTTTAAAGAAGTGCTAAGCTTTTACAGCCGGGAAGGACCTGACCTGTGGGATTTCTTTGGCTTTTAAAAAGTTACAATTATTATTCAGGTAATGTAAAAGCGCTGTTGTAGCCCTGATGGTCTAGAAATTATGCGAGAGGCAAGGATTTGATAGGGTGATATCCTTTATTATTATTCAAGTAGAAAGCAGGGCAGAATTGCATTTTAGAATTAACTAATTCAGAGACTTGTATGGGATGGTTTGGATAGAGAGTATCATGCCTTGAGCAGCCCCACTTTTCCATGATTCTATGGCATGTCAATTTTCAGTTTCATCTTAAAATAAAAAAGGTTGATAAAGCTAATTTTGAAGAGCGGAACAAAATTCAGCTAATTTTAGATGAATAATGAAGCTGTGTCCACATTGCTCTTGGCATATTGTTTTAACAGAATGGCCTCACCTACCAGTCAACATTTACTAGGGAGGGATTTGTTGTTTTTTTTATTGAAATATTTTGGGATCCTAAAATGCATTTCCTTGCCCACCCTAGACTCTGAGAAAGGTTTAAGCTTTGGTCCTGCATTTGGTAGGCCGGGCTGACAAGTGCCCACACACCAACCCACAGCAGGAGATGGAAGTGACCAGTTGCAAACTATAGTATAGCCTTAGTTTGTGAACTACGATGAGCCCAGACCAAGTATCTGGTTGCACTGAAAAATCCCAACAGCAGAACAGTGTGGGCTGGTTTGGAAGTTCCTGATGGTTCTGCACAACTCTTCTCCAAACCTCCTCAGAGGAGGTAGAGGGGAAGAAAAACCCCATAGTGAACAAATCATATCATTGTTGGCTTGAAGATGGTATTTAAAGATCTGTTTTGAGGGAATTGACTTATAGGTATAGGTGTATGCATTAGAATGGGTCGAGATGGGCAGCGGGGGTTAACTGATTTCTAAAGAGCTTGAGTCTTACACACACAGCTTCTCATAGCCCTGAAAGCAGACCAGGCTGTCTGCCACAAGGCCAATGAATGTACATAGCCTAAGAATTGAGGGGGCATGCCATAACACAAGATCATAGCCTTCACACCAGACAGGTTGTCTAACACAACAAGGACACAGCCTGGGAAGCAAGGAAGTATGTACTGTACTGTTCCATAACATGAGATAAGTGGCACCAGCTATAAGGCCCCAGAGCAGAGCGGGAAACAGACCAAATTAGGAGAAGGCCCAGAAGGCTACATGGACGTGTGACCACAAAGAGACAACCAACCAGAGATAGCCAGGGATGAACAGCCATCAGGAGTCATCAAGAGGGAAGGAGAATACAAAAGCAGAGACTTGAGAATAACAAAGGGTCCTTTCCTGTCCCTCCTTCTCTTCCTCTTTGTCCCTCCCTGTCCTGCTCCCTGAGAGGGGTCCCCATTCCTGTCCTCCAGGAAGGGTCCTGTGAGACCACCATGGACAGAGGGCACACACTGGCAGCCCTTCTCATGCCCCCACTGGAGGAGGGCTGTGGGCCTCAGCATCCCACCTTCAGGCTGCTGACATCTGATGCAGGAGAGACAGCCTCAGAGTGAAGCCTACATCCTGACCAGATATACTTTGACTCTGATGACACCCCTAGGAATGGTAGATATAGAATTGTTTGATTGTTTGTATTGTTTCTTTTCTGTTATCACTCTGTATCAGTAAGTTTGACTATTATCGAATGGAAAGGTCGTGGTGGGTCTGAGGGTTGTGGTCTCCCAGAACAAAGGTATAAGGGCTGGGTCCTAAATCCAGTGCCAACATGTAAGGTACCTAACCAGACACCTTCTTCCAGGAGTCAGCATTCCTGAAGTGGGCAGCAAGGACTGGAAGAAGAGGCCCTTTCAGTGGGAAACTAGGCATGGCATTGAGAGCTGGATCTGACCGCTTGTGGGCAGCAAGAGATAGTTAGCCATGTTAGTCTGAAGTCAGGCAGAAGGTAAGACACCTTACAACACTGATTCTCAACCCTGAGATCCTTTCAAGGGTGCTGTGCAGTGTTGGCGCTATTTGATGTGCAAACATGATGCATGAAACAAACCCAGATATTTCCAAGAGGAATCCATTGCAGTAAAAGCATTCTGACTGGTGGTCTTTCTGAGTTCTTGGGGACAGAGAAATCCCTCAGATAGCCTATTTTGTCAGAGGTTTGTACAGTATATTGTCATTGGCAATTTTTGATTCAAAGATGTTCTCCACCATGGCTCACTGATGGGTCTTGAGGTGACTTAAGAGATAAATCCTTGAGCCACAGGTCTGTCCACAGAAGTTGCAGGTCTTTCTGCAGGGGAGAGTAGACTGCAGGCTGGGATTCCTGTTCATTTTCTTCCTTCACTGTCTCTTCTCTGATTCAAAGGCAAGAAGCTTTAACCTGAAACAGATTACCACTTGGTTGTCAGATTACCGCTGAAGTCAGTTGGCAGCTATCTCCTTCTGACTCTTGATGTTGGCATCCATTTTCTTCAGATATGCCTTCAGTGTGTCCTTGTAGAATTTCCTCTGGCTGCCTCTCCAGCCATGACTAAGTTGGGAGGAGAGCGCTTGTTTCAGCAGTCGAGAGCTGGGCATCTGCACATGATATCCAGTCCAGTGAGGTTGGTGCTTGAGGATCACTGACTCAATGCTGGTACCAGTGGCTTTGGCAGGAATGCCAGTGTCTGTGCGGTGATCTTCCCATTTGCTGCCTGAGGAAGATTTTCCAGAGGCAGCGGCGGTGATACCTCTCCAGGCTCTTGAGATGCAGGGGGTAGGTCACCCACATTTCACATTCATAGATGCTTGTATATACAGCATGAAGAAAGAGCGGAGTCTTGAACGGCGGAGACACTTTTTTGGTGCGGTGGGGGAACTTGGTACTCCCAGGTGAACCATGGTGGGTGTCTGTGTGTGAAGGGAGATGTCTTTGTGAACTGGCCTTAGGACCAAGCCATCAAAAAAAACAAAAACAAAAACCAAGAGCTTGGAGACTCCAGGCTTTATAAAGTCATAGAAAATGAGGGTTGGAAGGGACCTAAGGAGGTCATCTAGTCCAACCCCCTACTCAAGGCAGGATCATCCCCAACTAGATCATCCCAGCCAGGGCTTTGTCTAGATGGGCCTTAAACCTCCAAGGATGCAGATTCCACCACCTCTCTGGGTAACTTGTTCTAGTGCTTTATTATCCTCCTAGTGAAAGAGTTTTTCCTAATATCTAACCTAAACTTCCTGTGCTGCAACTTGAAACCATTGCTCCTTGCTCTGTCATCTGTCACCACTGAGAACGGTCTAGCTCTGTCCTTTGGAACCCCTCTTCAGGTAGTTGAAGGCTGCTATTAAATCCCCTCTGTCATCTCTTCTCTGGACTAAATAAGCCCAGTTCCCTTAGTCTCTCCTCAGAGCTAAAATAAAAC
>NW_017729025.1:154459393-154459663 GCF_001723915.1 Gavialis gangeticus | reverse complement strand
GGATCGGTTGGTAACTCGCGTCCAAGTTTGCGAAGTGCAGAGGAGCCCGTGACCTTGTGCGGCGGCGGCAGGAGGAGGAGGAGGAGCCGCGCTGCCTGTGGCTGCCCCGGCTTCTGGGAGAGGAGGATCCAGGCAGGTCGGTGCAGCCCCGGCGGCTTCTTCTCTGCTCCCCCCCGGCCCTGCTTGCCCTTCTCCCAACACCCCGCTCCCTGCTTTCCCTCTCTTGGCCCTTTTTCCCTCCCCCCCACCTTTAGCATGTGCCTTCTTGGA
>NW_017729025.1:154453508-154454393 GCF_001723915.1 Gavialis gangeticus | reverse complement strand
CTAGTCAGCCCCCAGCCTGTACTGGTGCATGGGAATGTTTCCTCCTAAGTGTAAGACTCTGCACTTCTCCTTATTGAACCTCCTGAGATTCCTTTTGGCCCAGTCCTCCAATTTGTGGAGGTCTCTCTAAATCCTAACCTTACCCTCCAGCATATGTACTACTCCCCCCAGCTGGGTGTCATCATCATTTAATCATCCAAAAAGAGCACACACCAACTATAGATGCTTCCTCAGCCTGACAAAGGGCATTTATACCCAAAAGCTTGCAAAGAATTTTTCTAGCTATTTGAGGGTTTTTTTTAAAAATTTTCCATATTCCAAGCCAAATTAGCCTAAACAAATTCCAAATCTGAGAGTCAGCCCAGAATAGGGTGGCCATTGAGGTACCTCAAGAACTGTCCCCACAACCATGAATGCCGTGTGCCTCCCAAGGCTGGGGGGGCATGGCAAGCTCCTGTAGGCAGCAGTGGCAGTGTCAGCAGTGAGCAGAGAGCTCCCGCAGGCAGCCATGGCGGTGTTGGTGGCAAGGGTGGACTGGGCGGGGAGCTTCAACAGGCAGCTGTGGCAGTGTCAGCGGCGGGGGGTGCTGAGTGGTGAACAATAGAGGACATAAAGGTATCTAGTTTCATATCAATAGAGGACAAAGGACAGAAGACCAGAAAGCTGAATTGTCCTTTATAAAACTGGATGAATGGCCACTCTAGTCCAGAATTGTAAGTGGCCTTACTACTGGCAAGCACCCTCCGCCCCCCATCTGGGGCTTCAGATGTTTTCAAAACCTTTGGTGGGCATCCTATGTATAGGCCCAAGCCCAGAGGCTTGGGGTTCGGATGCCCCTGAGCATCGGCGACTGGTGCTGCCTTACTCAGGGCACGTGCCCCCCCC
>NW_017729025.1:154452166-154452556 GCF_001723915.1 Gavialis gangeticus | reverse complement strand
CTTTAGCATGTGCCTTCTTGGAGCGGGACCCCCAAATCCTTCAGCTCTCTGTGTTTTTTTCCTTTTTATTTTTAAAGCCGGGGGGTTTAATGAGCCCTTCTGGGTTGTGTCTCCTCACCTCCTCCCTGCAGGCTGGAGATGGAGGGTCCAAGTTCCCCTTCATCTCCTTGGCACAGGCTTGTGTGCCAGGGGGCTTGTAGCCGCCCAGGAGAAGGGCCAGCCCAAGCCCTGCCAGACCAGAGGAGCCGGGATTGCTGGCTTGTGCTTCAGGAAGGGGGGGCATTGCTCAGAGGTGGAGGACAGGGGCTGTGGTGAGTGCTGGGGCTGGGCAGGGGGGTTGTTTTGTTTAAGGACTAAAAAAAAAGTTAGCACAGCTGAGAATAGGAATAG
>NW_017729025.1:154446627-154447166 GCF_001723915.1 Gavialis gangeticus | reverse complement strand
AATCTGAGAGTCAGCCCAGAATAGGGTGGCCATTGAGGTACCTCAAGAACTGTCCCCACAACCATGAATGCCGTGTGCCTCCCAAGGCTGGGGGGGCATGGCAAGCTCCTGTAGGCAGCAGTGGCAGTGTCAGCAGTGAGCAGAGAGCTCCCGCAGGCAGCCATGGCGGTGTTGGTGGCAAGGGTGGACTGGGCGGGGAGCTTCAACAGGCAGCTGTGGCAGTGTCAGCGGCGGGGGGTGCTGAGTGGTGAACAATAGAGGACATAAAGGTATCTAGTTTCATATCAATAGAGGACAAAGGACAGAAGACCAGAAAGCTGAATTGTCCTTTATAAAACTGGATGAATGGCCACTCTAGTCCAGAATTGTAAGTGGCCTTACTACTGGCAAGCACCCTCCGCCCCCCATCTGGGGCTTCAGATGTTTTCAAAACCTTTGGTGGGCATCCTATGTATAGGCCCAAGCCCAGAGGCTTGGGGTTCGGATGCCCCTGAGCATCGGCGACTGGTGCTGCCTTACTCAGGGCACGTGCCCCCCCC
>NW_017729025.1:154445119-154445759 GCF_001723915.1 Gavialis gangeticus | reverse complement strand
CTCACCTCCTCCCTGCAGGCTGGAGATGGAGGGTCCAAGTTCCCCTTCATCTCCTTGGCACAGGCTTGTGTGCCAGGGGGCTTGTAGCCGCCCAGGAGAAGGGCCAGCCCAAGCCCTGCCAGACCAGAGGAGCCGGGATTGCTGGCTTGTGCTTCAGGAAGGGGGGGCATTGCTCAGAGGTGGAGGACAGGGGCTGTGGTGAGTGCTGGGGCTGGGCAGGGGGGTTGTTTTGTTTAAGGACTAAAAAAAAAGTTAGCACAGCTGAGAATAGGAATAGGTGTAGGAACCGGCAGCCCTATAACTCTTGCCCCCATGCCCCCATTTGCTTTTAATGCAATGGATTGTCTTTTCCAGAAGGGCTCGCTTGTGGCATCCATAGCTAGGACTCAGAATCAGGCATGTTGTTCCTTCCCCTTCTCTCCAGTGTCCATCCTTTCCCTCCTGTCTGGGCAGCCTTTTGCCCTCTATCTCCCTTGCGCCAATCCCTGGGCAGTGTCCACCAGCTCTCTGAGGGCCAGCGGGCACTGTCCAGTGTGCACTGCTGGGTGTCCCCTTCCAGATCCTTTATTTTAAACCTGTGACCTTACTCCCTTCCCTGTTTTTCTTTTCTGTTTTGTCCCAAGAAATGAGTTGTTACTTT
>NW_017729025.1:154439386-154440119 GCF_001723915.1 Gavialis gangeticus | reverse complement strand
GTGCTGAGTGGTGAACAATAGAGGACATAAAGGTATCTAGTTTCATATCAATAGAGGACAAAGGACAGAAGACCAGAAAGCTGAATTGTCCTTTATAAAACTGGATGAATGGCCACTCTAGTCCAGAATTGTAAGTGGCCTTACTACTGGCAAGCACCCTCCGCCCCCCATCTGGGGCTTCAGATGTTTTCAAAACCTTTGGTGGGCATCCTATGTATAGGCCCAAGCCCAGAGGCTTGGGGTTCGGATGCCCCTGAGCATCGGCGACTGGTGCTGCCTTACTCAGGGCACGTGCCCCCCCCAGCGACCCGTCAGCGACTGGGGGAGGGGGTCCCCCACCGCCGATCGCACCAACCTGGGGTGGTCCCCATGCTGGCTGGGATGTGGCTCCCCCGCCAGCGCTCGCAGGGGGGCATTGGCACTCCTGCCTGCCCATCGCCTGAGTGGGGGGCACGGCCTGACAGGGGGCGCACATGCAACTAGCTGAGCTGGTCTAAGAAAAGAGATGGGATTCACCCAAAGAGCCTGGTACGCCCGTGTCCTCAGACCAACCAGGCTACCACCTACACCCCGGCCGACCACCATGTAAAGCACAGCACAAGCCAACCAAGTACGGCCCCCTAAGGCCCAGGCCAGCGGAGAAGAAACCCCAAGCGCGGGAGGACCCGGGCGCGGCTCGGGCCGTGTGGGGGCTGGGGGCAGCGCACCTGCCAGGCGGGGCGGGGCGGGGCGG
>NW_017729025.1:154427284-154438354 GCF_001723915.1 Gavialis gangeticus | reverse complement strand
TTGTTCCTTCCCCTTCTCTCCAGTGTCCATCCTTTCCCTCCTGTCTGGGCAGCCTTTTGCCCTCTATCTCCCTTGCGCCAATCCCTGGGCAGTGTCCACCAGCTCTCTGAGGGCCAGCGGGCACTGTCCAGTGTGCACTGCTGGGTGTCCCCTTCCAGATCCTTTATTTTAAACCTGTGACCTTACTCCCTTCCCTGTTTTTCTTTTCTGTTTTGTCCCAAGAAATGAGTTGTTACTTTCTTAGCGGCCTCCTCTTTTAAGGGAAGCTTATACTTTTCCTTGGTGGGGATCAGCCCATGATCCCCTGAAAGTAGCACATGGGCCTGCCCGGCTCACAGCTCCCTGGGGTGTCAATGTGTGAAGTAAGCATTGTCCGTTGACCCTAATAAGCGAACAGTTCTGTTGTTAGGTACCTGTTCTTTGTCCTTCCCAGGTCTCTGCCACAGCCCATGCCTTCCTTCTCTGACCCTCCAAGGAGACTTAGTGTCATAGCACAGTGGGCACAGGTGGCACTGCTTGCAGCAGGTTTAATTCTTGTTGCCTGGGAAACTGTATTTACCCTCTGTTTGGCAACAGGAGTCACAATTGTCTCCTGGCTCTCTGCTAAGTTAAAGCAAACACGGCCTTTGATGCTGTAACTTCTGTGTGGAGGGTTTCGGCACTCCTGTGCAGCAAGTAGACCTGTCCTAGTTTCTGCTGAGCAGCAAATCTCTTTGCTTTTGCTCCTCTTAGCTCACTCTGACAGCACTACAGAAAGATTGGGAAGGAGGAAGTGTAGTTTGACTAATCTGTGTGTGTGTCTGTGGTGACAGGGATTGCTGGTACTTGGGGCCACATTCCTTGTGACTTTTTTTATGAAGACATCTTACTGCTGTTCCTTTTCTGCCATGATGCTCATCATAGGCCACCCTCTTCCCCATCTAGCCAGGCAGTCCGATTCCCAGCTCTGCCACTGACTCGTGCAGTGACCTTGGTCGAGCCACTTTACTTTGCATTTGTCAACAAAGCTATGCGCTTTGTGTATGAGCAATTCAGATGATTCCTTCTAGTCTTGTGTGCCAGGTTTAATTGTAGCCATTCAGGAGAGGGAGGAGGGACAGTTAAGTGAAAACTTCTGAGGAATGCGAAGTAAGTGGGTGGGTGAATTAATGTGCACTGGGGGTAATAAAAGTAAAACAAAATGGAACAGGGTAGAAAACGATATTGTAAATTTTATAGAAATCTGTTATAACCCTCCCCCCCCCCTTTTCCTGGTCGTCTTCCCTCAAAGATGTAGAAGGGGTTAAAAATCATGAATGTCATGTAAAACCTGAAGAAACTAAAAAGACTTGGACTGTTGCTTAGCTGGGGCATGAAAAAGTGAATGAATGGCATAGAAAAGAAAAATAGGAGCACTTCTTTCTGCTGCCCCAGGAAAGAACAAGGACATGTTGAATGAGACAGCGCGGGGGTGGGGGGGATCCCATGAAGTAGAAGGCAAGAATTTGGGATTATTTTTTAAGTGATTTTTATATTTCCAGCATGTGTGAGTGAGAATTTTCCCAGGCATATTCCTGCCTTCCTTAACCCTCCTTCCCCAATCATTTGGTTTGCTAGCCCTGCTGTAGTACTGATCTGCATCCTCACATGCTAGTTGGGTTTAACTAATGCTTGTGAAGTGTTTCTTGGTTACTCAGCTGACTGGTGCATCTGCCCTCTCAGCTTCCTCCTCTTTCTCCCTGTTCTGGATTGTGCTTGGTTGCTCTTAGTTTGAACCATGATGTGTCTATCAGCAGCCTTCTCTTAGGTTTGAAAATCTGTCTCTGGGGCATCCTTCATGATGTGATTTAGGGCTGCTTGGCTGGTTTTAAGCCTATTCGTTGCCAGCTTAATTTAATGAGTGTGTTTTTGAGCTTGTGTGTGTGCAGGTGCCCAGCAATGAATATGGAAGTAGTTGTGCTGCTCAGGACTCTGGGAAAGGAAGAACCAGGAAGGCTGCTGGCCTTAAGGTTATGGCACATAGCTGGAGCTCAGCATATCTGGACTTGGGTGACAGATCTGCCCCAGACCCCTTGGTGTCCAGCTTAAAGTCACACTAATCAGCATGGGCCTCAGTTTTTTACCATCTGAAGAAGAGGGTGCTATTTTGTCACTTTTTACCCTGCTTTTTCTCTGGGTGGTCTGTTTAGGTCAAAGGTAGGCAACCTTTTCCAAGTGTGGTCTGGAATGACCCATCTTGGGTAAGAGCTGGGCTGGCACCAGGACCCACCTATTGCCAGTGGTCGTCATCCCCCCCGCCCTCCACACACACATGCACGCACGCACACTCCAGTGCTGCTGAAGCCTCCATCCATGGGTTGGATTCTGCCCATGGGCCATACGATGCTGACCCCTGGTTTACATTGTAAGAGTTTTGGGGTAGGAACTGTCTCTTACAATGTGAATCATGCAACCCTGATTCAAAAATCCTGACCTTGCATGTACTTACAACTTTACTTAATTTCTCTGAGAACGCACCTATAAAATGGAGATGCGTAATTGTTCAAGGGACTGTGGCCTCCGAGAGTCATTAATCCTTGCAGGTCCTCGCTGAAAGGTTTCAGCATTATAAAATTAACGTCTTCATGTATTTTTTCAGTACTTTGCTAAAAGAGATCCTAATCGTCTGTCGGTAGATATGCATGTGGCATTGTTAACTGATTGTAGTCATGCTTAGAAGCAACAAGAGGATGTGCCAGGGGCTATAAGAATACAAAGTAAAACGTTGCCTTCCCCTGAGAGTAAGTGGTTTAATTTGGGCATGTGAAAGGAGTGAGTGAGTTTCTCTCTACATCCAGTGTCAGCACTTCCCTGAAAAGAAGCAGGTGGAACTTGCAGGGATTTCTCTATTGTCCTTGAAATAAATTGGTAGCAGTTAGGGGCTCTAAGGAGACGGTCCCTGTTCATTTTGTTTTAAAATTCAGGTGGCCAGAGTAACAGTGCTCACTTTCCATTGTTGTTTTTTTCTTTTGAAGTGAAATCATCTATTTAGCAAGCCTGGCTTCACTAGTGATGGGGGGAAGGGCTGGGGGGAGAAGCAGCCCTTGATTTGTTGTTTAGCTTCAGGCAGAGTAATGCAGCGCCCATAAAAATGGAAATCTTCTAATGACCGTCCAGGATAAAATGACTTGGAGCGGCTCTCAGCTCTGCAGAGCTGGGCAGACTGTCCTACCCGTGACTGTCTTGGCATCCACTAGGTTTTAAACCCATTTACCATCTGCACAGCTGTGGCAAAAGCTACTCTGTGCTTGTCTTTGCACTGTTTAATGAGTTGTGAGCCAGCTTAGCTGCCTCTTTCTGCCTGCCTCTCCCTGGTACAGCTGGACTTTGTGGAATTGGAGCAGCAAAGGCAGGCAAGAAGACTTAAGACTCATTCTGCATTGGTCTGGATCATCTCAATTGAACAGAGATTAGAATACACACGATACAGCCTTTTAGCACTGCATCTTAGCCCTCACGGAAGCAGTTTGTGCTTTTTTTTTTTTTTTTGGTCTGCCCGGAGAACGTTAGCTGGGACATTGCAGCAAGGCCAGAGGGAATATGGGAGGGTTTCTGGAGTGGTCTCCTTCCAGTTTCTCCAGCTCTGAGACAGCCCAGATGAGGATTCTTCATGAGCCAGCTGGACTTCTGCAGAAGCTGCCCGGGGTGAGTAGAGGGTGTGTTTGCTGGCCAGTGGAAGGAATGTTTGACAAGGGGTGGGGATGGAGGGAGAACCGAAGAACTGGCTGGAGTACTCCTAGAGAGGGTTTGGGTTTCTTTTTTTTTTTTTTTTAAGGTCATCCTCTATTTGTGTTCAAAGACAGGGATGGACACTGGGGCTTATCCAAATCTCAAGTGCCCATCACTTGGGAGGAGGTGGGATATGAGGGAGTTTTGGGAGAGGGGTTAAATTCCATGGCAAATGGAGTAGATAAGAACTAGTATGTGTTTACATAGTTTGGATGGTTTCCTTCTGGAAATTCTGATTACACTCAACACATTAGCCCTGCAGCAGGTTGCAGATAAGAATGTGCTTGTCTCTTCATTTCTCTTGCCTTGTGACTGTTACTCATAACTACTATAAAACAATAGCGAGCTAGAGAAGGATGAAGTGGTTTTTGAATGTTGTGCTCCCTGTACCTCTGGAGAGGAGACAGAGACCGCGTTAGCCTTGAGCATTTCAGTCAAACAAAGCAGGTGTTTGGCATCATTGTCCAGTTCAGTTCTTGCCTGCTAGAAATCAATTTGGGGGATCATGAGGCACTGGCTGTTCATGCGGGTACAGAAATTGTGGTCAATGCAAGAGAGAGCATTCATGCATGCATCTCATGAGCTTTCGCAGCAGAGACTAGTGGCGCCTGATCATTGGGGGCATTGAGAACTCAGGTCCTATTGAATTTTGGATGCTGGCACTTCAGAATCATGCACATGATGCATGGGGTAGAGCGGGGGTGAGCAAAATGCGGTCCGTGGGCTGGATGCGGCCCACCAAGCCATTTATCTGGCCCATGGGGCCTCTAAAAAATGAAGAAAATTAATATTTATCTGCCCCTTGCTGCTTGTCATGCGGCCCTTGATGGCTTGCCAAAACTCAGTAAGTGGCCCTCCGCCCAAAATAATCGCCTGCCCCTTGGGTAGAGGGTAGAACATGAGGAAAGGGTGTGATGGCAGTGTCCCCATAAGGAATGAGAAGGAATTGGGGTAGGGGAGTTTGCCTGAGTGTGCTGAAAGTGAGGGGGAGGGAAAAAGTAAACTGCTGAAGGTTTAGGTGGCTTCAAAAAAAATGATCCAAAGAGACACCTCATCATTGCTTCTGAAAAGCCATCAGGCTGCTAGGAGAACCACTTGGAACTGTGGTAGAGAGGGTCCAGAGGCAAGTGACAAGAATGGTAAAGGGCTTAGAAAGTGAGGAGAGGCTGAAGGAGCTCAGCATGTTCAGCTTGCAGAAAGAAGTGCTTAAAGGGGGACATGATAGCAGTCTTCGAATACTTCAAGGATTGCCATAAAGAAGAAAGAAAGCACCTTTTCTCTCTTGCAGCAGAGAGGAGGATGTGGACCAGTGGTCCGAAGTTATGGCAAAGTACATTTAGATTGGATATCAGGCAAAACGTCTTCACTGTTAGAATAGGCTAGTGAGAAAAGTTGTGGCCCCTCCATCACTGGAGGTGTTCAAGAAGAGGTTGGATAGGCACTGGTTGGATGATTCAGCGTAGCTAAGCCTGTGTTCTACTCTGAGTATTTCCCATGCTTCTGAGCTTTGCTGGTTCCCCCTCCCCCTTCCTTTCTGCTAGTGTCAGGGTGTTTTTAAGCTTCCCTTGGAGGCATTGGGTGTTGACTACAGCCAGGACTAGGGATTTTGGCTGGAGTGTGCCAATGCTCCTGCTGGAACCAAAGCTGGAGGTTCCTAGCTAAAGGGTCTTGCCCCTCCATTCAGGGTCAGACTGATCAGCATATTTGGGGTCAGGAAGGAATTTTACCACATAGTCACATTGGTATGGATTGGGGTGGGCTTTACCTCCCTCTGTAGTGGGGGGAGAAGGGGTGCATGGTCTCCTTCCTGGGATCTCTTGAGCATATATTAACAACCTTTTATTAGGGGTGCACCGATAGAAATTTTTGGGGCTGATACTGATAGCTGATTTTTAAGGAGGCATATCGACTATTATGATATGGTTTCTGATACCAACCTGGCAGCTTGAAGAGCAGTGTCCAGTTGGTAAGTCTGTTGTGGTGGCAGGGGAGAGGGGAGGGAAGGAGTGTGGGGGGACAGAGGGGTGGTGGATCAAGGCTCCCTGTGGTGAGGGAGGGAGTGGGATTGGGACAGGGCCTTGGGCAAGCGCTGCCCAGCTGAGGTGGGGCAAGTGCGGGACGGAGCCGTGGCTTATCCAGGGTGCATTGGGGGGGGGCAGCTCCCACCGCTGCACGCCACTGGGGGAGGGAGCATATGCCCCCAGATCTGCACGGAGCTGTGGCTGGGCTGGGCCCGGCCAGACAGGGCCGGGCTGCGCTTGGGGTGGGCAGCAGTGGTGCTAAGAGGCGGCTATGGAGGGGGTTGCAGCCAGCCCAAAATTTGTTTTAGCCCCCCATATTGCCCCTCCCAGCACTGCTGACACCCTGTCTGAGTGCAGCTGAGCCTGGCCCTACCCCAGCTCTGCTTTGCCCTGCGCTGACCCAGCAGCACATGCCCCTACCTTGCCCTCCTCGACCAGCAGCAGAAGCAGGGGCAAGAGCAGGGGCAGGAGCTGTTGGACGAGAGGCTCCCAGACAAGCGGCACAGATCTGCCCCCTGCCCCTCCCCGTGCCCCCCAGCCAAGCTGCAGCTCCGTCCGGCACCCTGCCTCAACTGGGTAGCACTTGCCCTCACCCCACTCCCTCTCTCACCGCAGGTCACCTTGATCTGCACCCCCCTCCCCACACCTTCCCTCCCTGCTCTCCGTCCACCACAACAGACTTACCAGCTGCACACAGCTTTCCATGCTGCTGGGCTGTGCTCCTCACTGCCTATGTGCTGCACTGCGGCTGCATGCGCACACAGGCTTTCATCGGCCATATTGGGCCAATTTCCGATACAGACAGTTTTCTTCGTATCAATGCCGATCCGATATCAGACCAATGTATCAGTGCACCTCTACCTTTTGTAGAAGCAGGACGTTGGCTGCTGTGGTTCCCTTGCCTTACCTGTGGTAGGTTAGGGCATTAGGTGCATTGTGTTAAGGTTGAAGATAATCTTATGAAGAGTTTAGATTATGAATTGTATGGAATAAGAGGTAGGGATGATCCTGCCTCAGGCAAGGGATTGGACTAAATGACCTCTGGAGGGCCCTTCCAGCCCTACTTGTCTATGATTCCATGGCACCGAGAAGCTGTGATAAGGGAACACTAGTGTGCTGAACAAGTTTCTGCAGGCAGCAGGCACTGAGACGTGCAGTGGCATGAACATGGCAGCCTTCACTGTCAGCAGAAGAATGCCGCGTTGTGCACTCTTCCACTGAGCTTTGCCGGAACCAGGAAGAAGTATGAGCACACCCACTTAAAACCTCCAGGGATGGACATTGTCAAAGCAGGCTGTGCCCAGTCCTTCGTCTTGTACAAGAGCTGTTGAGGAGCTGGGAACGCACCCCTTTAAGAACTGTGAGACTCTGGAACTCCTGGTTCAGAGACGATACCTGTTATTAGACCAACCAAGAAATCACCAAAAAAATAAAATCTTTTTTTTTGATTTCATAGTTGGTCTAATAACAGGTATTGTCTCTGAACCAAGAGTTGCAGAGCTTTGCATATTTTTTTGTCTCAGACCAACACAGCTACCAAATACATCACTTTCAGAATGGCAGTTTCCAAACACCCCCCTGAGAGAAGTATGTGTCAGAAGCTTTTCTGGGAAGATTGAGTAGGATAGAAAGCATTCTCTGAACCCTGCATGCCCCTGTTATCCAGCAGGGTTTCTCATCTCCATTACCTAATGTAAAAGCTTGGCTCTCCCATAGGGCATGGACCAGGGTGTTCAGGGCAGTTTGGTAAGACCGAGAGGGAAGCTTCAGATTTCACTTGTGTGGAGACCTTGCGCCTGCTGGAATTCCAGGAATCCTTTGCTGTGCTTTGCAGTGCTGTTCTTTCTGTCATGGTTATCACGGACGCTGCTGGGATGTCTTCACAATAATTCCTGTCTTATCTCAAAGGATGATGGAGTTTTTCTGACCTCCCAGTTGTTTTTCTTTTGAACAAAGTACTTAACGTTTTACTAAAATATTTCTCCCCCTCGCGTATCAACAAATTCTGTGCAAAGCAAGCCTCGTGATAAATTGCATGTCTTCCACTGATCCTTTGGGGTGGAGGAGAGTCGTCTGTTGTGGGCCGTAATATTTTGCAGCGACAATAAAAGGGTTCTAAGATAGGAAGAGCCTTTTGCTGATGTTCACGTACGAGCAGACTGAAAAAAAGTGAATCCAGGTTTTAGCAACCTTTAACAGTATACTTACTCCTGTGTATAAGTGGATATTACATATCTGCTGGCGACTAGGTAAAAATCTACCGCAAAACTTTCCAGTCGTGGCCAGATCTTCTGGCAGTTGGTCAGAGATGGCATAATAAATCCAGCACTGCATTTGACTGAGTCATTTGAAGGTGCGGTGCCTTGTGATCTTTGAAGTTCGTTGCACTAAACCAAAGGAGCTAAAACAGTGTAATACCCAGTGTCGCTGATGTAATTTGTGTGGGCATCGGGTGACCAAGGAGCTGAGTGGACTCTTTTGGTCATAACCCCTATTTTCCTGCTTCTCTTAGCTTTGCTTTGACCTCTTGGCTTTACTATATAAGACAGTTTTTCCACTCGAAGTCTACTAGTACAGAGAGGTAGTTTGCTGTTAGGTGGAGTCAGACAGAAGGCAAGGCAGAGTAGGACCTTAGAAGTTAACTGGTTTATAGAGGCATAAGCTTTTGTAAGCGACAGCATATTTCAACATAGCATCTGATGAAGTAGGCCACTACTTATGAAAGCTTATGGCTCTCCAAACCAGTTAGTCTCTAAGGTGTTACCTGTCCTTCCTTCTGCCTACACTGGTATAGGTAAAGGAGCAACCCCCTCCCACCTGATGTGCATGCAGTTATAAGAAAATCTATGCTGGTACAGCTACTGCTCGCTTAACGTCGTAGTTACATTCTTGAAAAACGCGACTAAGCGAAATGATGTTAAGCGAATCTAATTGCATCACAGTAGTTACCTACTAGCAGGCAGTGGCCAAACAGCATTATAACCAAACCTTGCATGACTCTAAACGAGTACTTTCTCTAAGAGATTGGCAATGTAATAATGAAACAACGTTAACCAGGATGACACCTTTATGACTTCTACCTTGGGAAGTGAAATTGGCTATATGGATAAAGCTAACTTACGTAGATATGTATGCTTGTGTAGCTTTTCTAGTGTTGTCTAGTGTTATACCATGAGATTTGGGGAAGGCAGCACAACTCTAGTTCATGGTAATTCTGTTTGTGCGATAAGATGGCACAGTTTGGGACACTGCTGAACCGGTACGTGTTAGCAAGCTATTTTACTCATATCAGCACTATGGAAGTTGACACTTCCATATACTCAAACTGTTTCAGTAGACAGGAGTTAACATTGTATGCGGTCCTCCTCACTTCCTGTCTTCCTGCCTAGCAACACCAAGGTGCTTCTCTGCTGACCCAGTGGGGTTATCTCTAGAAGTCTGTTCAACCCTGTGCTACTAAACAAAACGGCTCATTGCAGCAGTGGGCTGAGAAGAAATACTGACTTTGACTTGGAGTGAGGGTGCTCCAGCTCATTTCATATAAGCTTCTTTTAGACATTCATGATTTTCTCACTCATTTGACTTAGACCAGCTCTGAAGTTGCATCTCAGAGCAGTGTTCCTCAACCCATAGGTCAAGACCCAAACATGGGTCACAACAATATATGTGAAAGGATCAAGAACAAACTTTAAAGGAGAATCCATTTTTAAAGGAGAAAAACGTGGGAAAGCATGGCTTTTCCCTTGCAGGCTGCTGGAGCAAAGGGTGCTGGGTCAAGGCTGGCCATTGCTGCTTACAAATGGGTCCTAGTACAAAAAAGGTTGAGAACCACTGCCTTAGGGAACTGCCAGTTGAATAAGGAACATCCCAGGGGAAGATGGTTAAGGATAGTGTCAGAACTAATGAGTGATCAGCAGCTGTCCTGCTTTTTAACCAACTTGCATATGTATTTGCTTCTGGAGTTTTCTGTTTGCTTTGGAGCAGAATGGTTATGCGTTTGTGTTGAATTATTCAGGTCTATGTGTAGATGGTTGCACAGGCTAAAATAAAGGTATAGGGTTTAAAAAAAAAACAAAACAATTTAAACAAATGTGACTTTGTTTGGGATGGTCCTTTATCTGTGTAAATTTGGCTGATGTTGGCTGAGCTGGTCTCTATAAATCTACCAGCGGAGCAAACTAAGCTAATGTGTGTCTAGGCACACCAATTTTAATTAAACACGGTTCATTTGAATGTGAACTAGTACAAGTTTGTGTATAGGTACAGCTAAACCAGTGTAATAACTGTATGCTAAGGCTTGTGCCAGTTTTAACTATATCTATTTTAAAACACTTATGTAAAACTACTACAATGTCTTGTGTGTGTGTTGGGCCAAAAGGGACTGACTTCTTGGACCTCATTGCAAACAGTCGTGGTGGGATCAGTTACTTCCATAACAAGCAATGGCAAGAGACTGGAGGTTTGGGTTTTTTGGCAAGAGACTGGTAATGTTTGTGTGAAACACCTTACCACGTTGGTCCCCCTCCTAGTTGTGCTGGCAAAAAGAACAAAATTGGTTTTGTTGATTCCCTGAATCAGGGTGCTCGCTACCCTATCCTAGTGAAAGGGAGCTGGCTGTAGCTCTTAATGGTGAGTCAAGATCCTAATGGCTGCTGTGATTTGGGTGCTTCAGGTTTTGCATGCCCAGCCTGAAGGACTTCAAAAAAGACAAGAGTTTTCAGAGGGCCAGTGCTCAGCACTGTCTGGAAATTTGGCTGTTTTCAGGAACTCCATAAGGAGGAGGGACATGTTTTTGATTCTGTACTCTTTTTTTAGAGCAATTTGGGGAAGACACCTGCTCAGGACACCTTGTTAGTGTCTCTTGTAGTGATAACAGTACCTCAGCCCAGCTGGGCTGGTGTCAGTCTCGCTACTGCCTGGTATGTGGTTTTGAACTTGGTTTCTGCATGTTACTGCAAAGCCTCCATCATTATTGCATCATTTAAAAGTTCCAAGCCAGTGACATGCTGGAGGTATTTACAGATCATTGTCTAGGCACAGTCTACAACAGGAGCGGGCAATTATTTTTGGCAGAGGACCGCTTACTGAGTTTCAGAAAGCCATCGAGGGCTGCATGACAGGCACCCCAGGGCAGATTAATATTAATTTTCTAAATTTTTTTAAGGGCCCCACGGGCCGGATAGAATGGCTTGGCGGGCTGCATCCGGCCACCAGGCTGCATTTTGCCCACCGCTGGTCTACAGTAACATGGGAGAGAGAAGATATTTCTTTGAAATGAGTGGTGTGAGCAGAGAATAGATCT
>NW_017729025.1:154420351-154422284 GCF_001723915.1 Gavialis gangeticus | reverse complement strand
TAAGGGCCCCACGGGCCGGATAGAATGGCTTGGCGGGCTGCATCCGGCCACCAGGCTGCATTTTGCCCACCGCTGGTCTACAGTAACATGGGAGAGAGAAGATATTTCTTTGAAATGAGTGGTGTGAGCAGAGAATAGATCTGCTAATGATGCATAGGAGGATATGTGCCATGTGTAATAGGCAGAACCTTTGGGGGGGGTCCTGCCTCGCCATTCTGCACTCTTGAGAGAAGCTATGCGTTCAGCTGGCTGAGATGTGTGCAACTATTTCATAGTGTGAAGTGTGATTTAGATGACGGAGAGACTGGGTCTGGAATAGTTGGTGATCAGACAACAATTTTCAAGAGGGATCCATGAACTTAGCTGCAAATGAATGTGGCTGGACCAAGATAACTATGGCAAGGCACAGCCATCTGTTGCAGCCAAAATAACAGCTCCTTTGAACTGCTCTTGTCCACACAGGCTTGCTTGGTCCTGCTGGCCTCTTAGGATATTTCTGGCTGGCAGTTGCTTTATCTTGTGCTATATGGTTGTCAAGCACCTGTGTCACTAAGAGCTAGAAAGAGTCTCTTTGCCAAGCTACCTAATATCAGCCTAGACTCAGAGTCTGGACTGGAAATAGCCTTTCCTGCAAAGACTGCCCTCGCTGGGTGTGAATACCATTTTACCACTTATCTGTTTGCCTTAGGAAGAAAAGAATTGATGCTTAGCGTAGGTTTACAAAACACCTGAAAGGGTCAGCTGTAAGCATATGGTGCAGGAATTGAAGCTATGCTGAAGCCCACACTTCACCTGCTGAAGTGAATAGGAATCTTCTATTGATCAGTGCTTTTTTTCCATCTATTTAAGTTGATCTGATAAGATATCAGATTCACCCAAAGAACCTTGTCTGCTTATGTCCTTAGACCAACATGGCTACAACCTACACCAGTGTAATGACCGGCCTTTGTATGCATGGGAGGGGGGTGGTGTAGAGGATGGGGTTGAGCCTGTAGTTTGTATACTAATGGGAAGCTGAGAAACCATGGGTCTTGGTCTATAATTCCCCTCACTAGACATTTTCCTTCCCACACTGTTCTGGGAGATGGCATGTGTACATACCACATGCACCTGATGGGTCATGGCATCTGAGGATCACACCAGAACCCTCTAAGCAACTAGTAATCTAAAGGGAGACAAATGCTTCTGGTTCACTCCCTTTTCCCCTGGCCTGTAAGATGAGGATGTATGCTATCTTTTTTCTACCAGAAATCTGTCTCCTTTAAACCCTTATCACATCATGTCTATGTAGCTGAGCATGGAAGCCTCTGAGGATATGCACCTACCTACAGAACAGTCAGTGCCTTTTCTACTTATTGGAGGAAAATATCAGTGGAGAATCTGCTCAAGCTAGTGAGACAAACTGGGATATACTGGAATCCCTCTATAGTACCAGCTGCTGTTGGCTGGAATCACTTTGACCATCCTACTACAGCATGCTAGCAGGAGAAACATGCACCTATCTATTTCTGTCTGTCTGGGGAAGCAAGTGGCTGTAGGTAATAAACCAGAAGTTCCTGTCTTCAGCTTGTACCATCTTGTTATCCAGAGTCCAGTAGTTTTTATCAGCCTAATTATTTCTGTGGGAAATGATTTCCTCTACTGTCTCCCTCATGGTAGCTAGACGCACGGGGGGGATGTTTCACCTTTTGCCTGCTGATGTCAACTGTTGCATGGTGGGAGCTGATTGAATGCCACCACCACCTTCATAAGTAGATAAGAATAAACAAATGGTTTCATTCAGTTCCATGGTGTTTGCTGTTGCTTGTTACATTAGTATGACATGGATGTCTGGAGATTAGTAATCCAGATCAGAGCTCTGTTCTGCAAAGCAGTGGATAAACACATAATAAGAGACTGCAGGCAGAAATGGGGCCGGGGGGGAGGGGGAGGG
>NW_017729025.1:154418064-154420340 GCF_001723915.1 Gavialis gangeticus | reverse complement strand
GGGGGGGAGGGGGAGGGGGAAAGGGAAGCAAGGTGACTTGCCAAAGGTTACCCAGTTGCTTAGTGGCAAAAGTTACACTGTGACCCACATCTCATGAATCCCAACGCAGTGCCTTGCCCACGGTGGTTAATGATACTTTACTTCTCTCTCTGCCTAATGTGAAGCTTATCATCCCAACTCTGCAGCTGGTCCTGCTCACCTTATGACAGTGTTTCTCAGATACCTGGGCACACTTGATACCTGGGCACACTTTTTTTTTTTTCTGGATTAAAATTGATGGTGCTCTTCATGCTTATGCCTGCAAAGGTGGGTGGGTGGGGGTGTGTGTGTGTGTGTGTGTGCGCGCGCGCATTTCAAAACATATAATGCATTCCATTTCTCTGCCAGAGGAAATTATACCAGTGACGTACTGTTAAAAAAGTGACACCTAAAACATGTTTCTTTTAAGCAAACGAGTCTTTATACCAGTGGTTCTCAACATTTTTAGCCTCAAGGCCCCCCATAACTTATCTGCATTTTGCAGCACCCCAGTTAAAATGACTGTGAGAGATCTAATTCAGAAAAGACATGGAGGGGGCCTTGAGGCTAAAAAGGTTGAGAATCACTGGTCTAGATGGTACCACAGATGTCACTGGGCTGTACCCTGCTATTTTCACTGTCTGTCCCCTCCTGAACCTTGGTCTGGATCACAGGGGGCAAGGGCAGCCTCAGCTGCTGAGGTTGCTCCTGCAGGGTCTTGCGTGCCAGCCACTATCCCTGTGGCCCCTCCTGCTAGCCCCAGGAGTGTAGGAGTGGTGGGAATGAGCTTGATGATCACAGCGTGGGGTGAGAGGGGCTGGCACAGAGGCTGCCCTGGGCACAGGGAAGGGCAGAGGAAGGTAGCAGCAGTGTCAGCAGTCCCCAGAGGAGCAGCTGCAGGCTAGCATACCTGGCACAGGGTGCTGGACAGGGAAGGGGAGCATTTACCTTCTCACATGAGGGGGGATCTCTGCAGCATGATTGTGTACCATGGCACACCTTTTGGGGAAACAATGTCTTACAGAAAAGGCACAGCTCCTCCCACCCTTCAGATATAGCAAGTGTTTACATACACAGTCGCAGTACTTATTTTTCAGCACTTTACTTAGTCATAGAGCCCTTGAGTAGCTGTGAAAGTTAGTCATTTAATGTTATGTTTATGTTGGTCTCGCCTCTGGGTTATTTCATTTTTGCCCACAAGTGAAATGTCAAGGGATATGTTTGGACCTGTAGGCATCTACACCAAGGCTGTGCACTTGTGACCTAAACCCCCTAGATGATAGGTTGTGAGCATTGATTCTCAGCTCTTTTAGTAACAATGATTCCTCCTCGGACCTTGTCTTTGCTGACACTGTAGCAGGGTTGGTCTGCGTTTGGTGGTTTGCACTAATGTGGCTGGCTATACCTGGGTTAATATCCCTGGGAAGCAGTGTCTTAGTAACTTTCTAGAGGTGAGGTATGTTTAGTAATATCTCTCTCTTACTGGACCAACTATGCAATTAGGAAAAGTGTTAGACATTTTGGGCACCAAGTGCCCTTCTGTAGAATTAACTTTATCATCACCATTCATTATTGATTTAACTCCATACAGTCATATATTTTAAATGCAAGCCACTGTTTTATCTACTGTTTAGCTTAGGATGTTTCTGCTTCTTCCCCAGACCTGAGGAAGAGATATTACTAAACCTTACTTTTCTCCTAGCTATATGTTTGGTCTGTTAAAAGATATTGCCAAAGAAACCTTGCTTCTCTTTAACACCTCCTTGAAATCTACTTAGCTTCAAGAAGTACTTTTGTCTCTTAGGCCACCTACGAATTGGGGTCTTACAAAAATTTCTGTCCAATGTTTCAAAAGTTTGGGGTGTCCTGTTCCCTCCCCCACCACCTTGTGCTTTGTGAACTTACACAGAGAGGGGAAGCAACTGACTTAGATACAGTGTTATTAAACATATAAAGTAAACTGAGAAATACTATTTTTCTTACTACATTCAGTTTTACTAATTTTTTGAGTGGTGAAACATAATGCTAGGTTAAAAAATTACCTATCCAATGACTTCTCAATTAATGTTGTCCTTTTTAATTGCCTCTTAATATCAACCTATATAGGAAAAAAAGAAACAGTAGCAAAATAAATCAGATAACTTTTTTCCCTGCCTCCTGGGCTATGTACAGAAATTTAAAAAGCCTGAGGTGGAAGCAATCTAAGTTATGCAGTTTGCTGTAGGCAGCATAAACAGATCACACATTTGCCCTTTAGT
>NW_017729025.1:154405084-154413064 GCF_001723915.1 Gavialis gangeticus | reverse complement strand
TCCTGGGCTATGTACAGAAATTTAAAAAGCCTGAGGTGGAAGCAATCTAAGTTATGCAGTTTGCTGTAGGCAGCATAAACAGATCACACATTTGCCCTTTAGTGGGGGAGCAAATCTTAGACTGGGTTCTGCCATTTTTAAACCAGTCTGTGTACTGAACTTCTGTTATGGGTATAGACTGGTTTCTGATACCTGTACTGGTAAAAATGTAATGTCTGGCCCAAAAGTCTTAAGTCTCATTTAAAGTGTGTCTTGTTCTTAAGATCTAAATCTCAGGAGACTGAAACTCCTAAAGGCCTGAGGCATCCCTGAAAATGTGATTTAGGCAGGTAAGTGACTTTTGGAGCCTTTGACAATTTTACTGCAGATCTTTTATATCTCCCTTTTCATGCTGTAGGTAGGGGCTCAGAAGTATCATATCAACCTGTATATTCATGCCCAGAACACTGGGCCACCTACATACCAGCACCAGAGTTAGTTCCCACCCTAGTATTGTAATGTTCCAGCTGAGCTTCTGGCCTTAAGGGTTTAAAATGTGATCCCCCACCTTGATATTGCTTTGGACCAGTTTTTCCAGTTTGGGGGAAACTTGGTCTATTCATAGATAAATTAGCATTCAAATAATTTATTGTTAAGAGCTGTAAATGTCAGGATTCTCTGCCTGAGTGAGACAGAATCAGAGATTGTTTAATACTGCCTTTTAATCACACATGCTGAGGCATCAATGAAGGAGCAACACACTCCCAAGCGCTGTCCCTTCCATTCAACTTCAAAGCAGGCTCCTTGTGAGCCTGTGATTTGTATTTTGCTGAGTGAAAGCTCCTCCTTTTGTACTGCAGCCCTTTTTTTGAACAGTTTATTTTCACAGGGCTGTTAACTGAAACTCAAACCCTTTTGTGGAGGGCGAGATAGTGCCAGGCATTTTTGTGCAAGATAAGGGATTGAATAGCCTCGCTGCAGATGTAGCTCCATTTTAGCTGTCTAAAGAGCCCATTATGTACAGGCGGGTTCTGGTTAGGATTTATACTACCTTTGACTAATTAATCAAATGTGAGATACTGGGAAGCAGAGACATCCAAAATACACAAGTGTCGTTATCAAAGGTTTTAACCTGGATTAATCCCTGGTCTGTTGTTTACTTGATAATGGGCGCATGAGGGAGGGAAGCAATTTTTAACTCGCAGCAAAGGGTCATTAAAGGCCTTTTCAATTTTGAAAGTTGTAATGAAAGTTTGCACATGTATATTTATAAATGAATTCAGCAGAGCCGTCTCCAGAAGCAACTCTGCAGTACCTGCTTAATTTTTTTCTTTTTCATTACAAAGCAACAAATTGTGAGTTACTTCAGAAATGCAACATTGGGTAGGTTTGATTTTTACCTCTAATTTGCTCATATTAATTGGTCTCTTCCTCTGTGCTGTGTATAATAATCCAGCAGTTAGCAGCCTTCCACATGCGGGGTGGAATGACCCAACCTGGGTCAGAGACAAGTGGGTGCAAGGATCCACTTCTCTCCACTGTAGTACAGGAGAAACATCTGCCCCTGAACACTGCCAAAACCTTCAAATGCCCCTGAAGCCTTATGTCCACAGTCTGGATCCAGTGGGTCCACAGGCAATAGTTTGCCAAACCCTGCAGTAGTCTGCTAAACTGAGATGAAGAGTGACTTATGAATGATACTTATGCTTATGAAATAGGAGAATAAGAAATAAGGAAATGTGATGTGATACTTCAGTCTACTTCTATCTGACAGCAGATGTTTACTGATCTTTTTGCTCCTTCCTGGAGATCCCTTACCTAGGTGGCAAGAGGTATGGGTCCCCCAACAACCAATTTACATGTCCTTCATTTTCACTAGAGGTGCACCAATACATTGGTCCAATATCAGATCAGTACCAATATAAAGAAAATCGAGTGCATCAGAAATTGGCCTGATGTGTCTGATACTTTGGCTGATAAATGCTCATGCAAGTGCACAGCTGCACATAGGCAGTGAGGAGCACAGCCTGGCAGCTTGGAGAGCTGTGTTCAGCTGATAAGTCTGTTGTGATGGACGGGGTGGGGGGAGATCAACACCCCCCCTCCCCCGTGGTGAGGGAGGGAGTGGGGCTGGGGCAGGTGCTGCCCAGCTGGGGCAGGACACGGGATGGAGCCGCGGCTCGTCTGGAGGGGGCGGGCGGCTCCCACTGCTGCGTGGACCCCAGGAGGGCATGGGGTGGGACGTGTGCCACCAGATCCCTATGGGGGGCTGCAGCTGCAAGCTGGGACCAAGGCAGCACCAGGCTCTTCCTGGCACGTTTAGGGGGGAGGGGGGGCTGTGCTCAGGGCAGGCGGTGGCGGCACTGAAAGGGAGGCTATGGGGGGGCTATGGCAAACTTTGGGGTGGCTTCAGCCCTCCCCATAGCCCCCCTCTGTGTTGCCGCTACCTGCCCTGAGTGCAGCCTGGCCCGGCCCAGCCCCCACTGGGAAAAGCGTGGTGCTGCCTGCAGCTGCAGCCTGCCCTGCCCCGCCACATGCAGATTGAGGGTACGTGAGTGCCCCCACTATGCCCTCCTGGGGTGCACATGGGGGTGGGAGCCACACCCTCCCTCCTGCCTGCACCCCCTGGGTATGCTGCGGCTCTGTCCTGCACCCTGCCCCAGCTAGGCAGACTTACCAGCTGGACGCAGCTGTATTGGAAATCGGATCAGTATCGGTCGATATGCCTTAAAAATCGGTTATTGGTATCGGCCCCAAAAATCTCTGTTGCTGCACCCCTAATTTTCACTAGTGTCTTTATGCAGAAGGGTTTCACATGCTCCCCTTGCATTGACTGCCAGAGAGTAGGATTGGCCACTTCAGAGCAAAATATGGCCTACTGTAGCACCTTCAGGAGAACAAACATCTGGGTGTCTTTAACCCCAGTCTAG
Organism: Gavialis gangeticus; assembly: GCF_001723915.1. NCBI lineage: Eukaryota > Metazoa > Chordata > Crocodylia > Gavialidae > Gavialis > Gavialis gangeticus. Next base: position 154,410,155 of record NW_017729025.1, on the reverse strand, counting down.
ACATTTAACCTTTAATCTTAACCTCAGTCTAGACATTTTTAAATCTGCAGGTCCAGATGCCCTCCACCCAAGGGTGTTGAGGGAGCTGGCAGGGGTCATCGTGGTGCCCTTGGCCCGACTATATGAGTATTTGTGGTCATCTGTCCAGGTGCTGGCAGATTGGAAACTGGCTAATGGGTCCTCCTTCCTCCCTTTCTTGAAAATTGGGGCCACAAGTAACTCTAGGCCTGTAAGCCTTACCTCGGTGCTGAGGAAGATCTTGGAGAGAATCTTGAAGGAGCACATCAGTGGGGGGCCAGCAGGAGAGATCATGCTCAAGGGTAGTCGGCATGGGTTCATCAAAGGCAGGTCCTGCCTGACCAACCTGATTGCCTTTTATGACCAAGTAACTAAATCCTTGGATGATGGTGTCACCGTGGATGTACTCCTTCTAGACTTTAAGGCCTTTGACACTGTCTGTCACCCCACCCTCATCAGTAAATTAAGCGAGTGTGGCATTGATGCCTACACAGTTGGATAGGTAAAAAATTGGCTGATGGGGTGCACCCAGAGAGTAGTGGTGGACGGGTTGTACTCAACCTGGCGAGATGTGAGCAGTGGGGTACCCCAGGGCTCAGTCATCGGGCCCGCACTGTTAACATCTTCATCAGTGACTTGGATGAGGGGGTGGAAAGCATGCTGTCCAAGTTTGCTGATGACACTAAGGTGTGGGGCGAGGTGGACACACTTGAAGGGAGAGAGAGGCTGCAAATAGATTTAGAGAAACTACAAAAGTGGGCAGATGAGAATAGGATGGGGTTCAACATAGATAAATGCAGGGTGCTGCACCTTGGGAGAAGGAATCCACATCCAACATACAGGTTGGGGAGCTCCCTCTTGAAAGCACAGAGAAAGAAAGGGATCTTGGAGTCGTTATTGACTCCAAGATGAACATGAGCCTCCAATGCCAGACCTCAGCCAGCAAGGCCAGCCTTGTCATGCATCCAAAGACGCATCTCAAGCTGGTCTAGAGAGGTGATACTCCCCCTCTACGCGACATTGGTCAGGCTGCAGTTGGAATACTGTGCCCAGTTCTGGGCACCGCACTTCAAAAGGGATGTGGCGAGCCTGGAGACGGTTCAGAGGAGGGCCCCCCGCTTGGTGAGAGGGCAGCAGGACAGGCCCTATGAGGAGAGACTGAGGAACCTGAACCTGTTCAGCCTCAGCAACAGGCGGCTGAGGGGGGACCTGGTGGCTGCCTACAAACTTGTCAGGGTAGATCAACAGCAAATAGGTAGAGCCCTTTTCTCCCCAGCACCACCTGGGGTGACGAGGAACAGTGGTAATAAGCTGATGGAGAATAGGTTTAGGTTAGAGATCAGAAGGCAATATTTTACAGTTAGGTGGCCAAAATCTGGAACCAACTTCCCAGGGAAGTGGTCCTCACCTCTACCTTGGGCAAATTCAGGAGGAGGTTGGATGATCACTTGTCTGGGGTCTTGTGAACCCAGCATTCATTCCTGCCTCTGGCAGGGGGCCAGGCTAAATGATCTGTTCAGGTCCCTCCTGACCCTAACTACTATGAAACTATGATCCACCTTTTGTATTTTATTCATAAAGGATAACTGATCAGCAGTCGCCTGTGACTAAATCATTTGTGAGCATTTTGTTGTCAACAGCGGAAGCTCAGTTAAAACTGCCGCCCAAAGACTGTTTGTTTCTGGTTTTGGCACTGAACAGGGAGGCTTAGGTTCTGCTTGCATTTCTGCTGCTGGACAAGGGTCGCTTTGCTACTCTGTGCTTCCGCCTCATCTGTAAAGCAAAATCACTGATGCTTATCTCCTCCTTAAAGTGCTTTCAGATCTGTCTTGAGAAGTTGCTACCATTGGCAGAGTGCCAGACATGCTGTGGGTTCCCATTAATCTAAACAAGTCACGCGTTGAACTTGCACTAGCCAAACCAGTGTAACTTGGTTAAATGGCAGGATTCTACCTGGCGTTAGTAGGTACCTGAAGTTGTAGGTACTGCATTGTGTAATACTGCCCATTACCTCTTGCTTGCTATTCTCATAACTGTATTAGCAAGGCTTTAAATTGTTGGGGGCTAACCTTTTTGGTTGGCATGCCACAAGGTAAGCCCCACGCATTCACCACGTGCCACTCCTATCCCCTTTCCCTATTTAATCTGCTCCTCTGCTCCCTGCCCTATCTGCTGCTGTGTTGCCTGCTTCCTCCCTGATCTATGGTGTGCCACACACAGGGGTTGCCTGTGGCACACATACCACAGGTTGGCGTTGGTCACCCCTGATTTAAATGTTTCAAGCCAGCAAAACTTCTTGGGTTACTCTTGTTAAACAAGAGGCCTCTTCCAATGCTTTTCTCCATGGCTGTTGCCATCCTCTGTTGTCCAGATGCAGTATCTCTTGCTAAATTCTTTTGTGCTAAGTAAAGGGGAAGACAAGTGCCTGCCTCGAATGAAGAGCATGTCTCATGGATGGAGAAAGCTTAAATTTGGTGAGTTGGGTGGGTGGAAGAGAACAAGTCTGAATGCAGATATGCTTCCAGATTAGAATCGTGGAAGGTTTTGTTGCTGGCTCTTTAATGCATTAAGAAAGTAAGAGAGATGAGCACTGGGAGAGGAAGGAATGTGTATCTGCTCTGAAAAAATCTACAGGACTGCAAGATAACCAGGTTGAATAGCTTTTCCAACTACCATTGCTGGGACACTTTCAAAATAAACAGCCTCAAGACAATGTCATCTACATTCTCCTAGTTCTTTCATTAGTGACCAGGGAGAACATTATTTTCTAACACCTAATTGTTGCCATTAGCCAAGTGGATCTGCTGAGCTGCTGCCTACCTTCATCCCCCTTTAAGGAAAACAAAGAGTTGACAGGTTTTCAGCAGTGTTGGAAGGCATCTTGGGAGGACTCTTTTGCAGTTCCAGAGGTAGTGGTTTTTATTTGAATGTCCTTTACCACCTTGGGAGCTGGACCTGCTCTCATATCCTATTGTCTTGTTTTGTTTTTTCCCCTTGCTCTTGTGCCTTTGCCATGTTGTTGGGTTTTTTTAAAGAATTTTTAATTGTGTTATGCATGTAAAGGCTCCATGCACTGCTGGTATATCCAGAGCGAGTAAGGATGAGTGGAACGAGCAGTGGAATAAGATAGGCAATTATACCATTTTAAAAGCATGGGGGACTCGCAAGTCAGCAGATCTGCTTCTATTGGCTGTTTCACCTAGCCCTCTTAACCTTGCATTTACTCCAGGACAGGAGTGAACAAACAAGCCAATTACAGTGATTTCAACTGATTGTGTGGTGTGAATCTTGGGTCCTGTTGACCATCCCCCTGCATTCCATGCAGTTACAAAATATTTCTTGTTAGAGACTAACCCATTGGAACAATTACAGGGAAACATTAGTGAACTGCATATGATTCCCATTTACTTCGGTGAACTGATTGCCAAGAGTTTTCCATCTATTGACTCCTCTGTGAAATCCTATGAAATATGAACTTTCATTTCTACCCAGGAGAACTTTTACAATCTTTTCTCGTATGCCTGATGAAGAGTGTTTGTGCCCAAAAGCTTGCAATTAAATAATTTTTTTTGCAAAAATCTTGTTGGTCTAATAAAAGATATCATCTGTACTACAAGTCCTGACTGCTATTTGCTTCTGGCATTTGCTATTAACAGAAGGTGACGAGGTCGATTCAGCTATAGTTTCTGCCTGATGGAGCTGGGTATTGAGGATGCCTCCATGGTAGGGTGTCCAACTTTCACAAGGTGGGGGGCTAAAAACTTTCTGCAAACCCAGCCCCAGGAAGTATTACTTATTGGGTGCCCCACCAGAAGCTTTACACTCCCAACTCATTTCCCTTGAGTGCTGTTGTACACACCATGCAGCTTCTGGCAACTCCTTCATGGGTTCTTTGGTAGGACAAAAAGTAGCAATACCAGGATCACTGCTAAGAGAATACATTCTGGGGGGAATATCCTTAGAACAGTTTTTATTTAAAACCTAGAAGCCCTGCAGGTAGAAGACCTATGGGATAGTGAACTGGGAGAGCAGAGGATATTTTCCCTTTTCTGTCAGCTTTTTTTTTAGTGAAAATGGCTACCGATGTCCAAGCTGTGAAAGCAGTTGGAGTTGGGCACCAAAGTAACATTTGAGGATCTAAGCCTAAGTACTTAACAGCTGAGAGGGCGGAGTTGCTCTGTTAAACAAGGTCTGGCTTGAACTCACACCTTGGAACCCTAGTCATTCTTTTCCCTGGCTTCCTTTTCATATGGTCATGGTCACTAACTCTGCTGAATGCAGTTGGGAGAAACTGCCGTGGTTTTATGAAGTCATTCTTCACTTAGCCGTCTGGCGTTAGTCATAAGGATTGCAGCAATAGTTAAAGGTCAGGTGGCATCTCCCTTGTAAACCTTGTTCTTTATGGCCAGTTTTATCATTGCCCTCTCCATCTTTTTCTCCATGCGGACAGCCTCCGTTATTGCTGAGTGGGACTTATACAATGCATGCAGGTGGGGAATACCTGCCTCTTCACTTTTCTACCTGAAATGCTGTGTGTGCACACTATCAATTCAATCAAGAACGTTTTAAAGTTAAGTGATATTTAGCATTTAAGAAAAATGTATCAATCATAGGCCACTAAGCCTTGAAAGCCAAACTTAGAGCAACCTGAGTCTTTTTTATTAGGTCATAGTAGGGCTGGAAGGGACCTCATAAGGTTATCTAGTCCAGCCCCTGCTCAGGGCAAGATGAACCTGACTCGGGGATGGGGAAAATACAGCCCATGGGCCAAATCTGGCTATTGACAGAATTTTGTCCGGCTCCTCAGCAAGTCCCTTGTTCCTGCCTTGCCTAGGCATGTGGGGGGGCAGCCTCTTCTGTGCCGCGTGTGGCAGGTCCCACCACCCCCAGGCGCACAGCAGGGATGGGGTGGTACAGCTGCCAGATTTACTTTCTGGCAGCCCTGGTGGCAGCGGTTCCTTCCAGCTGTTTCTGCCACCACCAGACTAGGTCCTGCTGCCTAGGCACCCTGGCCTGTCTGCCAGGGGTGACTGATGCTTCCTGAGTCTGGGGG
>NW_017729025.1:154401282-154404953 GCF_001723915.1 Gavialis gangeticus | reverse complement strand
GCTGAGTGGTGCCGAGTCAGGGGGCGAATCTTGGGGGGGGAGGGGCCGGGGGAGGCACAGCTGGGCAGATGGGATGGGGGTGCAAGTGGGTGAGGAATGGCATTCAGGGGTGGACAGGTGGGCAGGGCCAGGGTCACAGGGTGATATTGCAGGGTGGTGGCAGCGCAGCGCTGGGGCCCAGGCCACAGCTGCAGTTTGCTGCCTGCACTTCCCTGCAATGGGCACTTCTGTGGGCAGGGGCATGTAGGGAGTGGACTGTGGCTCTGCCATGGCCCCAGCCCAATGCTGTCACCCACCTATCCCTGTTCACCTGTCCCGCTTGCAGCTCCTCACTCGCTCATGGCCCCACCTCATCCCCCTGGCTGTGCACCCTACCCACACGAGTCCTGGCTGGTCCCCAGAGAGACCCCAGGATTGCAGGGCGGTGACATGCGGGGAGTAGAGGATCATGGCTGGCTCTGCACTGTCACAGTCCTGTGATCCCGGCTCCTTGATTCCCGCCCTGGTCCCACCTGCCTGTCCCATTCCCAGATACTACTCCCTACCTGCCCACGGCTGCATCCCAGCTGAGCACAGAGCAGAGCCACTTCAGGAGTTTTGGTGAACTGTTGCAGGGGAGGGGGACGGGGAGCCGCCCATGACAGCTCACAAAAAATCCCTAAGTGACCCTTGGGCCTGAATAATTGCCCGTCTATCATCTGACTCAACCCCCCCTCTTCCCCAGCCAAATGTCTGTCTAGTCTGCTCTTGAAAATTTCCAGGTGGAGATGCTACAACAACTTTGGGTAGTATGCTCTGTGCTTGAACAACCTCATAGAAAGTTCTTCCTAATCTCCAACCTAAATGTCCTCTGCTGCAGTTTGAGGCTGTTGCTCCTATTCCTTTTCCCTATAGCCACGGAGAAAATCTGTCTCCATCCTCTTTATAATCACCCTCTGGGTATTTAAAAACTGTTATCAAATCTCACCTCAGTCATCTGTTCTCCAGGTTAAATAACCCTTAGTTCTTTCTGCCTTTCCTCATAAATCTTGCTTCCCAGGTCTCTAATTATTTTTGTTGCTCTGTGCTGGATCCTTTTCCAGTCTCTCCACACGTTTCTTGAAGGTTAGAGTCCAAAACTGGCAAGTGAGGCTTTGCCAGTGCCAAATAGGGTGGGCTCTGTTCTTTTTGTACATTCTAGATGAAGGCTGGCAACTTGCATGGAGCTCTGTGTTTAAAAGAAAAAGAAAAGAAAGCATATTGCAGCCACCTTCATTCTTAAAACAGAGGCATGGCCTGTGTTGACAACAGTGAAGGCGGTTTGCAAGATAACATTTTTCAGGCCCTGCAGATTGCAACTTTCCATCTAATGCTGCTAGCCAAGGCATAAATCAGATAGCCCAGAATTGAGAGGTGCAGCGCTAGGAGTTGGGCTCACAGTGGAATCCTGATGAACATCCTGTATGCACTACCTTAGCACTTGGGAAGAGAAAGGTGGTTAGCTATGTTAGTTTAAAGTCAAGCAAAGGCAGGGGGATCTTGGAGACAGACTCATCCAGAACAGCGTAAGCTTTTTTAGGTGGCAGCCTACTTTGTCAGATGCTATGAATTGACAGCAGAAGAGGAAGGGTGACAAGATTCTCTCTAGTGTGCTGTTGCAGGACTTCACTAGGGGTCCTGTCTCTTGTAGCAGTTTCTGGCTAATGGGCATCCTATGAATTGGCAGATTTGTTTCCAGGACCAAAAGGGCAATCAGGAGAGGAAAGTGAAGATAAAGGAGATGGAGAGGAGGTCTCTTCTGTCCTTGCAGAGCACTGACAATTGCTCATGCAGTGTGGATGAATTAGTAGAGGGCTCTGGTGGCTGTGTCTGTCTGAAAATGTTCTCCGCACCATCGAAAAAGACTTGACTAGACTCCAGACAGCTTCACTATAGGGTTTGCGTAGCACAGTTGTTCTCTGAAAGCATCTTTTGTTAGACTCGAGGCATCCCTCGGAAAATATCAGCTTTCTTAGCTTTCATTTATTTCTTGTCTACAGAAAAATAATAGAGAAATTCTTCTGTTGCAAAGAATTCGGAATGGTTTTGACACTATGGATTCCTATTTAAAATCTCTGGCTTTATCTTGTAAATGATGTGTAGGTGTTTGCACAGGTAACTGCTAATATTGCATGGTACCCTGGAGTTCAGAATCATTGGCCTAGCAGCACTGATCTGAGGTTCCTTAGATTGATACCACTGATGAGATCTAGCATAGCTTCTGTGGCCATCTGCATGGTGGAGAAGATCCTGCCACGTTTGTGGTTTGTGTGGAAGTTTATCCTTTCAGTCAAGGGGCCAGAGAGCTAAAAGCAAGCTTTGAGTCTGTAGGGGCTGATAAAGTAGAAGTGGGGAAGCAGGTGCCATTGAAGAGATTTGTATGCATGTTAGTGTGCAACTGAAATTAGGGTGGGATATTGTTCCTTTTCCTATCCAGTCGAACCAGTAATTTAATTCTAACCATGATGAGTCAGTTTTTAGCAGCAGCAGTATTTCCTGGGGTGTGGGGGTGACATTCAAGTTCCTTAAGTGTTATCTGCAAGAGCTGTGTCAGGGTTTCAGTAATTAATGTCTTCAACCAGGCAGGAAATAGCTAATCATTTAGTGGCCTGGCTGTGCCTGAGTCGAGGCCATTGTAACCCCTAGCACTGCAGCACTCCACTAGCCCTGCACCCGTGCAGATGTGACCAGACAAACTCAGGTCCCACAGTTGTGTTCTGCTTCCCTGACTCCCATAGTCCTGATCCATTCTTGCCCTACAGGTGGGAGATGCTCTACAAAGGTAAAGCGTGTTTTCCTCTTTGCCATGAAATACACATTGTGTGTAGCAAGCTATGGTTTGCAGAATCTTGTTGGAGCACTGCCAAAGTCTTGCCCAGGCTGGGAGCTGAGCAGGGCCAGCCAGAGACAGACTTCCCAGAAGGCTTTTGATCAACCATTTAGAAGCTGTGGAGTGGTGATTTTGCTATCCTGGCTGCTTTGGGTATTATTCTGGGCTATGTTCAACCGTGGTCAAACTTCTGGACAATAGTAGAGCCTGGAGTGGGGGAAGGGTTGCGGCAAGGCCTTGGATATAGAAGAGTGGAAGGGGCAGGCCAGGAGGAGAGATCTTGCGCTTTTTTAAATGTAAAAAATGATGTACACAGAGAAGGAGTGATACGGATATGCAGTCAGAATGGAGGCCTTGTTTGTGCATTGATAGGGACTTCTGGCATTTTGGGGCTTTTTCTCAGCTAGGGTTTCTGAAACGTCTGACTGATATTTCAGCAAAATCCCTTGGTACTGACTAACTCAACAGAGCAACACATGGGGTCACATGAAATTGCCCCAAACCAGATTTATTCTAGGTCTCTAGCCAGTTTTAAAATGTGCAAAACTGAGGTAGGTTTAAAAGCCAGCTAGAGAACTCTCTTGGTGCTAGCATGCTCCTGGCATTGGAAGAGTGTTGGAGATCACTTGGTTAAGCCTAATCTTGTCTTCACTGGGTTTAGAATTATACTAGTTTTTGCAGCCTTTCACTTGGCTTGGCTACATCTAGAAGTGGGGTAAGGAGATGAGGAATGAGGACCAAAAATGTTGGGTGCAGAAAGATGGTGGAGAAAAGTAGTATGTTGATGGAATTTCAGGGACCAAGCACTTGTTGTTTACTGTGC
>NW_017729025.1:154394616-154396282 GCF_001723915.1 Gavialis gangeticus | reverse complement strand
CTACATCTAGAAGTGGGGTAAGGAGATGAGGAATGAGGACCAAAAATGTTGGGTGCAGAAAGATGGTGGAGAAAAGTAGTATGTTGATGGAATTTCAGGGACCAAGCACTTGTTGTTTACTGTGCTCCTTACCAGCTCCTACAGGTGTGTAGGTGGATTACTTAATACTTGGACCTTATCGATAATTGCTAGAAAATCTAATGTAGGAAGGATATTTGCATGGGGTGCCCATGCATACTGCAAGAATGTGCCTAAATGAGAGACTGAGGGGTCAAAAGGCTCAGTATTTGAATAGTGGCTGTAATGACCTTCCTGATGTGACTGACCCTGACACGTGCACTGGCATGACCTGTTGTGTCATAACTCTTGATACAACAAAATCTTGCTGAAAGGAACCATGTTGGCACCTGGGAGTCAAACTAACCGTTTTTCCTACCTGTATACAGCATGCAGGGCCTGTTTACTGTACCATACAATTACCTGAGCAGGGTTTTGGTAGCTTCTGGACCACAGAAGCCAGTCAGGGCCACCAGAAGGCTCACAACCTGTCTTAAGGAAAGCTCCATTCGTAGAAGCTCCATGTCCTTCTTACCCACCTCTAGCATCCTCATGGCTCAGTTGGTGGTATTGCCAGGGGCTTATTTCAAGTCATGTGTGCCTCAGGATGTTTGCAGAAATGAGGGCAAGTCTAATTACAGTACGGTACATTAGCACAGAGGGATGTGAGCTCAGTCCCTTGCTCACTGTTGGCACAACTTTTGGATCATGGGACAGCTTAGGGATTGCCGAGCTGTGCAGCATAGGGCCCGCCAATACAGCAAGGGCCTCCTCACACTCTGGAGAGAGCCACAGCCAGGTCCTTCTGGCCAGGATGGGAGGCAAGTCAGGTGCAGCTGAGGGGGAGGGGGAACTTTTAACATGCTTTTGCCCTATCTGCCCTTGTTCTCTAGGCAGCACAGAGTGCATCATTTCATCTCTCTCTCTTTCCAGAGCTCCTGGTGATCACCCACTTGGTTAACAACATGACCAATTCTCTGCTAAGAACTTTCTTCTGCACACAGGTGCTCAATGCCTGAATTGCCTGCCTGTTCAGAGCAGGGTGTCTGGCCTCCCCTGCCGGAGGGTGGAACTTGTTGTTTCAGGGAAGTCAAGGGGTCATGATCAATCCTCTGTTTTTCCTAGTACTTCTCTAACTCCCATAGCCTAGTTTGGAAGCCAAGAAGGAAACAGCCAGGAGAGCCATTCTCTCCTTGCCCCTTGTAACACAGGGGTCCTGCTGAGCAGGGAAGAGAGGAGGGACTGGCAGGGTACCTAAGGATGGGAAGCTGTGCCCCACACTTCCTCTCCTTGCCTCAGGTGTGGGGTGATTCCAGTCCTATAGTTGCAGAGTCACAGGATATGCAGCCCACTTTCATTTAGCACATTTGTTTCCTTAATGCAGCAGCAAGTTGTATGCTGCTGGTTGAGTTGGGGCAGGTACCAGCTTCCTGTGAGCATTGCCTTGAGCAGTGAGTCTCAATGTTTTTTGGACTCAAGACCCTCCCCCCCACCCTTCCCACCTGCAGCCCTTTGCCCCTCAGCCCTGATGGTGCCCCTCACTCCAGATCTGTGGCTCCCTGGCTCTTCTGGTGCCCCTCACTCCCAACCTGGTCCCCTGGATCTGCTG
>NW_017729025.1:154392860-154394345 GCF_001723915.1 Gavialis gangeticus | reverse complement strand
CTGCTGAGCAGGGAAGAGAGGAGGGACTGGCAGGGTACCTAAGGATGGGAAGCTGTGCCCCACACTTCCTCTCCTTGCCTCAGGTGTGGGGTGATTCCAGTCCTATAGTTGCAGAGTCACAGGATATGCAGCCCACTTTCATTTAGCACATTTGTTTCCTTAATGCAGCAGCAAGTTGTATGCTGCTGGTTGAGTTGGGGCAGGTACCAGCTTCCTGTGAGCATTGCCTTGAGCAGTGAGTCTCAATGTTTTTTGGACTCAAGACCCTCCCCCCCACCCTTCCCACCTGCAGCCCTTTGCCCCTCAGCCCTGATGGTGCCCCTCACTCCAGATCTGTGGCTCCCTGGCTCTTCTGGTGCCCCTCACTCCCAACCTGGTCCCCTGGCTCTGCTGGCACCCCTCACTCATGACCCACAGTAGGAGGGGGTATGGGGCAGGAGTGGCATGGCCTGGCTGCCACCACTCCCCTCAGGCCACCTTCACTGCCCACCACCCCACCTCCCCTTCAGTGGTGGGAGGCGGTAAGGGCAGCACCCAATCTATTACTCTTATTGCTGGTGGCATGGCGGTCCTGGTGGCAACAGTCCCGCTGCCCCACTGTGCCCTCCCATGCTGGGTCCTGCTGGGCAGTCTGCAGCTGTGTGCCTGCTATGGGCACAGAAATCAGGGGGTGAAGACATGTCAGGCAGCCTGCAAAGCTGCCAGCAGGTGCGGGCCAGAGCTACTTGAGTCAGCTGACCCAGGGAGCAGGCAGGTGAGGCTAGATGCTCTCCACTGCTGCCTGGCTGCCACATGCATGTGTGCATGCACATGGTGCCCCCTGCCATATCAGCCTGTTCTTGCCCCCCAATCCCAAGCAGCCCCTTGCAGACTAGAATGCTGCCAGCCTGCAAGGGGAAACCTGTGGTTGCCCATGTTTTTCTTCAAAGGAGAAAATCCTGTGTTTTTTGTGAACCTGGTGGTGGCAGTGACAGCAGGCTCAGCCTAGGCATGGACTGCCCCAGCTGACCTCAAAAGATCACGATTGTGCCAGATCCGCAGCCCCTGTGGACTCCCTGAAACCTGATCTCGGCTCCCCAGTTGAGAACCACTGGCCTAGAGTATTAACTAATAACACAGAGCTCCCGCCTGGCTTCCCCAGGAGTGGCTGGGCTGGCCGTGGTGCCACTTCAAGGCAGAGTGTCACATGGTTATATCCCAGGAAGTTGTATGCTTGCCAGCATCTCAAATGGCTTCCCTTGCAGTAGAGAGGGCTCCCTTTCCCTTTGGGAGTGACCTGCATAACTACTGCTGCCTTTGCAATGGGAGGGGCTGGGGGAAGTATTTAATAACTTTCTGGTGTGTCAGTGTAAACAGCTGATTGTCGAGCTCTGACTCGCCCTGCGCTTGCCAGTGTTCACACAGGGTGTTGGCACTCACCTGTGTATCAGTTCTGTTCTGCACTTGGCTTTTATTTCTGATTTTTTTTTTTTTTTTTTTTTTTTC
>NW_017729025.1:154376383-154392788 GCF_001723915.1 Gavialis gangeticus | reverse complement strand
TTTTTTTTTTTTTTTTTTTTTGTCAGTTGCTTGACTGCATGGGGCTCCCAGTGGCATCTAACTGCTTGTGGAGATTGAATCCCAATTGCCTCTGCTCCATTTCCTATTGCATGGGTCTCCTTCTGCCACAGCCTCATTTGCATCAGCCTTCATCCCCCTCACACTGTCATCAGAGTCTGTTAACCGAAAGTGTGCCTTCTCTTCTGGAATAATCCCATTTGGCTGGGACTGTGGGCTCTTCATTGCTCTATGCCTGCTCTGAGGGTGCCTACATATTGCTATTGTTACATTAAGCTTCCCACAGTTCCTGCCACTTGCTCAGCCCTATGATGGACCAGGCCCAATATCTGGCCTGCTGGTTGCCTGATCTATAAATGGGAAGGATGGTAGGGGTGAAGGCGATTCAGTTGATTTTGAGGTGAAAGGAAGTGAAAAATAGCTTTTACTCATGGTCCTGTTTGAGGGCAAAGAATCATAGAAAACTAAGGTTGGAAGGGATCTCAGGAGGTCAGCTAGTTCAGTGTTTCTCTACCCATGGGTCACAACACAAAAGTGGGTCACAAGAATATATGAAAGGGTCGTGAACAAACTTTAAAAATGGGTTCTCCTTTAAAAGAGAGAAATGTGGGAAACCATGACTTTTTCCTTGCAGGTTGCTTGGGGGTGGCAACTCCCGGCCCCAACACACACACTGTGGGGCTAGGGCCTGGGGGCAGGGGGCAGCAGGTCAGGAGTGAGTGGCATTGGGTCGGGACTGGCCATCGATGTTTACAAGTGGGTCCTGGTACAAAAATGGTTGGGAACTGCTGATCTAGCCCATCCCCAACTAGATCATTTCAGGTAGGGCTTTGGGGAGTCAGGCCTTAAAAACCAAGGATGGAGAGTCCACCACCTCTCTAGGTAACCTGTTCCAGTGCTTTACCACCCTCCTAGCGAGAGGCTTTTCCTAATATCTGACCTAAACCTCCCTTGTTGCAACTTGAAACCATTGCTCCTTGTTCTGTAATCTGCCGCCACTGAGAACAGTCTAGCTCCATCCTCTTTGGACCCCTGCTTCAGGTAGTTGAAGGCTGCTATTAAATCCCCCCCCTTCAGTCTTCTCTTCTTCAGACTAAGTAAGCCCAATTCCCTCGCACTTTGCTCAGAAATCATGTGTCCCAGTCCTTTAACCATTTTCATTGTCCTCTGCTGGACTCTCTCCAAATTGTCTGCAGTGTCTACAGATCTCTCTGCAATCTGTGTAGCAAGATGATCCTGAAGTTTTTGAACTTCCCCCTGATCTGTTACTGAAGGGCCCTTTTGTGATCACAGACAAAGCCACTCTGCAGGGTGGTGACAGCCCAGGTAGGCAAACCTCAGCATGAGTTATTCCCAGTAAGGTGCAGTGTGATGAATGAGTGCTTTGTCTCTGAAAGGAGTTACGTGCTGCTATACCCGTATGTGATGCTGCCTTCCCTCCTTCACCAACGTTGAATAAACTCTTCTAGTGTGAGATGCATATGCACTGCTGGCTCACCCATCCACATAAAGTCGAGACCTGGTCCATATTACGCATTCAATGAGACCTGGGGGATTGTCCCGCTTCCAGCTCATAAGTTTGGAGTGATGCTGCCTATGCTGAAAGGCAGATAGGCAAAACCACTATGTAAATAGCTGGCTTGAAGTTGGATTGAGCAGCACCAAAGCATGCTGCAGTTCACCCTATGAATATTCAGAGTCCTGAACTGGTGCAGCTAATGCCAGTGATTGAAATCTATTGTGTATATTTCAGGAGACTGGGGAATGGAGGAAGTGGTGGGATAAGGGGCCTCAGATTTTGTAAGGATGTATCAGAAGCAATTTAACTTCATGTCTCAGAGAGGTTGGGAGTCTCTTTCCAGGATGCTGGGATTTTTTTTTTTAATAGAACATTGCAGAGACATTTTCAGAGTAGCAGAGAATGATTTAAAATATGGAGCCTGAGGAGAGGCAACAATGTAGTTGAGTTTTTAATCACCCCCAAGTAGGGCAATACCTTCCTACCCCTCATGTGTATGATGAGGCTGAGGGAAGGGAGGAGGCTGTAACCCAGCATGGTAGGAGTGAAGTTTAAATTATTTTTGCCTTTCAGTGCAAAAGAGATTAGAATCTGTCAGTCTGAAGCAGTTCTCTTTTTTTTTTTTTAATTGTCAAGACTAATTAGGCTAGAAAATGAAGACACAGTACTTTCTAACTCCAGGGAACCATGAACGCAGCACTGGTTTGGGCTGGGATAGGAGAAGAGTGGGAAGGGTGGATGAAAGCTGGAATGAAATGGAATATCTGCCTCACTCTTCTTCTGCCATCACCTCCTTCACCCAACAGGACCAAGTCTGCTTCTGCTGTGCAGCTTGTGTGACTGTAATCCAAGGCAGAGCTCTGACATGCTTGATCATTGCTAAGCAGCCTTCCTTGTGATGGCTTGAGGCATCTGATAAAGCATCTGCTGAAGTGCATCAGACATCATCTGCTGAAGTGATCTTGGGTTCACAAAAGCTTGTACTCTCTCTGTGTATATTAGTTTATAGATGTCCATATCTACCTTGCCTTCTGACTGACTTCAGACTAACACGGCTAACTACCTCTCTCTTGGGGCATATGCCATTGCTAGGTGTATCCCTAAATGGGCTTGGAACTCCTTGAGGATAGTAGTAAATTCTCAGTGGTTTTAGGGTCTGTTACTTCCAAATATTTTTCAGGCCCCGATCCTTACGACATCCCTGTGCAGGAGAGTAGGATAATTCCTTTCTCATAGGAGGTGAATTTGAGGTGACTCTTGCTTAGGGTTAGAAATTAAAAGGCTCTGTTTTGCAGATGCGGGGTAGCAATGATTCTTCCACCCATGAGACTGTGGGCTGTGACTAACTGAGAGAAGGAACCCAGAACTTGTGGAAGGGAGATACCAGACTTCTTGTTATATGGTAGGGGACCCACTGTATGGCCAGGGTCAAGAAGCGCTGTACTAAGCCATGCCGGAACAAACTGATGAGCACCTTTTTCTTTGGCTGCTTTTACTGGGGCACTGCTCTTGACATTAAGAGGGTTGGTGGGAGCTGCTGTAGAGCAGAGGAAGAACTAGCCTCCAAAGTGGGTCATTTTGTGGAAAGCTCTGCTCTGGAGAGCCTAGCTGCTTCCATGCTAGAGGAGCCTGGTTCCATTTCAGGCAGCAGCATGGAGTTAAATGGTGTCAGAACAGATCTGGAAACTGTTTGGGGTAGAAGTATTACCTTCCCATTTCCAAACACTGCAGTGTGTGTTAGCTAATCTCTAGCCTAACGCTGGATCTCTCTTCCTGCTATAGACAGGCTCCTAATAGGGCAGGGCTTCTGTAGCCAGGTCTCAGCTAATTTTGGCTTCTTCCACTGTTCCAAAAAATGACTCTTGCAAAATCTGATGGGGAAAAATCAAACTCAGCTTGCGATGTGTGTGGCATGCAGGGAGCCCCAAAGGGAAGGCAAATTACCTAGGGGCCTTTTGGAAGGGAGGGGTAGGGCAAGGTGGCTGGTCGAGAGTTGGAGAACAAACAGCAGTGTAAGATAATTAGCTGCAATAATTACACAGGGGCGTTGACTGGATGAGTGCTAGATATGAATTGCATCCTATTTAGAGTATGATTTGTTTTTTGAGCTCTTCATTCATGTGAAGGCCCACTGTAGAATTTGAGGTCTCCTTATAGTTTCATTGATGTTAGGGGCTGGAAGGGACCTTACAGCTCATCAGGTCCAGCCCCTGTGCACTTGAGCAGGAAAGACTGCCGGGGTCAGATGACCCCAGCAAGATGGGTGTCAGGGTGCTTTTTGAAGATGCCCTTAGAGACTGAGTGAGATGGTTTGTAAGCAGAATGGGCTTGATAGGTGAAATAAATGCATATATGCAAAGCATGTGCGAGTCAGGCTGCAGCGAGGCTGAGGTGCCTGAGCTCTCTGATGATGGGAGCACATGGAAATACCTAGGCAGGAGGCGGGGTACCTAATATCTCTCCTGGAGGGTGTGCATTGCAGCAGCAGTAAAGAGGTTAATTTTAACTAATACCCAGGGATTTTGTATGCGTTTGACAAACAAGGCAGCCTTAGAATTATGGACTTAAACTAGATGCACGCATTTGAGTTTGAATACAAAGGAGGTCATTGTTTTGGCAATTGAAGGTGCAAATGAAGAATAATTTATTACGCAGGCCTGGCTTTCTCGCTCACTCTGCAATAATATACCAACAGGCACCCCTCTGTTCTGCTGAGGATGATATCTCCCAGCCTCTGCCCCTTCCCCCAAGCTCCTAGTTACTTATTATGATCTGTCACCAATAAGTTGGAAGCTCTATCACGGGGAAGGAAAATGGAGGGGGTGTTAATTTAGCTGCCCCTTCCTCCTTCCAGTTTTATCAGATGCTGTTTTCTCAGGTCACTCTAGCGTGGCACCTGCTGTGATGTTGAATTGGTTGTCGCCCGTCCTGGTCTCTCCAAGCAGACAATGGAGTACAATGTGAGTCAGGCCTGCCTGGTTTGAAAGCAAGGGCGTGGAATGGCATAAAGGTTCATTATTTGCTCATGGAGCCTTCCAGGCAGGGGGTGGGGGGCATGCTATGAACCCCCTACTTTCAGATACAAATGCTCTTTTTAAGGAAGAGTCTTATAAGTAAAAGTTGTTCTCTTCCCTTGCTCGCGCTCCCTCCCCAGCTAGACCCTGAGCGTAAACCATGTGGAAGGAGGGCAATATTCTTTGGCCTTTTGAAGTTTAATTAGATTTTGCTTGCTGTAAAACTCTGTCCTTTGCTGAATTCCCCTCCCGGCCACCAGGCACTCATCTCTGGCAGAAGGGTAGTTAAGCAGCTAGCCTTCCTCCCTTCCCCCTTCACTTTCCCTGTCTTGTGTCTGTAAAGCTGCTCCTGGCTGAGCCAGAGTTCACTGTGTTCTACCCAGCGCCTCAGATTTTGAATGACCGGCTCAAAATCCGAAGAGGATGATTGATTTGTATTGCCACATGCAGAAGAATCCTCAGCGAGGTGCTGGATGCCAGGTTCACCTGCCAGGACTTGCAAACTGTGCATAGTTTACAATCTGATTTGCTCCGTGCTGTAACCACTTACAATAGGGGGTGCGTTGTTTCTGTATCTTTTTTTTTTAAAGCGAGATGGTAGGAGAGAGCTACTTGGATTTTCAGGTTTCTCAGAACGCAAAGTCCTTGTTTTTGTTTGTGGGTGTGTGTAATATTGAAGACACACTAACTGATTCATCTACCAATGCAGCATCCTAGAGTTAGTAAGGGCCCTCGCAGACTATTTCCTCTGACCCCTTGCACTAGGGTTGCCAACTCTGACTGAAGCTATTTTGGGAGATTTTTTTCCTCCCCAACATGATGTAATGCAGCATCAAAATATCCTATTAAAATCTCCTGGATTACTTTCAGTAGTCACCGGGAGATAAGTGCCTATTCTGGTAGACTCCCAGCCAATCTGGGAGGGTTGGCTACCCTACCTTCCCCAGATGCAGGATGTGCTGGTTTTCAGCCATCCCAGAGCAGTTACCTCTCCTTGAGCCTCTCTAATGTGGAGAGTCCACAGGTTGCCCAGGCAGTTTTGGCGTTACAAATGGACACAAGTAGGAACTTTGTTTAAAACGTGTTATCTGGCGGCTGGCTAGTTTAAGGCAGCATGGTTTTAAATAGAATACCCCTTAGAGGCCTTGTTTGGCCTGCAAGCAGAAATATCTGGTCCAGGTTTCCAGGTGTATAAAGCCCAAGCTGACTTGCCTGGCTGGAGATTGGGTTAGCAAGTGGAGCTAGAACAGGGGACACAGGCAAAACCACTGCTTTTAGAGGACAGACAAGGTCTCTCTCTGCTGAGTGAGGAAGACTCCTCAAGTGTCTCGGCAACAAGAGCTGGGAGTGCTGAAACAATGAAGAGAAGTTAAAATGGGGTAGGGCTGTACCAGAACAAGGCACAAACCCAGGTTGGCTAACTTGGGCCATGGGTCTCCCTAGTTAACCATGCAGTGAAGACATCCCCTGGGTGTCTTTTGAATTTTGCTTTTATGGTCTCACTAAAAGCAGCCAGGTAACCTCCCCTCTCTGTTTTTTATAGCAGAACCGGTTGCTCAGAGCCTTGGGGGAGAAAGTGCTTCTTGTGAAAAGAAAGGGATTTTCTGCTTTTCAGAAAAGAAAAGATAAAATAGGCAAGCAAACATCAAAAAATGGTAATTCTCTCCTATAAGCAAATTTAATCCCAAGGCCAAATGAGACAAGAACACTTTTTTTCTCTTTACAAGCTCATGGAGGAATTCTCTCATTCTTCTTGTGCTTAAAAACATGTTCTTTCTTCCATGCTGAACACTTTCTGGCCTGCTGGTCACCATTATTGCCTCCACTTCCCCTATCCCCTCTTCCTTTTTTTAGAGGAACAAGTATGTATGGAAGTAAGTTTAATTTTGGGGGATGAAATACCCAGAGAATTGCAGCTGAGGTATTCAAAGCTGTAGAGGTTTAATTCCCATTAAAATGAATGAAGAATAAGCATCTAGGCTGCTTTGGAAGCACTAGAAATCACAGTTTAGATGGTCTTGGCAAACATAAGAAAAGGTGGGTGGTAATTTACATCATGTCCACCCTGTGTGCGGCCCTCAGTGAAATGGGGAAAATACAGGCTGTCCTTGGATTTATGACACAACTGGTTCCTGAAAACCGAGTCTTAAGTCTAAACGTTGCAACCCGGAACCAATTTTCTCATAAGAAACAATGTTATCAATGGGGGATTGGTTCCTGAACCAAGGCCCGATACCCTATTTTCACCAAAAATAACCCAGAATTTTGTACTCAGTCAATTATAGATGAGTAATATAGCTACATTAATGTATTTATATTGTAAATAGCAATCATATTGAGTTGGAAGGACTTCTTTGAGGTGACTTTGCTGGACTTTTTGAAAGGCTCTTGGTTGGACTTCTTGAAGGTTCTTGGCTGGAGTCTTCTCAGGAGTCTTGGCTGCAGGTTTTTCTGGAGTCTTGTCTGCTTTCTTAAAGAAAACGTCCAAGGAAGTTTGGACAGATGTTCTCTAGGGAGATGAGTGATGCAGCAAACTTGTTCACGTGGTGTGGCATCACATCGGATCAAGCGCTGTAAAGTTGAAACTGATGTCATAAAGTTGAACCAGGGTGTCAACTTATAAACGTTGTAAGTGCAAAATGTTGTAACTTGAAACATTGTAAGTCGAGAACTGCCTGTACCTATTTTTGTAAAGCACTTTGAGATTCTAGGATGGACGGGATGTACATAAAAGTAGGTTGCTGGTTGTAGGGGTTGTCTAAAAGCACAGATTTAGCTGTTGGGTTGAGTTTAGTTAAATTAGTCTAGCCCCTTTAGTCCATATTGCTTTATCATCACTTGCTTTTTTTAAACTGAATTAACTGTGGCTGTAACAAAGGGCTTGCACCAGGTTAAGCAAACTGGTCAAACCAGTGTAAGTTCTCTGCAGGGACTGGGCCTGTACAGAAGGGCAGCAACAGGAACAGCAGCTGTAGAGTGTCCTAACCCTGTGATCTGTCCTGCCTGTATATGCGGGGGTGATTTCCATTGCCCTTTTAACAGCCCACTAAAGCTTGGTAACCAAAGAGCTGTTCTTTTATGTTCCCTGGACCTAAAATAATAACTAGACCAGCCAAGGAAGTCAGGCCTTTACTCCAAATTGTTACTAATGCCCAAGAGGCATCTCTGATTGGATGTATCATTTATAAAGTCCTGTTCTGGTTAAAGAAAGAAGCCAGAGCAGAAATGCTTCATCCCAATGTGTCTTCAATGACACCACTACCATTTTTTTACCATAGGTAACTAATTAATTGGTCTGCAGTATAAGATTTATGCAGAACTCCAGTAAATATTTGATAAGTGTTATAAAGTTACATTGTAGCCTTGAAAACTTTGGTGCCATTTGTTTAAAGCCAGGGTAAAGAACAAATCATTGTGTTTCTCAGGGTCATAGATTTTTTAGGTCACAGAGAACCATTATGATTATACAGGATGACCCACCTGCATCACAACAACAGCCCGCTCATTTCATCCAGTTAAGCCCCATGTCAAGCCAAATAGCTTGCGGCTCAAGTAAAGCGTATCACTTGTGAGGTATTTGAATGTCTTTCTTTAAGAAAAGAAGAAAAACATCTCAATTGAAAGACACTTGTGTGGGGGAGCAGATGATAGTAGATTCTCCGGTGTCGGTTGAATCGTTTTAAAATCGGACTCCTACATCCGAGAGCTTCCTTCATCTTATGCTAACGAGGCTGAGAACTTTATTATGTGTGGTTGGAACTTTAAATTCCATTTTAATAAAGGTAAACCACCTGTCTAATGAGGGAATTATTTAAATTGAAGCAATTTAAATATAACAGCTGATTATTATTTTTTAAATTTTTTTAAGGTGAGTTGCATTCAGTTGAGGTTTTGGAAAAAGCAGTCTGAAAATTTGCTCCTTTGGGCTTTTACTAGTTTAGACTAAAAATGTATACTGAAATAAATAACAGCTTTTTAAAAAATGCTGCTGTTGCCATGGCATCTCATTTGAGTTTTATTGCTAAAGGCAAAACCCCAAAAATGTGCAGATGAAGTTCCTGGTTCTGCAAAGTGCTTACAAGAAGTTAGATATGTGTATGAATAGCAACACTAATTGTAGGTGGGCCAATCTGGGGGCTCAGAATGAAGCCCTCTGCCTAATTGTTTGTGGTTATAAGAGCTAACATGGTATCCCTCAAATGCAGTCAGTGGACCCAGTCTTTGTTTCTGGAGGTAGGAAACCTGCTTCCACCTCTAACCACTTAAACCTATTTCTCCAAAGCAGTTAAGTGAGGTAGCAACCAACACAAGTCCCATTGACCTGGATGCAGACAGAAAGTTGCTACATGGTCCAAGCATTTCAGCTTTCTGGGCTTATGGAAGTTCATTATCATCTCTAGCTCGTTAGGTTCTGATACAACACGGGCTGTTTACTTTACTGATCATGTGTGTTGGATTTGTAGTGATCTCACAGTAAGGAGGTTAATGAGACTTTAGGCTTTTCTTTTTCACTATATATTAGCATTTAAGATCTTGAAGCTTCTTAGCCAGAAAAGCTTTTGGCACAATCTCAGATTCTACCACCAATTAGGAAAGCAATTAAAGAAATGGTTCAAAACATCCATGTGAATAATTTAAGACCTATAAAATTGGCAGGGATTACTTGATTAACAATGCATTAATCAGATTTAAGCAAACATGATTTAAATGTTTTGATTTTTTTTTAATGTGATTTTTTTTTAAATTTTATTTTAACATACCCTGTTGACTTGTGATGGATACTGTCGTGCCTACAAATGAGCATTATGCTGGTATGCCATGGCCAAAGAAGGGAAATACTGCCAAAATATATTGCTGATGTTCATTTTGGCTCCAGCTGTGGCAGAGTTGGGAGCCTTAGTGTGAATGGTAGGGCTGTGCGAAACAGCTGTTTTGTTTCGACTTGCATTTGGCCATTTCAAAGGGATAGTGTTTTGTTTCATTGTTTCATTTCATTTCGAAGCACTGTCCTGTTTCATTTTGTCAAAACTGTTTCGCCCATAAACTACAATGGGGAATCATGAAAATGCCTAAAACCTTGTCATTTCTTGCCTGATTCAGATGAAAATTGCAGGGCCAGAAGCCCCTTCTGAGAGCATGAAGCCTGCCAAGTTTCAAGGAGATAGGTGCAGGGGTTTCTGGAAAACTGCATTTCAAACTGTTCAAAGCTAAACTCCTGACACTTGCTGGCAGTGGCAGCCTCCTCATCTGGCAAGCAAATCTGGGGGCCCATGCCCGGGGAGGGCTGCGGGGCTGTGCCAGACTCCTCCCAGGGGTGCAAGCCCCTAGATCTGCACACTGGATGACAGGAGGCTGCCTCTGCTGCCAGAGACTGGCAGCAGCATCAGTCATCCCCTGCGCTGGGTGCAGGCTGTGCCCAGCATTGGTCCCAGGCGGCAGTGGCAGCCTCCTGTCTTCCAGTGCACAGATCCGGGGACCCTCACCCCTGGGAGGAGTCTGGCACAGCCCCGCAGCCCTCCCAGGGGTAGATGCAGATAGGTGCAGAGGTCTGCAGGGTCATTCTGTAACATTTGCTTCTGAGAGAGGGCCTGCACACAACAGTGTGCGCCCTGGGGATATGCTTCCACTGACTAAACACGATTATGTTCTCACTAGCATCCTTGTAGTTACACAACTACCTCTGAAAAGGCTTTGGAGGACTCTCAGCACCCAAGAACTTTGAGGGGAGATGTAAGCTTATCCCTAGCATCAGAGGCTGGGACTTCACTAGCTGTGGTGTTTCTTTTAACAAAAGTAACCTGCTCCTGAGATTTGCCCTGCACGGTATTAGTGGCAAACTGCTGTAGGTCATAGCCTCTGCTGAGGTGGGGAAGATAGTAGCCATTGACAAATAGAGTGGAGAAATGTCTGCTTCCTAGTCTTATGTCGCTTACCTATTGGCACGCTGCCGGTGACACAAGTCTCTGCCAGCTTGTTTCAACTTCCAGGCAGTCTTTTGTACTTTCTTCTGGGCTGCATCTCACACTTGGGGCAGTTTCGCATGAACACTCCCACAGCTGCTTTGCTGCACTCCTTAAAATACCCCTTTACCATAATATCTTCCAAAACCATGATGACATCTGGGAAGCAGGAATGCTGAGACCGGTCATCAAGGTGGACGCTCATCTTTTCCTGCTGGTTCCTTGTGTCCCATCCTCGCTTCCTCCCCATCCCTGTATTGTCTCTTATGTTGAACTGTAAACATGGGGGGGGTGTCATCACTTTTTATTGTATTTGCATATTTGTACAGCTCCTAAGTAAGGTGACTGGGGCTCTGGGGAGCTACTGCAATACAGATAATAAGCAGGGGGGCTGTCTTTTCTGGACTCCCCCCTGTCCACAACACCATACACACCCACGACGCTACTCTCCTGAATGCTCAGTCAGGCTTGAAATCCTGAGGCATGCATGCATCATCTATCCCTGAATGGAAGTGCATAGTTGTACCATTGAGTGGTTGGACCAGTTTTAAAGATTTGTGTAGTAATTAACAGGGAGCACAAAGAAGAATAAAGCCAAGGAAGGGGGAGATTTATCTTTCTGGGAAGGCAACTGTGTAATCCCAATCACCTCTCTGAGGGATGCTGCTTTTAAGGATGTATGTAATGAGTAAGTGTCTCAGAGGATTATCTAGGAAGAAAGCAACACAGCTGAGCAAGATAAAGAGGTTTGCCTTGCCTGTGATCTGAGGGCTTTAGAAAACCAGACCTGTTTGATTCAGTTTGATGTTTCCCAGCAACTTATAGTACCTGTTTCTTGGTGGGGGTTATGGGCTTTTATCCAAGTGAGGCCTGGTTTAAATAGAGGTACTCATGAACCCTTCTAGCTTCCCAGACCCTCATTTTCACTGGGGGAAGGGTGGTGATGTTGGCTGCAGCTGGGGAAGCATGGGCTCCAGCACTTAAAAACATTTTGAAATAAGACCCTACGTGTTTGTGAAAGGATTAATGGATGTTGTAGCCCAACTGTTTAGCTGGTGGGCTACTGGAGAGCTGGTGGGACGTGTTATGGAGCAGCTGAAATCTGGATCAGCGTAGGAACTGCTGGGTGCCAGTCTATGGCCTGTGTTCTGCAGAAGAGCAGATGAAGCGATCGTAACGATCCATTCTGGTCTTCAAACCTCTTAAGTCTGCAGGACGTCTTGTGCAGTTCTTTAATGAGCTATTCTCGGGAGAGGGGAAGAGAAAAGAACAGGAGTACAAAATATGTTGAATGTCTCCATGCAACTTCTTTTCTAAAGTGTTATTCTCTTTCTTCCACCCTCCAAGGTCAGGGTATTTTCTCTTCTGTTTTCATTTTGTTTCATCTGTGGGATATTTTCCAAGTAAAATTATACAAAAGCAGGGCTGCAAGGGACCATCTCATCCAACTCCCTGCTCAAGGCAGGATCATACCTATCCAGACCATCCTGTACATGTGTTTGTCTAACCCAGGAATGGCCAACCTGCAATACAGGTGCGACAGGTAGCACAGACGGCTTTGGTGTGAGTGGCGCATGAAAGATCAGGAAGGGAGCAGGGAGCTGAGTGGCAGACAGGGCAAGGAGCAGAAAGCAAAGCAGCTGATTTGGGTAGAAAGCAGAGCAGCAGAGAAGGCATGGCACATAGGCCTGGGAGCAGAGATCAGAGCAGCAGATTGGGCAGGGGAAAGGCATCAGAGTGACATTTGGGGAAGGTACAGGATTAATATGTGGCATGCCTGCCAAAAAGGTTGGCCTCCACTGATCTAACCTGTTCCTAAAATGATACAAATCAACCCAGTTGCACAACTACAGTGCATTTTGTCCTGCCCCCAAAACACCAATAGCACCATAACCTGCCATTTGTAAAGCAGGGTGATGATGAGGAATATCTGTGTCCTGCACTGCAGGGGTTGTTAAAACATTAAAACTACTTGAATAAGTTTAGAAAAGCTCAGGCTGTGGAGAAAAATAAAAGGAGCACCTGGAAACACAATGGGTGCATCTACCCATGCTGTTAGTGCAGCATAATAAACTCCTGCACAGCATGTTGAGCTGGGGCAAAGCAGCCCCATCTGTCAAGGGGCCCAAGGTTCAGCCTCCCACCCCAGGGCTGCTCCAACCTAGCTCAACGTGCTGCAGAGGGGTTGGCTGGGGCACAAGGGTGCTTTGGTGCAGGGCTAGCCAGCAGGCAGCCCCACACTGAAGCACCCTCATGCCCCAGTCAGCCCCTATCAGCACCTACAAGTTCATTGCCAGAGAGTAAATAACTCCACTGTAGGATAGTGCTTGTGTCTGGCATTACTACCCTACGGTGGAGTTAATTAGTTTACTCTGGCCTAATAGCACTCCACGTGTAGACAGTGACGTTTCACAGCAGGCCTAATTAGTCAGCTTTGCAGTAAACATATAGTGTAGGTGCACCCAATGTGAGTGTGGGGCTGGGAGAGCAGAAATTTTTCGGTGTGTGAATGCCAAAGTTTCCTTGACTAGAAATAATCTCCATGGCCATTAGGGAGACCTAGAAGGCGGGGCAAGATTTTTTCCTATCTCTTCACAAGGACTTGCATACTGATAACAACATTTTTCAGATAATGGCGTGAGAATATTGTTTATTCCTCCAGATGTTACTATACTGTTTGCTACCTGCCAGTGCTGTTTTTAACAGGACCCACCCCCCTTTACCAATCTGATTCTGAATCTGATACTTGAGGCAACAGAGGTCCAATGACTTGATGCCATCTAGGAATGTGAAGATCTGAGTTCAGTTCCCTACTCTGCCACAAGTTTCCTGTGTGACCCCAAGGAAGACACTTATGCCTCTGCCTCATGGTATGGACAACACCCCCCCCCAAATGCATGTTACACCCCTCCCCACATACCCCCTCTTCTCCTCCCCCATGCATGGGGAGCTGCTGCACTGAACTGTGCAAGAGCTGTTACACTTCTGCATGGTTGTGCAGAAGTGCAAGTGAGCTAAATCACCCCACCTTTGACCCTGAATGAAGCAGGGTTAAAGTTGGAGCAAGCTACCTTTTTGCTGCAGGCTCGTGCAGATATGAGTTACCATCTAACAACTGCTGCACCCTCCCAAGCAACAACCTCTGTTCCTGTTCTGAAGCAGCTACAAATGTGTGTTTCTCTACCATACCTTGTCCAGCTGTATTGCCTTGTCCCAGTCTTGACTGAGGCATTCAGACATTGTGTGCTATTAGGGGAGATAAAACTACCTCAGGCAACACAGTGAGTCATGAACATAAAATTTGGACCTGCTCCAGCCAGAAGGAGAAATAGAAGGGTAAAGTAAGAATTAACAAACTGTATTGTTCTGATGAGAAGTTTACCTTTCTTTTTCCTCTAAAAGAACTATAAAAATTAAACTCTACTTGTACATGGGGTTGGCTTGTAATCAGGTCTGACCTTCTTGCCTTTTGCACTTGCAGTATTTTTGTGCAAGTGGTAAAAAAAAACCCAGTCAGGGGTTTTTTCAGTGTAGTTTATTTTAATTGTGCTTTTCTATATTAAAATATCTGAATCTGACACTTGACTGGTGTGTGTGTGTGTATGTGTGTGTGTGTGTAGCATTAGTTAGCCATTTTTGGGTAGGATTTTTGTAAGACCAGTAGCGATTCAAAGTCTTTATCTGTAGTCACTGACTTGTAGTCAGGAGGAAAACTAAAATATAGGGTTAGCTAATAATCAGAACAGCATGATGCCTGCACTGCACACAACCTTGGCTGCACAGATCTCTTGTATAAAGTTCTTCCAAATCACAAGCCATATGAAGCTACATTAAACTCTTTTTAGTTTGAAGCAACAGGGAGCTTTCTTACCCACTAACTCACTGGTACTGTGGCAAGCTTATTTGAAGATGCATCAGCCAAGTCATCCGGTCCTTCCCCCTCCCCATGTAGAATAGGGAGGTGGGTCCAATAATGAACAAGGCAAAAAGGTCCGAATGACTCCCTGAGCTGTGGGCATTTATGTGGGAGAAACTCATTCCTTGCACAAAACAAAACATTCACATGGAAATTGCCTGCCTGACTCCTTGAGAGGAGCTCTCTCCTTTGTGCTTCCCTCACTACAGAACAAAAGCTAGAAGTTTTTTTTCTTTTTTTCCCCCTTCTTCCCTGCCTTCCCTCTTTCCCCCCCCAACCCCCAAGTCCTATTAAGTCTCTGAGCTGATTTGTATGATAAAGGAGGTGTGATTGTGGGGTGGAGGGGTACCGGGACAGGGAGGGCTCAAAAAGCTTGATATTTAATTTCCTGCGGTTTTGTGGTACAACCTTCACTAAAACCTCTGTCAAACTCCTGTGTTTATGCTACCCGCAAGGCATCTTGCACAGCAGATCAGATTTCCCCTGGATTTCTCTGCAAGGTGGTACAGGCAAAATACCAGCTGCTCTTCTCCCAACCTGTCCTTTCTCTGGCCCTGCTGCTTTTCAACTGGTGTTTTGAAGAGGACTTCTGACTCGCCAGGCCCATAAGAGAGTGACTGTTGAACCATCAGGCAAACATTCACCACTCTTTATGGCAGCCCAACTTTGTACAATGCTCTACAGCAGGGGTGCTCAACCTCTGTCCTGCAGGCCAGATCGAACACACAGCACCATGTCATCTAGCTCACAGGGCTCTTCATAAGTCTGGAAATTTTGCAGCGGGGGAGCAGTGGCACTGCCTCCCTAATGCCAAATATCCAGACCCACAGGGAGCCCTAAGCTCTGTGTGCTGGATCTGGTGCCCAATCCCAGCATGCAGGGCTGAGGGGGCAATGCCAGGCCCCTGGGACCCAATCCAGGTACAGTGAAGGGCAAGAGGAAGCAGTGCGAGGCTCAAGGCTTGATCTGGCCCTTCAGACCAGTCCAGTACCCCTTTCTGGCCAGTGGGGCCAAAACACCAATGCTCCACAGACACTGGAGGAAAGCTGTGGGGTGGGGGTGCCCTCAAGCTCTGCTCCTACAGTGTCCTCATGAAGATGTGCCCCTGCATCCCCTGACAGCCCCACTGACTTCAACTGCCTTCTTTCCAGGCTCATTCAGGGCAGGTCTTCAGTGTCTATGGGCAGGGAACTGATGGCAGCTGATCAGGGTCAGACTCTGGCAAGCCAGACAGGCCAGGGAGGGAGAATGGGAAAAGGGGGGCAAGGGTTAGATCAACATGGTGGTATCCAGTTAAACATTGAATGAACCATATCCAATGTGGTGCCTGAGGCTGAGACAGGAGGTGAAAGGCAGCCCAGAAACAGGAAGCAATGGAAAAGCAGGAGGTTCTGAGGAAAAGAGATGCATGGCAGACGGGAAAAGTGGTGGAAAGGGTTAAAGCAGGGGTGCCAAACTCATATGGCCCTGTGGGCAAGGTAAATATCATAGGGTTGGTCCATTGGCTGGATCAGGCCCACTGACCTCACTCCTCCTCTGCATGCCAGATCCAGTGCCCGCTCCAGAATCTGCGCTACATGCAGCACCCACCCCAGCTGGTCTGGGTCTGTGTGCACATGGTGTTCTCTCTTCACTGACGGCCAGTCTGGGATTTGTGCAGCACGTAGCACCCCCCCCTTCCCCCCGAAGCTGGTCTGGACTGCATTGCACGTGGCACCCACTCCAACCCATCCAGGACCCACGTATGCTTCACCTGTGCACATCACGTGCAGCGTGGGTCACAGATTGGCTGGAGCAGGCACTGTGTGTGGCATGTCTTGGTGTGGGTGAGGGGTGTGGGGAAGACCACTTGTGGCACAGTTCCTGGATCAGGCAGAACAGGTACTGCATGCCATGCAGTCTTGGACAAGCCAGGTTGGGAGAATGACAGAGCTCTGCGCTGAATCTGGCCCACGGGTCATATCGTTGGCACCTCTGG
>NW_017729025.1:154362456-154371383 GCF_001723915.1 Gavialis gangeticus | reverse complement strand
GCATGACAAGGTACGGTTGGCCTTCCTGACTGCATCCCCACACTGCCAGCCCATGTTCATCTGAGCATCAACGATGACTCCAAGATCCTTTTCTGCCTCTGTACTGACGAGAAGGGAGTTCCCCAGCCTGTAGGTGTGGTGCTGGTTCTTCCTCCCCAGGTCCATCACCTTGCACTTGTCAGTATTGAATCCCATCCTATTCTCATCCGCCCACCCCTGTACTCTGTCTAGGTCTGATTGCAGCCTATTCCTCCCTTCTAGTGTGCCCACTTCCCCCTACATCTTAGTGTTGTCAGCAACTTTGAACAAAGTGCTTTTTACCCCCTCATCCAAGTCACTGGTGAAGATGTTGAACAGTGTGGGCCTGAGGACCAAGCCCTGCAGAACCCCACTGACCACATCCATCCAGGTTGAAAAATGATCCATCCACCACCAAGTTAAAGAAAGGGGGGAGCAAAGCTCTCATGAAATGAGAGGATTCAGGTATGTGTTGCTGAATGTCAGGGAGAATGGTGAAGATGGTGCTGTTATGCCAGCAGGAGGTATTTGCTGGTGGATGGGGAAGGTTGTTTTAGGTTCAAGTGAATTCTAGGAGAGATGTTTTGAAGCTGTGTGAAGAATTTCAACTACTTCCTATATCACAAGAAAATTTAATGCATAATCCTATGGGAAATAACGCTGAAGATGTAGACAGACAACATGTTTTATACTAGTGTTAAAAGTTTGAAACAGATGATGCAAACCTTTGCACAGGCCAATAGAAGTGTGTCCCTGAAAGAATTGGGGGGTAAAGTCCTACAGGTATAAAATAAACTAGTTTGAACACAGTCAGTCCATATCTGTGCTGAGGTACTTAGTTGCTAAAGGCAAACAGACCATTTACCTGCTGCCCTCTCACATAGTGGTGAGGTGATGTAATAGGGCCTTTTTCACATGCAAGTGCCGGGCGCTTTGAAAAGTGCCCAGCACCGCATTGCTTGCAGTTGTATAAGTGGCAAAATGCACATCAGCATGCAGAAAATAGTGGTGGTCCACTTTTGAACTAAAACACATAGAAGGTGTTAGTTCAAAAGTGCACTGCTGCCACTTGCTCTGTGCTGACGCGCATTTCGCTGCTTCTACAACTGTAAGTGACACAGCACTGTGTGCATCCACTCACATGCGGAGCAGACTCAATTAATTGAGTCTGCTTCGACATGCTGGAGATCGATGCACTGGATCTCCAGCGTGTCTGGGCACAAAAATGTATGTGTATAAGTGCCCTGCCTGCTGCCCCAAGACAGCTGTGTGTCTGTCCATTCCTGATTCTGGTGTAGCTTGCCGTTGTATACTGATTATAAATTACCCTGTTCTTAAGTGGTCTTAGGTCCATGCTTTGATAAAATGATGCTGGCAAAAGTAAATTGGGACAGAATTAAGTGATCAGACCTTCCTGTTAGCTTTAGAAAGCTTAAGCAGACATGCTCAGTGATTCTGGATGAGTGCAGACACTCTTAGAGTACAGGTTGCTGGCACAGAGTGATCTGGGTCACTCAGTAAGCCAGACGAAAGGGAACAATACACATTTCAGTATAACCATGCGGGACAGCATGACACCAAAAGACTGGAGTCTTTGTGGATTAGTGGCTGAACATGAGCTCTCAGTATCGTGGCCAAAAGGGCTAAAACAGTCCTTAGATTTATAAACCAGTGAGGAGGAGAGATTTTTCATACCTCTGGGTTTAGCACTGGTATTGACCTGCTGCTGGAATACAGTGCCCGTGGGTGAAAAGAAGTTGATTTTTGCCTTGCGGAGGTCTGGGACTGGGCAGAGGACAGGGAGCAGCAGTAGACTTCAGTCACTGATGTCTGCTAAGACACTATAGGGCTGCATGAAATCACTTGAGGACAATCTCCAACTGAGAGAGGGACTGCTACAGAGGCTGAAAAGGTAGGAAGAAACCTGGATACTTGGATAGCTCTGGGTCTGATCATAGAAGGGGCACAGAAGAGCAGAGACAATGGGAAGCCAAAATATGTCTAATGCCAACCCTCCTGAAATCTTAACTCCCTGCTGGAAGCTGAACCTGTGTAACTGGGGACAGGGCATAACAAAAGGCTAGTGCCTGGGTTTGCTTTATTCCCTGTACATGCAGCCTGCTGGTAGTGATACAAGAGTACAAAGAATCAGTAGGCAGGAGCATTATACTGAAGTAGAGAAAGTCTTATCCTTGGTCACAAACAGAAGAGAACTGTTTAATACTATAACTGTCCAACCCTGCTTTGTCATTGGCTACAGTTCATAGATATTTTTTTCCCTTTCTCCCTCACACCCTGGGAAGGAGACTACTGCAGGAATGTTAGTTAATGATTGCCCAATGTTATCAGATGGGGTAGAGCTACAGCAAATGGCAGTGGGGCTAGATGTATGGGGTTTTATTTACTTATTTTTTTTAATATGCACAAAGTGAACTTTGATTAACAAAGGCATGAGAATAGACCAGCAGAGCGGATCTGCGAGAGAATGCATGCCCACTGTTCGATCTGTCTAATGGCTGTTTGTCTGTGCTGTGCAGTCCAGCCTCTTTTCTCATCACCCACTGGAGAGCTGCAAGTGAGTCTCATTTTCATCTGTGCTTTTTCTGTAGCTACATGCTTGCTGCAAAAAAAAAGTGTGGCTTTTTATACTGAAGAAACTTGCCATTAAAATTATGGTAGAAGCAAGGTTTTACCTCTATCTCTTGAGTCTAACCTAAAGACATTGTGGTAAAAAATATCTGTGACTTGTTTCTGCTATATGTGCAGGAAGATAGGTATCTTGTTGTTTAAAAAAAAAATCCCACATGCTCTTTTGCAGTGAAGACCAAATGTCTGAGCCAACCTCCTTCCCCCACCTGTTTAAACGTAGCACGAGGGGGTGTAATAACCAGATGGTCTATTCAGTCATCAAACACTTTCCAAGAAATACCGATGCCCTGAACCTGCCACTGCTACATAACAATCCGTCCCGAAAATGTTAGGAGGCAGGTGAGGGAAGGATTACATGTACTTGACTTACTGTTGAATACCTAGATTAAACGTTTGAAGTCTAATCAATAAATGTGGCTTGAGGTTCTGAACCTGCCCTCATATCCCTGTTCCTCTTCTTTTTTTACTGCCACTTTTAGTTGAAATATCTTTTTCTTTGTTGTTGCATGAAAGGCTCATACAAATTAGGAAATGGTGAAATTGCCTGTTTACAATGTGTAGCTGAATGATAGCATGAGGAAGGCTTCTTTCAGTGTAATCTTGTGTACAGTACCCACAATAGTTTTGGTTGTTTTTTTTTAAAGGGTGGGCAGCGGTGTGACTTTGGGTTGAGGTTGTCCCTTTAAGATGGCGAGCCTGTTGGCACAATGGCAGCGCAGTTGCATGCTCCCAGGAGAGATGAGATGCATAATGCGCCAGTTGGTGAACTTTGCTCTTTGTTGCCTTCAGAAACAATCGGTGGACTGAGATGATATTAACCTTGGTTGATGACGTTGGTGCAAGTGGTCTTGTGCATTTGAGTGCACCCAACTTCTCTGAGAGACGACCATAGGGTAGAATTCAGAGGAGACAAGGATTTACTGTTTTCAGCCTAGCAGCCTTCAGTCATGGAGGTTTCTACCTCATTGTTGGGCAAAAATTAATTCCTGTTGTCCTTCTTTTCTACCAAACTCCCCAGGAAGCTGGGCTTAATATTGAACTCTGTGTTGCAGGTCTCTTTTGGGGGGTGTCTGCCCTTTTTTTCCTCCCATCTCTCTGTCGTCTTGTCATCTCCTCCTGCAAATTTGTGAATTAGACTCTTTCTCCTTTGGGTCAATTTGGCACTCATGAGGCCAGGCCCATTTGCTCTTCTCTCCATTTCCCCCCTCTTTACGAAACCTGCAGAAGAGGACTAAGAAGGATCACGATGAAGCCACTCTTTACAAGAACTCAAACAGAACGGGAGTCAGGGACTATTCAGCCTGGCACATCTGGAATACTGTGGTTGTAGATGCGACTCAAGAACCCAGCCCAGTTGCATGTGAGGCTAGTTATAGTACAAAGTAGCACAAACCATCTTCTCCTGACAATCTTGCTCGGCTAGGTAGTGTTAGAAAGAATAGTCCCAATCTCTTGCTACCAACTGAAAATACTTCCTTGCTGTAGAGTTCGACTCTTCTTTTAATGGGTGACTGGCTGCACTCTATATACAGGCTCATGGCAGTGGCTCAGCACTGAGGGATTGACTTGGGTAAGATTCTATAACATTGAGCTGGATTATAAAACCTGAGCTGCGTGGCTCGGTAGCTGTTTTGTGCCTCTGAGCAGTGAGTTTCCATGTGGGTTGTGCCATGTGAGCTGTATGAGTGCAATCTTCTCCCCTGGTGTGTGAAAGGAGGTAGCTATGTGTTCCTGGTTGGGGGAAAATGTATTTTGAAAAATATTGCCCACACTTGTGCTTGCAGTTAATAAATGCAGCATGGTGTCTGAATGTGGGCTGCCACCTGAGAGATTTTGGGTAGGGACAGCATGAAGTGTAGGGTCATTGACACCTTTCAGGAGGCACTTGGACCTTCTGTAGAGTCATGTCCAGTGGAAAATATGCAGTAGGGAGAGTGGTATTAGCATGGCTGGAGCAGCAGTAAACTAGAGTGGTATGAATGAGGTCCACTGCCCTTCCAAATCAGAGCTGGATTCTAAGTCAGTTGAAAGGCTCCCATTTGATTGCAGGGGCTTTGCATCCAGTCCTAAGTGTAGGAAATAACGTGTCACAATCCTGCACCTTATGAATATTGCATAAATTGGCTTGTCAGTTTTTAGTATCCATGGCCATCTTTCATATGCCACATTTATCTACATTTTGTCTCCTCTTGAGTGCTGCAGATTTTTTCATTTCTGTTTGAAATCACTGAAGTTGAGCATCTGTTGTCTAATTTATGGCTGTGGTCCCATAGAAGCCTGTGGAGAAGCCTGGCAGAAGCCTCAGAAAATATGAACAGCCTTGCCATGTTTCCAGGGGGCTTCATTTTATAATGAGTGTTGCTCTGAAAGTATACTTATCAGGAATTCAGATAAGGGATCCTCTACTCTGTTGCAGAATTATGGATCAATAAACAGTGCTACATGGCTTTTGCTGGTTAACAAAAATATTTATGTTGGATTCAGCTGGTTAAAGATGCACATTCACATGTGTGCTTGGCTTTTAAGGCTTGCTTTATAACAACTTTAACATTTCTAGCACTACAAGAGACACTGGTTTGTGGCCAGCCTGTGATACCATTAATTTCTGGCTCTCATTCTCTTTTTATTGTCTCACCTTTTTAGGAATTATTTTTTGGGGTAACTTGTCAGAATTCATTTGGGCTACAGCTCAGTATGAACCAATGCATTCAACATGCTCTGTGTGCATGTGAGTGGGGTGGAGAAGAATTTGAGAAGCAGTGGGGGGAAACCTCTAAAAGACTGTGCCAGGGTCAGGAGACCAGTTTTATTTTCCCACTCTGCCACTGACTGGCTGTATAAGATTGGACAGTGCACTTTGCTGCTCTATCCTTTTTTTTTTTTTTACTCTTGTACCTGTTGTCTGTCTTGTCTCTAGCTTATAAGCTATTCAACATAATTTCGCATGTACAGCGCATACCTTTTTGCCAAATTGTAGCTGCTGGAAATTTAGGGTGTGCACTATAAGCAAGAAAATGCAATAACTAGTTTCTGCTGCTTAAGTTTCTGCTGAACAAAAGCAATTCTGCACCTGATGCAGGGGAGCAGAACAGTGAGCAGGCATGTCTCTCTCACTGCCACCATTCAGCAAGGAAAGATTTTTTTCTTCATTCTGTCTTTCAGAACCAAGGCACTTATCTTATTCTGCAGTGTATTGTATACGAGAAAATACAGTCAACATATTGCCAGCCTCCTGCTGCCTAAATGGAGCTAAGCTTCTTGTTCCTTTTGGTCCTGTTTGTTTTTGAGGCTTTTTTTTGCGTAGATGGAATTGCACATACATTTTAAACCAGAGTAGAGTGTCTCTGTCTCTCTCACTCACTGATGTCTGGTTCCCTCCCCTCCTCATCTCATTCAGTTTTTCATGGTGCAGAGCATATTCACCTAGAAAAATTGCTTCCCAGACACTGGCCCTCCTGCAGATTCCCTAACACCCTTGTAGAAAGTACAGCAGCAGCTCACATGGGAGCAGCATGTGAAGAAAGTACTCATAGCTCCTTCTGCTGAGCTGGGAATGGAGAGCAAGCTCTCTACATCCTCCAGTGTTGAGGCTTTGTCAACTTATGGTGTAGAGCTAACAACATGCATTCTCCAAGGCAACAGCAAAGACCCTCCAACAAATCCAGGGAAGCTGAAGCTTCTAAGGGTTTTGAAAAAGCAAAAACTGTGGGAGAGAAGGGAGGAAAGGGAAAGCTTAAGGGATCAGCTTTCCTGCCTTTATTTGTACACCATAATGAAGGGCATACGCCCAAATGCACACAATCCTTTGCAGGTCCCATTAGCTCTTAAGCTTGTTTCAGTTGCTCAGTTGTTGAAAAATGGCAATATCCAATTTCACCAAGATGGTCAATATTGCTGCCAGCTGCCTACCGAGAAGGTGAAAAACTTGCACCAAGGTGTAGATAGCTATAGGACCCATCAATACAGTCTTCTTGCTAACACTGTAATGTGCAAAGCAAAAGCTGGAGCTTCCCAAGTGAAAAAGTGATGATGGAGTATGTGACCCACTTTTCAAACCTTGATGAGTTTCCCAAACCAGATCCAGATTGTGTCAGAGGTGAAACTGATACTAAGGCACTTCTTACCTATGTTAAAATAAAAGCATGAAATAAAGTCTTCAGTTAAAATGAGGGAGAGAGCTTACAAGGTACATGTGCATGCATGCTGAGAGACACTATAACTGCAAGTAAAAGGAAAGGAGATTAGAAAACACCCCAGAACAAGTTGCGTCCTAATTAAGTTTTCAGTAAAACCCCATTAAGTGGAATGGTGGGGAAGAGTCTGGGTCCTGAACAGAAAAAATACAGTGGCTGCCAACAAACCACATGTCCAGTTTCTGATATGAAACCTGGTAGCCCCATTTCCCTGTAAAATCTATCCTAGCAGAGAGCTTGAGCCCTGACTTCAGCAATGTGTGCATGCTTGGCCATGCCAACAGAGGCCTCCTTGCATGGGAGCTTCAAGAGGCTGGAGGCTATTAGGGGTTATTATGGAATCAGAGCTCTGTTTGGTTTAAGCTGGGATCTTTTCTTCCTTTTCTGAATAAACTCATCTTGGCTAATCCCTCCTTTGTGCCTGCGGTCAGGATTCCCCCTGCGGGAGCAATGGATTCAAATGAGCTACTGCACTGAATAGCACTCCTCTGAAGGCTGTTCCCAGCCACCAGCGCATACCAGCACTGGTAATAAGCTCTTGTGAATTGAGGCAGCCATGAAGAGGTCCTCTCTCACGCTTCAGCAGCTGTAAGAAGTAACCACGAATTATAGAAGTGGGGCCTAAGGGGGCTAATGGTGGAGAGGAAATGCTGATAAGCCATGCATTAGAGATACCAGTTCAGTGGGTGTCAGACATAGCTCCTTAAACCTGCCCGGGCAGCACTGGAAATTTCATAGACATTAGGGCTGGAAGGGACCTCATGAGATTATCAGGTCCAGCCCCCTGCCCAAGAGGCAGGAAGTCAGCTAGGGTCAGAGGATCCCAGCAAGATAAGCATCCAAATGTTTCTTGAGAGTGTCCAGAGTAGGTGCTTGTACCACCTGTCGGAGGAATATATTCCAGGCCTTGGGGGCTCGGACAGTAAAGCAGTTTTCCTTATGTCCAGCCTGAAACAGTCTTCCAGGAGTTTGTGACAGTTAAACCTTGGGGTGGTCTGGTAAGTAGGTGTTCCCTCAGATCCTGATGCACCCCCCTTACGGCTGCAGTGCCAGGGTTGAGAGATCAAGATGTCTTGGAAGTACAAGCTGCTTCCTGCTAAAGCAGGTGCTCAGCTTGCGGGACCCAGGCTGTGCCAGTGAGACTGACACTTTAAATGTTTGCCAGCGGCCTAGAGATCTGTATTTGCCAGGCATCCAGCAAGGCAGGAGAGTCCTAGATAGAAGCAGGACGTGTGGAGCAGGTGAGGAGTAGCTTCTCCAGGTGCCGCCAGCTATTCAGTGTGCCGTAGTTAATGATCCTGATCACAGGGCAGCCTATCTGATGTTAGTGAGGAAAAGCTGATGATCAAAGCATCTGTCTTTTTTTTCTTGCACCATCAATTTTAAAATGGATATCAATATGCTAAAAAGTAAATGCAAACCACAGTAGTGCTTTGATGTACCAATTAAAAAAAAAAAAGTGGATGTAGAGGACGTCTGTGACCCATCTATGGTCATGGTGTCTGGCGTGCTTGTACATATTCAAGTCATGGTCTTCTAGGCTGACTTTGGGAAATACTGGCTTGGCTAAATGTTTAAGATCTGGTAAAGATAAAGATTTTTTACTACAAATTTAAGATGAGTCAAATTGGATCCTAGGGTTAATCAGGACTGATTAATACAACCAACCTTCTCTCTCACAGTAGGGGAAAAATGTTAGGTGAAACATTAGTTAACACATGGATTTTGCCAGTTTGATGGTTGTGAACTGATTTCCAGGGGTGGTGACCTCACTGCTTTTTTTTTTTTTTTTTTTAAATTTCTGGTTAGTAAGAAGGGGAAGGGAACTTGAAACTTTTGGGATGGCTCTCTTCTGTTCTAAGGTGGGGTCACAGGATTAGGGAGGTTGAGAACCACTGATTACAATGTAATGCACCACTGATTATGATGTAATACATTATTTTCCAGTATAGACATGACCTCAGGATGTGTCATTCTAAGGCATGAAGTAGTGAGTTTCATTTGAATGCTGATAAGTTTGATGAGACGCTCTCTCTTTCCTCCCTGCCCCTTCACCCCCCCCCCCCC
>NW_017729025.1:154353279-154362258 GCF_001723915.1 Gavialis gangeticus | reverse complement strand
TCCCCCCCCCCCCTTCCCCCCCCCCCCCCCAGTCTTCCTGTGAAGAAAAGTTTGTTAAAGGCAACCTGAGCTCCAGTTTGCTAGGTCTGATGCCATACCCCTTTTGTATCTTTTGAAAACCGTTAGCGTATTTTAAATTCCTGTGTGTTTATTTCCTGAGATTGCAGTAAAGTGGGAGTAGGTAATACATTTTAGAAAGAGGTCTCCCTGCTATGTTTACTTGCACAGATTGGGAGAAGAGGAGAAAACGGCTGTAGCTTTCTTGGCCTGTTTCAGACATTGTTTGGAAAATCCCCAGTGAGTTGTTGTCAACTTGTTGATGGAAGCAAAGCAAAATGCAGCTCATCCACCAAGGCACCATCCTCCCGCCAGAAATACCTGGGTATTGTTGTTGTACTAAGGTGGTTCAGGAATGGAGGGTGGATTTAAGCCAGAAATAATAGGCAGAGAAAATTCAGCAGTTGGGTTCTGGCCTGACTGCTGACTTGCAGCTTCCTTGGGCTCTGTGATGAACATGAGGGTATGGCTTTGTGAATGGTGAGCTAGGGAGCCCCAAGCCCCTTTTAAATGCCCCGCACCAGTCTCCAGGATCAGTTTGGTCAACACTTGGGATGAGGATTAACTGGAGTACAGAGGTTCTTCTTTGCTGGAGATGAGCTCAAAGTGAAACCTGCAGCCAGTCTTGGGAAAGTTCCCATCCTGCCCTGAAATCAGCAGTTCATGCCCACTTTTAACTTGGCTTGTTTCTGCTAGTCAGGTCATGGTGGAACAGTGTGTGCTTGTCTTAGAGGTTTGAAATTTATAGCTGTTCCCAGTTGGATGTAGATCTGTGGAGGTAAGTGGGGACTGTGCCTCCTACAGTGCATCTCTGCCTCCACGAGTTCCTGGCTGATGGGACAAAACTCCCTGAGGCTGAGACTGTCTGTCTGCACAGGGCCTGACACAAGAAGGCCCTGATCTCTGATTTGGGCTTGTGTCAGTAACAGAAACAATGAAAGCATGTTCCTCCTTTCCTCCTAGCCAATATACATCCTGCTCATGGAACTACTGGATACGGCCTCCAGAGCTGGAGGGGTTTGTTAGTGCCCACACCCATACCTGCACCAGAACCTGAATGCTTGCAGCTCTGCCCACACCCTTGCTGCTTCTCCCCACCCTCCCAACTCAAGTCCAATATGGGCTGGGTGGTTTCAGTGGTGGGTGGGGGCTTTGCCTGTGCCCATGCCAGGTCCAGTGCTGCTTCTCCCAGCCCCTTGCTCCCCAGCTACAGGATGTATGCACCTTGAGGCTGGTGGGGAGCTGTGCCAGGGCCAAACATCTGCACACTAGGTCTGTGCTATTGCCACTTCTGCCCCTCCTACCAGCTGCAGTGTAGGCACAGCTTCCAGCCAGAGGGGGGTTGTGCTGGGGCCAAGCAGCTTCCAGCTGTGCCCATGCTGCAGATGAGATGGGAGGCTGGGAGAAGTGGTAGCAGCATGGACAAAATTTGCAGGTAGCTGGTCCTGGCACAGCTCTCCATTGAATGGAAACAGCAGGGAGCAAGGGGGCTGGCAGAAGTAGCAGCATTAGGGCCCCCCAACTTTTGATGTGCTGCTGAGGCTGCATTGGGCTGGCCAGGTTGTTCTGGCCTATTGTCAGCCCTGTGCCCTCCCCCTCCTATCAAAGCAATCATTAATCAGGGTATGAAAAGTTCTTGACTGACTTCCTCTGTATAACAACACTTTGGCCCTTCTTGGCTCAGAAAAAGCACTGGAATCTTGGGAGAAAAAGCTGTTTTGGGGGGTCACTCCCTTAGTCCAGCTAAAGCAGAAAGTGATGGACTGGTGTATGCATGTCTTGTCTGGCTGTCTTTTTTACCCACACATATATTGGATTTGTATAGTCAACTCCTGGGGCTAAATCCAACCAATCTGTCATTCACCTGTTGCTTGAAAATCCACATCATGGTATGTTCATTAAAACCCACCTGCATCTAGTTACACCTGCCGCCTTATCGCCCTTTGGGCAATAGCTGTGAATATTTGAGATGCCGTCTTTTGTAATCTACAGGCAGTGTACATGGCATTGATGCATATGGAGGGATTTAAAGGAATTACTCAGAAATCTGAATGCATCGATCTTCTGGGCATCTTCTAAGCATTGATTTCTCTTTTCAGTGAGGTGCTATTTCTGGTGTTTGCTTTGGTAGTGAGAAGGCAGCATACCATGGCATAGCACTGCAGCCCGCCAAACAGCTTCTTTGTTAGGATTCCAGCTTGAAGGCAACAGTTCAAGGTGTCCTCACACTGGATTCCTTTCATACTTCTGGTAGGAAGCTGATTCATGTCGTACAAATGTTATTGTTTGTGCAGCTTGTGTAATCCCTGCTGGCTCATAGCTGATGTGCCGCCTACCCTACTTTACCCAGCCGGAACGAGGGGGAAGTGGCTTTATTTTTAGCCTCAGTCCTGGGAGGAACATCAAGTCAAGCCCTTTTAAATGTACTATAAGTAAATGCAACACAGCACCCGCCCTTCATTTTTGGGGCTTTAGTTGCAGTAATGTCTAGGGAGCGTGGTCATAGATGAGGACCCCTGTTGTTCTAGGTGTTATATGGATCACAGAGCAAAACGGCAGTCCCTGTGCAGAGGAGCTTTTATCTGAAGTACAGGGCCATGGTGAGGGTCAGGGGTTACTACTGAGAGATGAGGAGTACAAGGAAACACTTAAGTGAAGCCCGCCTATGACTGGCCAGTGTAGACAGGGCCAAATTGGGGTGAAACCAGAGCCAGCTGAAGCCCTTGCAGCAAGCAGCATAATCAGATTTAGGAATCTGCCTGTAAACAACCTGCTTGCTGGCACTGATGGGTTTGCCAGTGGTTCACTTCATTGGGACTGACATGGGCCCAGCCCAGAGACTATTTCACAAGCTGTCAAATATTTTCTTTTGGTGGTAGTTGTTCAAGCTATGTGATTGGTTTCCCAAATCACATGACTTTGGCTACCGCCTTCTGATTGGATGACTTTTCATAGGCTCACATACTCCCTTTATCATGGTATGTGAGCAAAGCCTCCCTTATCTTAATGTTGGTAAACAGTGACTGGGTTTTATGAGCCCCAGCCTCTCAGGTTGGGTGACTTTCAACAGATGTAGTCATTGTTGAGTATTAACCTGTTCAGTACAGATTTTGTAAGTCACTCCAACTTGTCACACTGCCTGGACACACACAGGTGCCATACACTGTTCCTTCCTGTAGCTTCTGGGTGCTTATTAAATAGGGCCCAGGAGTATAAGTACAGCCCTATAATGGCTAAAATCTGCACTGCAGATGGAGCTTTCCAGGGATTTGCGATAGGAGGCAGGGTATGACCCTATTAGCCATGGCTGCTGCTGCTGCATGGGAGCAAAGGATTACAGGGTCATTGTAGATTGTATGTTTCATCTCCATCCCCAGGTCAGGGTGGTGGGGGAACCTGTGAAACTAACTAGATTTATATCTAGTAGGATTTAAAACCTGAGCTGGAGTATTATCTGCTGCTACAGTGGCAAGGAATAGAGGGGAGCAAGAAGTCACTCACTGCTCTTTCTCTGTGAGCAGGATACTCCTCCAGCCTGGGATTATTAACCTGTGAGTGTTCAGCAAAAAGTTAAAAGCTAATGAAATCTGCCTGATGTTGGGACTGTTCCTGGGACTCATCTGATGTTCACCTGGGCTTGTGCCAAGGAAAAAGGCTGCCCAGCCCCAATCCTGGACTCAGGACAGCTCCTTTTGGGGACAGATCTCTTCCTGTTTTAATAGAAACCTGGGAGCAGGGATTGTTGCAAAGCAATGACCCAAGAAGTGACACACGGGAGTTGAGTGGCTCTAGGCTTTAGGTGTAATAAAGTCTGGAAGGCTATTGGCTGCTGGGGGCAGATTGCACAGCATGCCTGGTATTGAAAGCGCCTCTTTCGTGCTCTCTGTCTCTCGGCTGCATCAAGTTCTAGCTGGTCTTGGAACCTTTAGCCAAGGTCCCCTAAGATGAGCCCTGTTTTTTTTGTCATTGATAAATAACTCATTGTTGCTTTGGTGAATGGGCGCCCTCACAGGGATTCTGGCCTATGATCTGCTCTTTTAGATTGGTGCGGCACTTTCCAGGACCCAGGTCAGTGCTTATGGCAACAAAAGTTATACAGCACACTTGAAACTCAAACTCTCATTTCTTTATCTGCTCAGGGAAGCTGCTTTGCAATGGTCCAGAGGTCCTGATTCCTCAGCAGTGTTGGTGATGGAGCTGAAGGTCTGGGTGGATGGCATCCAGAGAGTGGTGTGTGGTGTCTCTGATCAGACCACATGCCAGGAGGTGGTCATTGCTCTGGCACGTGCAATTGGTGAGTACTGGATCTAAAACCAAGTCACCAGCTACACTGGTTTTCATTACCATCCCATCGGTTTTCATTACCACCTGGACAGCACCTGCCATTTTGAGATGGGGCTTCTCCATATTTTACCATTTTCTGTGTTGTGTTGATTATGATCACCACTAGCTCAGGAGTAGCAGTGGGGACTGAATGAAACCTTCCCGCTCATTTTGTATCTATGGTGTAATATTTTGCCAGATGTTCAACTATGACTCGTTGGATCATGCCCATAGCACCAGGATTTCCCTGAGGGTTTCTTATCCAAGTACAAACCACACTTGTGACTGTTTAGCTTCCTTTATCAAGTGAGACTGGGTGCAGTCAGGCAGGTGTGGCCATAGCCCTCATCCCATACTGAGACATACATTCATGCATTAACTTGCCCAAAGGATCCCAAAGTGAGTGGCTGAGATGTGACCAAACCCCTGCACCCCTGGCTCTGGGGTCCTTGCTTTCATCTGTAGCTGGACTGCTTCCTGGTGATGTAGTTTTAGAGCTTTGTTAGGGTATGGATTCGCAAACAACTGACTGCAGGTAAAAGGGCAGAACTCTATGGCTTGTGAGCTGCTTTGTGGTAACCGACCACACGCACACTCTGACCCTGAGGTAAGTGGAAGCAGAAGCATAGCCAGCTCCTTCTGTACCCTGAGTAAAGTTGCATCTTAGGCTACCTGCACTCTGGCAATGGTGCTACATGGGTCTAGGCTGCTGTGGCTGAAGCATGGACTCCTTGTGCACCAACTGCAGCAGCCCCATAACATGGGTTCCCTAGGGGTAGCCAGTCTGAATCCCCCCTCTAAATCGGCACTTGGAGCTAGACCTCTGCTAGTCCATCCCTAAAGGCACTGGACCCGGATATCTTAATCTTCAATGAAAGAGGGGTAAATTACTGCTGTTCAGTTTACACTTGCTTCAGGGGAAGACTAAGAGCATGAGAAATTATCATGGAACAACTGATGCAGAAGTAAAGCTCCATCCTCCCTTTTATCCCATGGTAAATTGTTTGTATGTTCACGCCCTCAGAGTTTTAATCCAGAAGGCTTGGCCCAGGCTAGTTCTTCACTGATGACAGGTTTGAAAACTTTCAACCTTTAAAAATCAAAGTAGCTCCAAGAGTCCCAACCCCACTCCCCTTCTCCCAAATCAAAACATCCTACAAATCTCTGCAGAAGAATTTTATTTTTCTTTCCAATCTGTGGTGTAATCCCTGGTTGAGGAAAGAGGAGTCCTCCTAGCATTGCAGGTCTCTTTGCCACAGGGGCTGGCACAGCTAAACTCTTGGGCTTTGATGTGTAAACAATGTGATGCAAACAGTCATCAGTAGGGATCACAAGCGTTTCTAATTGCATTGGTGCAGCTGTGGCTTCCACTGAGGAAGAGAACCGCAGGTAGCATGGGAACTGGGTGAAATGATCCCACTTCCTCAGTTTTCATAGGAGGTGTATGGAGGTCTCCCTGTCAGCAGTGGCTGCAAGCGAGGAGATGGTGAGGTTTGGTCCTTAGCTAAATCTCCCCATGAGGGAAATTGCCTTCAGTCCTAAGACAGAAGAGACCTTCTTGAGCCAGCACCTGGCCAAGTGCTGCAAGGACTGTCCTGTGGTGTGTGCACATGGCAGAGAAGGAGAACAAACAGGGTATAAGCAGTGGTCTTTCTCTTTTACTCCCAAATGCTGCACTAGATACAGATATTGCTCCTCCTGCTGGCACAGGGCCATACTGCCTTGGGAACTCCTGCTTCCCTATCCAGATACTTCAGTATGGCTCCAGAAGAGAATTCATTGCTGAAGAGGTTGGTGGGAACAAGAGTTTGGAGAGAGAATTTTGTTGGAGATGTTGGTCATTGACATCAGACAGTGACCCAGACATGCCCCCTAAAAGGTGGTCCTGATTTCTTTTGAATTGGACTCTGATTCAGCAAAGCATTTAAAGACATGACAGGTCATAAACATTTTTAGTGGGACTTTCAGAGTGGGTTTAAGTGAAGTATGTGTTTCAGTGCTTTGCTGAATCAGTCTGTTGAAGCTGAGCACATGGGGAAGAATGGAGAGTGTCCCCCAACCCTGGAAAGTCAGCCTTGGATCCTAGGCACGAGCTGGATTCTCTCCCCTGGCATAGACTCACCCATAATAAAGAGCCTGCAGGATGAAGAGGGATCTGCAACTTTACAGTCAGTTCTGGCTCCGCACAGGTGCGACTGACTGCAGTAAAGAGATCAGATTGGTGTGAGGCCGGAAAGAGGAGGAGCCCCCAGTTTTTTTCCTCTTTCCTGTGCCCACTGTACAAGGCCAACAGGAACAAGTTGGCCTTGCCCAGAGGCGTTTGGATGGGGAAGGGTTTCCGCCTCACTAATGTT
Organism: Gavialis gangeticus; assembly: GCF_001723915.1. Lineage (NCBI taxonomy): Eukaryota > Metazoa > Chordata > Crocodylia > Gavialidae > Gavialis > Gavialis gangeticus. The sequence goes on along the minus strand of NW_017729025.1, from coordinate 154,355,524 downwards.
AGCCAAGCTGACTCTGCATGTGCCCAGGGACCCGGTCTGTGGCGTGGAATTGGAATCTAGGCACAACCAGCAGGGTTGTACCTGGAGATGGACTTGGACACTGTGAGGAGGCCCCGAGGCACCTGGATCATGAAGCGCTGGCAAGCTTTGTAGTCCTTAATCTCTGTTTTGAAGCGAGATCCTTCTCATCAGACTAATAGGCCTTTATCATCCCTTCCCTTGTGGGATCAGAAAGTGCAGTGCTTACAGATTCTTTCTGTTTTTTCTCTCTAGTAAATTCATTTTTCCAGAAGCCCTGGGAGACTAGCAGGGCTGCTCTTTGCATTTTGTTCTTTTCCTTCAAGAGTTACAAAGTGGTCAGGTCTGGCTGTGGGGTAAACAGAGCTGGGAAGCCAGTAGGTGAGAACTCACTTCTCAGGTCCACTGGTAAAGTTTTAGGAAAGCTCTGCTCTGGATGTTGCCCCCTCTTCACCTCCCTATGGGCAGTAGCTTATGACATATGCTGAGGGAAAAGCATGCTGGGCATTGTCATCCTGGGCAGCTGCAATCTTGAAGTTAATGGAGCTGTATCCTTTTGGCACCAGCAGGGAGTCAGGGCAGCATTTGCTTCTCTCTGGAAGCCTGTGGGCGCATATGCCTGCCAAGTGGAAGGACTTTTCATTGTGAGCAAATGCCCAAGCCTGCCAGCAAGAGTCCTATCTTTAATTTGCTTGTGAAAAGGCCAAGGCTGCATCCTTGCAATAATCCAATTTGACCCTAGCCCTGCCAGCTTAGGTCTGGTCCTCATTTGAGAGCTTTGCCTCTATAGCCATGTTGGCAGCCAGCCTGCTCCCCCACCTCTGCTCTGTCACTCTGGATGCAGCCTTGTGGACAGACAAGGGTTGTGCCAGTTTTTAACATCTGTCACTTCAGGGGTTGATGAGGCAAAGCCAGCAAGTGGAATAATGCCTTCTGCTGCTGTGTGCAGCATCCCCAGTAGGAGGCTCTGCTACCATGGCTTCAGCCCTATAATGAAGGCAAGCCCTGAGGAATCAATGTGTGTGAGCACACTGGGCTTCTGTCCCAGGAAGTCAAAAAGTCAAGCGGTCCTCCTGGGCCTGCAAGCCTGTTGAGCTAGCACAGGTAAGGCACCCACCAGCTTCTGTAGCCAGGAACACATAAGGGATTGATTTGGCCAGCGTCGTGTCCATCTGCTTTTTGACACCTCAGGCTGGAAGATCCACTTACAGGACGGTCAGTTGGCGGTGGCCTCTGGCATGAGTCCAAAGCAGGGCTTGAACTTGCACCTCTGGAGCCATAGCAAGATGCCTTCAATACTACTCTGCCACTGTGCTTTTAGAAAGACACTTAATTTAAATCCCTGTTTGAATGGCAGCTCTGCAGACCCTCTTGTGGAGGCAAATATAAATGCTCTGTGCCTGGAGCAGCTCAGGGAAGTGCTCGGCTGTCTGTACCTTGGCTCTCACATACTTCAGCGCCCCCTCCGTTATGGTCACAACAGCACCGCCTTCACAAGCATCTGCTCGCCTGTTTCCCTGTGGCATTACCTAGCTTTACACCACATCCACCTGCTGATTCACTAGGACTTTCCTGTTGATGGCAGTGTCAGCTTTGGGTTCAGTCCAGGTTCTTTTATTTGAATTACAATGTTTATTCTCCCACAAAGGCTGCAGACTTTGCCAGGGGAGAATGTAGCCAATTTGGCAATGTCTGCCCAAGGTTACAGCAGCCACACTGCTCCGGGTAATGTAAAGGGGATGGGATGGTACCTGCCATCCCACAAGGCTTTGTTTAGACTGGCTGAGAGCGTCTTGGGACTGCATTTAATCTTCCTTTTATTTTCCTTCTGGGTATCATCTAATTAGCCTATTCCCTTTGATTCTTTTTCCTATCAAAAAGGTCAGACAATTCAGGTGCATTTAACTTTACCCTTTCTTTATGGCTTGTTAGGGCAGGGGCATCAGCTTTTATAGGCAGTGACCTTTTTGTCAGCTCTCTCTCTAGCTCTTTTTCCCTGAATCATGCCTGAAGTTACATGTTATACTTGGATCATACTAAGGGCCCTCCACACATTAAAGCTCATTAACTTGTGCTAAGTGCCCTTTGAGAATCTCAAAACTTGTGCCACTTCATGTGAGGGTTAACTGTGGGCCATGCTACCTAGCTCTTGTTAATGTAACTTCTGTCTGCTCCGCAGAGATAAAACAAACAGTTTGTAGTCCTCCGACATCCAAGTATGCACTGC
>NW_017729025.1:154344435-154348279 GCF_001723915.1 Gavialis gangeticus | reverse complement strand
CACACATTAAAGCTCATTAACTTGTGCTAAGTGCCCTTTGAGAATCTCAAAACTTGTGCCACTTCATGTGAGGGTTAACTGTGGGCCATGCTACCTAGCTCTTGTTAATGTAACTTCTGTCTGCTCCGCAGAGATAAAACAAACAGTTTGTAGTCCTCCGACATCCCAGTATGCACTGCTTTAACCCCCTGCTTTTCCCAGCCCCCCTTCCCAGATCAGGGACAGTGCCCAGGTATTCTGGCTCCTAGCCACATCTCTGCTCACCAGCCCTCCAGTGGCAAGTCAGAGCTGTGTATTAACCTTTAACATGTGACTGCTCACAGCCCATTCTAACTTTTAACATTGCTTGGCACTCCACAGCTGTAGTATGGTCTAAGTGTAACATGTAACTTCACCCTCATAACACAGTCCTGTGTCTTAATAACATGGATTAAAAGGAGGCTCTGGTTATACTCTGATGTGATGCCTGTAGCAGGAGCTCCCAGCTGTAGCAGGCCCATCTGTTTGGATGGGAGGGGTTGGTTTGGACCAGTAGCATTGTAACATGCTCAACTTTCCTGGCCTCTGGTTATGTGCACAGGCATAGCTCAGATTTTTTTCCCCCACCCCTTCCAGGCAGGCTAGAATCAGTGTTTAATCCCCAGGGGACAGCAATTTCTTCCTGTTGGCTGCTGCTTATTTGGCAGATGCTTTCTGATGCTGTGGTGGTGACTTGAAAAGATCCCTTATCTTCAGACTGCACTAGCACTTGATGGCTGCAGTGTAGGCGTGACCTAGGAGTCTCTACGGCTGTGGTGTCCTGTCCTGTCCAGGCCTGAACCTTAGTGCTAGAACTGGAGCAATGGAAAACATAAAAGATTTTGAATTTCCTAGTACAGGCAAGACCCTGTTCCTCTCTGAGGAATCGTCCATATCTACGGACTTGGAATGAAGCTAGGGTGGTGAGCCAAGGGTAGGAAGGAAAGGGCAACCCATGGTAGGCTGGAAGTGCATTGGCTGAGCATGGTGGAGGAAAATTGCACATTGCTATGCTATAACCAGTGACGATGGTCTCCTTCCCTGAGGGACAGCAAGGTTCCTGTTTGCTAGTATGGTGGAAGAGACCTAGCACCTATGATTGGACATGCTGCCAGCATCTGTGCACTTCTAATGTTGGGTGGAGCTGGGGTTCAGGCCAGAGAGGGGGTGAGGTGAGGTGTCTGTTGCCTGACATTACAATCGTGTGATTAAAACTTTGCCGTCTGTGATTTCCCTTCCCCTCAAGACGCACTTCTCCCTGAGCCCCTGGTGACTGTTCTTTGTTCTCTTCCCAGGTCAGACAGGGCGGTACGTCCTCGTCCAGAAGTTGCGGGAGAAGGAGAGGCAGCTCCTCCCGCATGAGTGCCCAGTGGAGTCTCTAGCTAAGTGTGGCCAGTATGCCAATGATGTGCAGTTCGTCCTGCGGCGGACAGGCCCCAGCCTCACTGAACGGCCGTCCTCAGACAATGCCGCCCAGGCTCCTGAGAGGACGTTCATCCGGGCCAGCCTGCCCATCAAACCCAGGCCAGTGAGCACAGAAGTGCCCAGGTCCAGGGAGCCTAAAAAGTCCATGACCTTTAACTTGGGCCCTATGGGCCCCAGCGATCTGTTTGCCAAGAGCAAGCTGAGGCAGCACAAGAGGGACAATGCTGATGTGAAGGACGGTGCCAATGGGGGCCAGCCCTCCAAGGATGAGCTGTTTAAGACAGTGCTGCGTCAGCAGGAGCAGCTTTACTCCTTAGAGGTCCATGGGGATTCTTTGGAAACGGACCTTAGGTACTGGGAGCGCAGCAGGAGTACCAGCCAGGAGGATGAGATCCTTTACCTGGAGCAGCTGGTCAGGCGGAATGAGATGGAGCTGGGCGAGGAGGAGTTCTGGCAGAGCGAGCTGCGCCTGGAGAAGGAGTGCGAGAGGGAGCGGCAGGAGAAGGTGAGGAGCCTGCAGGCCACCCTGGAGGAATACACGCAGAAGATCCATGAGCTGACTGCCAAAACAGAGGCCTTGGAAAAGGAGATCCAGTGGGAGATAGCTGAGCGGGCCAAGAGAGTGAAGGAAGCACCTGCCCAGGGGCCTATGGATCTAGATGATGTGGCGGCCAAAATGAAAAGGGACCTGGAAGCTAAGGTCAAGCAGAGTGCCCAACTGGACAGCAGCCTGACAAACGTGGAGAAGGCCTTGGAAGAGGCTGAAAGGAACCTTCAGGTATGGCCTTGGTAACGTGCGTGTGCTGGTGAACACCCAAGGAAAGCAGTTTCATTCAGCTGCTCCCCTGGGCTTCCTACCCAGCCTTTAAAATGGGGTCAACTGCCTGTGGCCAGAGTGGGAGAGACTGGATTCAGGTCCTGATTCAGCACTTCCATCCCTGTGGAATAAAGCCCTTTGGTCTGTGCTTAAAAACTGTGCTGAATCAGGGTCGTAGACACAAGGGTCCTCCTTTCCCACTGTAGTCTGCACTCTCCTTTCATTGGCATCACAGTTGCCTGTAGAAGCATTATAGGTAATGTGAGGGATCAGCTGCTAGAGATGGCACCACTAAGTCCTTAAGGTTAAATGCTGCTTAGCTAGATGCACTCCCCGTGGTTTTCCAACATGGATGCTGTAACAGCTTGTCTGTATCTTGAATGATGCTGACCCATTTGACCCTAGTCCAGCCAAATGCTGAAGCCAGGGCTCAGCTGGAGCTCCAAAAGAAATCCCTTTCTCAATTCAGTGGGATTATGTCTCTACCCCAGCACTGGGCCTGGACTTGGCAGGATTGAGTCCCAAGTGGGTTAGAAGCTGGTGCAGGTGGTATAAAATTGTGGTGGGGGCATAATTCTTGCAAAAAATTGCATTTGCTGGTGTGACTTGAACCCAGGAGCATGTGTGGCCTTATGGATCGGTATTGGCTGCCTGGTGCTAAGTTGTGCTGGCCTGGCATGAAACCCTAGGCCTGGGGAGTAGCATGCATGCCACAAAGATGCTGTGGTGAGTGGTGCCATCTGACCGTGTGTCACCACGCTGAGAGGAGCACTCATTCCTTCATGCTATCTGGGATGTCCTGCAGGAAACATTCAGTCAGCAGGTCCCCATGTGCTGCAGCAGCCTGGTGAATGGCAAAGGCAGGGCCATGGGCAAGGCCTGAGGGAAACAAATTCTCTAAACCTGAGGGTATTATGAGGTTTAAGGGCAAAATTGTCTTTCCTCTTTAGTTGGTGATGTCCTCTCCAAGTGAGGGAAGGAAACACCAGTACTCATGCAGCAGGGGAGAGAAACACAGTACACATGCAGTACTTACTAACAGCAGTTGGAGTGGTAAGCTCTAGAGCAGGTTATTAATTTATGATGGGATCTCTGTGCAGGAAATCAGTGTCTGGGAAAGAGGATCAGCAAATTTATCTGTTCCTTTAAAAAAAAAATCTCTCTTCTCTTTCCTCATGGAAAGTAAATGGGGAGCTAGTGGGTCTAAGGCCTGTGTGAATGGCTTTTTGCAGGGTTTGGGTAGAGCCAGTTAGTGCTTTGAATGCCTGAGAGGGAGTGTACTGAGCAGAGCAGGTCTCAGTGTTGTTGGCAGTGAGGGGAAAAAGAAATGGACCTGTGAAAGGGCAGCGCAGATCAGAAGATGCCTGGGGATGTGTTTCCTGTAGAAGCCAAACATGCTGCCTTAGCTCCACCAGGACCAGACATAGACATGGGTGAGCAGGGTGGCCACCCAGGGCCCAGACAGAAAGGGGGCCTGAAAATGGTAATTATTACTATTATCATTATCTCTGGTGAATGGGGGCCTGATACTAAAAGTTCTCCTGAGGCTGCCCGGAGTCTAGGTACGGTGTTGAGCTCCACTGA
>NW_017729025.1:154336519-154339435 GCF_001723915.1 Gavialis gangeticus | reverse complement strand
CCTCCTTTCCCACTGTAGTCTGCACTCTCCTTTCATTGGCATCACAGTTGCCTGTAGAAGCATTATAGGTAATGTGAGGGATCAGCTGCTAGAGATGGCACCACTAAGTCCTTAAGGTTAAATGCTGCTTAGCTAGATGCACTCCCCGTGGTTTTCCAACATGGATGCTGTAACAGCTTGTCTGTATCTTGAATGATGCTGACCCATTTGACCCTAGTCCAGCCAAATGCTGAAGCCAGGGCTCAGCTGGAGCTCCAAAAGAAATCCCTTTCTCAATTCAGTGGGATTATGTCTCTACCCCAGCACTGGGCCTGGACTTGGCAGGATTGAGTCCCAAGTGGGTTAGAAGCTGGTGCAGGTGGTATAAAATTGTGGTGGGGGCATAATTCTTGCAAAAAATTGCATTTGCTGGTGTGACTTGAACCCAGGAGCATGTGTGGCCTTATGGATCGGTATTGGCTGCCTGGTGCTAAGTTGTGCTGGCCTGGCATGAAACCCTAGGCCTGGGGAGTAGCATGCATGCCACAAAGATGCTGTGGTGAGTGGTGCCATCTGACCGTGTGTCACCACGCTGAGAGGAGCACTCATTCCTTCATGCTATCTGGGATGTCCTGCAGGAAACATTCAGTCAGCAGGTCCCCATGTGCTGCAGCAGCCTGGTGAATGGCAAAGGCAGGGCCATGGGCAAGGCCTGAGGGAAACAAATTCTCTAAACCTGAGGGTATTATGAGGTTTAAGGGCAAAATTGTCTTTCCTCTTTAGTTGGTGATGTCCTCTCCAAGTGAGGGAAGGAAACACCAGTACTCATGCAGCAGGGGAGAGAAACACAGTACACATGCAGTACTTACTAACAGCAGTTGGAGTGGTAAGCTCTAGAGCAGGTTATTAATTTATGATGGGATCTCTGTGCAGGAAATCAGTGTCTGGGAAAGAGGATCAGCAAATTTATCTGTTCCTTTAAAAAAAAAATCTCTCTTCTCTTTCCTCATGGAAAGTAAATGGGGAGCTAGTGGGTCTAAGGCCTGTGTGAATGGCTTTTTGCAGGGTTTGGGTAGAGCCAGTTAGTGCTTTGAATGCCTGAGAGGGAGTGTACTGAGCAGAGCAGGTCTCAGTGTTGTTGGCAGTGAGGGGAAAAAGAAATGGACCTGTGAAAGGGCAGCGCAGATCAGAAGATGCCTGGGGATGTGTTTCCTGTAGAAGCCAAACATGCTGCCTTAGCTCCACCAGGACCAGACATAGACATGGGTGAGCAGGGTGGCCACCCAGGGCCCAGACAGAAAGGGGGCCTGAAAATGGTAATTATTACTATTATCATTATCTCTGGTGAATGGGGGCCTGATACTAAAAGTTCTCCTGAGGCTGCCCGGAGTCTAGGTACGGTGTTGAGCTCCACTGACAGCCCCACCAATGGCCCTGCCTCCCTGCAACATGCCCTCAGTGGAGCCAAAGTTTCTGCTCTTCTGGCTGACAAAGGGAAGAAGTGAGGGGACAGGAATCGGTCTTCCCTGTGCATTATCTGATATGACGCGGAGCTCTGCATTTCACTCACTGCAAGGAGTGGGACTGATGAGGAGCCATGTGAGCTTGCTAGCAGAAGCTACCTCTGCAATATCTTTGCAAGCCTCTTGCTCATGTATTTGTCCCCTGAAAGCTGTTAGCTGTAATGTAGCGATAGCTAGAGGCACTGACTTGGATAAGGAGAAAACCCTGCTCCCCCAACCTCAAAGTGCTGTGCACTGTACAGTGACAGTCCCTGCCCCTAAGAGCTTGCAGCCTATAGAAAAAAGGATAAAAAGGGAAGAACAGAAGTATAGAGAAGTTGTGCAGTGGTGTCAGTGATAGAGCCCAGGGCTCCCAAGTCCCCACCCTGTGTCCTGTCTGCTGAGCTCTGCTGTCCATTTGCAACTGAGACATTAGCCAATCTTTCTTTCTTTAAATGGCCTGTGGTTTCAGTACAGCTAGCACCCCCCTGGCCACAAGCCTGGGAGCAACTACCTCAACCACACATCTGCCTGTGAAGGTTCAGTTGGGAGGAGGCAGGCTGGAGCCCTCTGCCCATTTTCTGTGAAGAAAGGCTGCATTGTATTAGCTGACTGCCAGTCCCTGACCCTGGGGATGCTCATCTTTTAGACAAAGCAGCAGTGTCTCTGGTTTGCCGGCCAGCCAAGGGCACAGGGAGATACAGGTGGGGGTCTGAGTTAATAAGTAGGATGAGTGGTGACAGCTTTGAGAGTTTTAGGGGAAGTTGGTTTTGGGGGAATCCTTATGTGACACTGAAGGAGAACCTCACCTTTGTCTCCATTAAAGGCAGGTAGTTACAGCGTGGGTCCCAGTGGATAGAAGTGGTAGGTGTAACTCTCTCCTCCCTGACCTTCAGCATTAAATTCCCCTTGGTGTTAGGGTCATGCTGGGACAGGATCTGAGCCCATGAGGACAGCGCCCTGTAGCCTGGACTGTAGGAGAGCCACGTTAGCATGGCCTGCATCCAGCCTAAATATGGAGGTGCGGTCTGATATCGGATTGGCACCAATATAAAGAAAATAGTTTATATCGGAATTTGGCCTGAAATGGCTGATAACTTGGCTGATAAATGGCCTGTACATGTGTGCGGCCGCAGCACAGCACGTAAGTGGCGAAGAGCACAACCCAGCAGCGTGGAGAGCTGCCTGCAGCTGGTCAGTCTGGTGTGGTGGAAAGGGAGGGGTGTGGGGGGCACAGATCGAGGCTCCCACAGTGAGGACGGTGTGGGGCTGGGGCTGGGGCAGGTGGTGCCCAGTCAAGGGGGAAGGGTGTGGGACAGAGCTGCAGCTCGTCTGGAGGGCACGGGAAGGGAGTTGGGAGGTGGCTCCCCGTGCAGCTCGGTGGCTTATCTGGTGGCTCTCGCTGTTGCTCCCTTCACTTGTTCATGGGGGGGGG
>NW_017729025.1:154333992-154336228 GCF_001723915.1 Gavialis gangeticus | reverse complement strand
GTGGGCAGTGGTGGCACCGGGAGGGGGGGCTATGGGATTGCTACGGGGATTTTTGGGGTGGCTGCAGCCGTCCCCCATAGCCCCCTCCCAGTGCTGTAGCTGCAGCCTGCCCTGCCTGTGCCCTGCGCAGATCCAGGGCACATGGCCCCACCCTGTGCCTTCCCAGGCTGAGCGCAACAGCGAGAGCCATCCCCTTCCCCCACCCCAACGCCCCTGGATGAGCTGTGGCTCTGTCCTACACCCTACCCCAGCTGGGCAGCGCCTGCCCCAGCCCCACTCTCTCCCTCACTGCAGGGACCTTGATCTATTCCCCCCATGCCCCTTCCCTCCTCCCTCTTCTTCCACCACACCAGACTCACCAGCCGCATGCAGCTGTATCAGAAATCGGATCATATTGGCCAATATGCCTCCTTAAAAATCAGCTACTGGTATCGGCTCCAAAAATCTCTATCATTGCATCCCTACCTAAATAGCCTTCCTGAGAAGTGGGAGCAATTAGCCTGGGTGCAATACAGCACTGCCTCACCTATACAGCAGTATTAGTTACTCCTTGCTAGAGCAGGTAGCCTTTCCAGCTGTAGGAGTGCGACGTTCATTCATGGGGAGCTCCAAGCAGTGATTTATAGTTGGGGTTCTGCTTGTCTTGACTCAAGAGCACGAAACACAACCCAAAGTGGTTCCCCTCCTCCATCTCGTGGACACTGCCGCCCTCTTGTGGGCAAGCGGCAACAGCAAGAGAGTTGTTAAAGGATCTACTCAATTCTGCTGCCCTTCAGGCAGGTAAATAGCATACATATTGTTTAAGTTAGCTGCAGAAGTGGCATTTCAGGGTATTTCATGCCACTTGGGCAAGTTTGGGATCCAGTTTCCCCCATCTGCGTACTTGGAAGGGATCCACCCGAGCCATTTGCTGCAATCCTGCTCTTGCCTGGGAAGGCACAAAAGTCCCAGAAAGGTTTGTTGCAGATAGGGGTGCACTGATAGAAATTTTGGGGGCTGATACCGATAGCCAGTATTTAAGGAAGGCACAGCTGCCAATACTGGATTGACATCTGATACAGCTGCCTCCAGGTGGTAAGTCGGGTATGGCAGAAGGGGAGTGGGGGGAGGGAAAGAGTGTACGGGGGCAGATCAACATCCCCCACAGTGGGGGAAGTGGCAGGGGCAGGTGCTGCCCAGGGTGGCGGGAGGGTGATGCAGGATGGAGCCGTGGCTCATGGGGTAGGGGCGGCTTCCTCTGCTTGCACCCTGGGAGGGGGGGGGAGTGTGCTCATACAACCTGTGTGGTGCAGATGGCAGCTGTGGGGTAGAGCTGGAGCTGGCGCTGTGCAGGGCCTTTCTTGCCTGGGGCTGGGCTTGGAGTGGGCTTCAGTGGCACTGGGAGGAGGCTACAGGCACCCCAAATTTTGCAACAGCTCTGCTACCAGCCCCACGCTGCTGCCCCAGCTTTTCCCAGCACTTGGGTGGAGGCGGGGCATTTAGCCAGGGCTGTGCCAGGTGGTGGTGCGGGGCTGGGAGCGGAGCTGCAGCAAAATTTGGGGTGGCCGCAGCCGCCTCCTAGTGCTGCCGGGGCCCACTTTGAGCCCAGCCCCCACCGAGAAAAGCCCGCACAGTGCCAGCTCCGGCTCCACCCTACAGCTGCAGCCTGTCCTGTGCTGCACCGCGCAGATCCAGGGGCCCACCCCCCGCTCTCCTGGGGTACAAGCAGTGGCGGGAGCCACCCCCACCCCATGAGCCATGCCTCCACCCTGCATTCCTTCCTGCCCTGGCTGGGCAGCGCCTGCCCCTGTCCCCTCCCTCACTGTGGGGAGCATTGATCTGCCCCCCCACAGCCCTTCCCTCTCCCCTCCCCTTCCAGCTTACTAGCTGGGGGCAGTTCGTCACGCTGCTGGCTCTGTTCTGCTGCACTGCGCCTGCGCACAGCATGGGCATTTAGCTGCCATATTATCAGCCCTATATCTGATAATAGACAGTTTTCTTCATATTGGTGCACCTCTAGTTGCAGAAAACACAGGCTAGAGGGACAAGAGAACCTTTGCACCTTCCAGCCTGGTGGTTAAGGGATGTGGCCAAGGAGTGGAAGACATGGACTCTAGGCCCCACCCAACCAGAGCATTGAACCTGCACATCCTTTTACTGCCATAAATTGGCTCCACACCTTCCACGGGTACCACTTCAATACCCTTGCCCTGCCCAAACAGCTTCTCTTCTTTCTGCTTCCTGCCGGATCTGCATA
>NW_017729025.1:154315320-154328992 GCF_001723915.1 Gavialis gangeticus | reverse complement strand
ACAAGAGAACCTTTGCACCTTCCAGCCTGGTGGTTAAGGGATGTGGCCAAGGAGTGGAAGACATGGACTCTAGGCCCCACCCAACCAGAGCATTGAACCTGCACATCCTTTTACTGCCATAAATTGGCTCCACACCTTCCACGGGTACCACTTCAATACCCTTGCCCTGCCCAAACAGCTTCTCTTCTTTCTGCTTCCTGCCGGATCTGCTGCTTTGCTTTGTGCCCTGCCCTGTATTTCCTGCCTGATCTACTGCTCTGTTTTCTGCTCCTTGCCCTGTCTGCCACTGTGCTGCTTGTCTCTTTCCTCATCTGCCATGTGCCACACGCAGAAGCTGCCCTTGCCACTTAAGACACACATGCCACAGATTGGGCAACCCAAGATTAGGTATAGTGCAGAACACCCTCCACCTCTGCTGTTGAAGCTGGTCAGCCAAAAGCAGAAGACATAAAAATGCAGAAAAAGAGCAAACTAGTGGGAGCCTTGCTCCCTGGTTCAGGGAGGTGGGTATTGCCCTGGAATGGAGCGGACCTGGGCTCTGGGCCCCAGTGGAGTCTATCCATTTTTAGCCAATGACTATTGAATGCAAAATAGAGAAGCAGCATGAGGGTCAGGAGCAGAGGCAGGCACCAGAACCAACCTCCCCCCCTGCTTCCCAGGGCTGTGTCCAACTCACAAAGCAAACTTTTTCCTGCCCTAACCACTAAGCTATGGGGCTGAATGATGAAGAGTCCCCCTCTTCCTGCTCTCTTTTTCCCCCCCCTGTAACCTACCTGAAGTTGCATGCCCTTATGAGGGGAGCAGGACCTAAAATGCACATTAAAGTAGCCCAAAACTCCTTGTAAGCAGCTAAAGCTGGCTACGTAAGTGCTACTTAACCATCTAAAGGCGGAACAGGATTTGGGCCTAAGTCCTTATGCTCCAATAGGGATATTGCCTTGACATCCCAGACATGTAAACACTGACCTTGAAAGACACTGTCAGTCGCACGCAAATCGTCATCCCTTGTGACAATGCAGAAGATGGGGGATTAAAGTAGGTCTGAGATTGGATGTTTCTGTAACTTGGCCCGGGCAGCAGGATGGGCTGATTGCAGCCAGTTTTCTGTTTGCTTCTCTCCCCTTTGGCTTATTGTAGGGAGAGACGACTGAATCACTCTTCTCCTCCCGCAGCAGGCAGGCAAACAGTGTGGCTGATTGAGGCTATCAGCCTGTTTCCCAGAAGCGGTGTGTGGACAGAGGGCAGTTCTAAGCTAAGGCTGCAGATGGAGTCAGTGGGCTTGAATACACCAGCCATGTCCTGAGATGGCCTGCCTTTCATTCAGATGCCTCTCTCAGCTGCATGCACGCTGCGGCTTACGTGCTGTGCCAGCTGCAGCTCTGTGCTGGACGTGCCTGTAGCCTGGTTTTTCCCTTTTCCTGTCTCTGCAGATCAAGTGTGCTCACTGGAGCCATGCAATAGACCTGTGCCCTAGCTGGTGCCTGGCGTAGCTTATAACCAAAGTGTTTCACACCCTCATATGAACAGGACCACAACTGGATCCCTGGGACCTGTTTCCTTTTCCCCTCTCATCCCTTCCAGCCCTCTGGTCTGGTTCTACTCAGCTGGCTCTAGCTTAGGTGTAATATGCATGCCATAATGAAATGAGGTCTCTCAAGGACCCCTGCTTTGCTGTTTTAGTTTCAGTCCAGATGAGTTAGTGGTTGGAAGCAGAGCTCAAAATAGGCTACTCTATCCCATGAATGCAAAGGGATCTTGTGGGGAAGCGTGCTTCCTATTGGATTCAGTGCAATCCAAGAAGCAAAGGGGGAGGGGGAGGAGGTCTTAAAGACCATAGGACATTGTGGCAGAAAGTTAACATAAAAGCTTGCAGGAAGAAGGCAGCTGTAATAAGAAACCTGGTAGGTGGGGGGAGGCCAGAATGTCCACTTCTGTCATTCTGTGGGGTCTTGGAAACTCTCATGGCCTGGATGAGTCACCACTGAGAAATAGTGGTGTGGTATGCAGGATCTGGAGACTTTCCCTAGTTCTGCATGTGAGTACTTTATGTCCCTGCCTGGGTTTCAGTTTTAGGGCAAGAGTAGACAGCGGGTGAGGTTAGTGGGGTGTCCTTCTTAGAAGTATCCTACCAAGTGCTGCATTGAACTCTTCTGCATTGTGGTGGGACCTGGAGCTTCAACCAAGTCAAACATCTGCAGCATCATGTCCAAGCTGCCCAGTGGAGGGTGGTTGTCTGAAGGACACAGACTTGGCTCTCAGGTAGTGCAGGCTGGTGTTTGCTGTGGACAGGAGTGGAGTTATTTGCCACTTTCTGGTAGTCTTGTATTGAGGATTCAGAGGAAGAAGTTGCAGGGTAGAATGAGCCAGAGGGAGGGGTGAGAAGTGATGCTGGTGGTTTGGTCATTTGAGATCCCCTGGAGTGCTATGCTTTCTGCTTGGCAGAAGAGGCACAGCTGTAGAGCTTACCCTGTCCCCCCCCCTGTGTTTTTGCAGGCCCAGAACCAAGAACTGGAGGACTTAAATAAGGAGCTGAGGCAATGTAATTTGCAGCAGTTTATTCAGCAGACGGGAGCCACGGTGACTGTTCTGCAGTCCAGGTCTGAGGATGAACCCCAGCTGGATCAAACTAACCACGAACTGCCAGCCCACCAGAGAAACGGAGGTCAGGACGCAGTTTGGAGACTCCATTATTTAACAAGAGGGGGGCTTGCTCTAAGATCTGCTGCTACGCTGGGCCGAAATCCTGCTTTTTTAAAACCCTCCTCCCTCCACTTCAGCTATTGTCTGCCTTCCCAGGACTTCCCTACCAAGTTATCTGTAGCTATGTCATCACCTGCCAGCCACTTCCTATCTGATTCCTTCAATGCTGGCTGTAACTAAGGCACTGAAGCTGGATGAATGCAAGCAAAGTAATTCTGTAGTCATACATACCGAAGAGGGTAACCAGGGCTCATGTTTTCAGGGTCAACCAACCACAGGGCTCAGGAATAGACTTCTACTCACCTCCCAGTAGCCAGGTGCAAATCTGCCTTGTGGTTACATTCGCTCACTTATGTTAAAACACTGGGGTCTAGAGTTTAGCTTGCTACAAGGGTACAAAGTCTTTGTACTCCTCTCCTGGAGGACAGGATGGTTTTTACAGAGCTAATCAGCTGGATTATTTCAAACCCCTGTACATTAAAGCCAGACCTTGACATCCACATTTAAACACCAGGCTGCTTCTGCTTCAAAAGGTGCTTCTCCCATTGGCCTCAATGAGGATTGGGCTTGGCCTTCCTGGCCATTGGGTTACATCTGCTGAGGTGCCAAAATCCATATTTAGGAACCTGAGTGTAGGCCCCAGGGTTGAAAATGTGTCTAGAAGAGGCCTGAGTTGGTAAATGCAGGTGACTGGATCATGGCCAAGTCTTGCTACTACATTTGCCTTTGAACATGTGTTACGGAGCCTGGTTGTGGCTTGTCATCAGAGAAACTAAAGAGGGTCATGCCCTCCTGGTCCCTTGTATCAGTTCCTTGGGAAGGGGTAATTGCTGAGGTGATCACCTGGGGCTTCTCTCAAACTCTGTGACTGAGAGGCATGTAGTGTATTCGTTCCTCCTTCCCTTTGGTCCCTCTTTCTGAGAGAGCTGAGGAGAGTATCCAGAAAGACTGTGTGGCCATTACTAGTTCTCCTTTGGGTCAGGAGCCCATCTACCTGCATTGGACCTTAGCACCTCAGCTTGCACATGGGCAAGTGCATCTCTGGATGTCAGTAAGCGTATTAATCTGGGCAGAGAAACAACTGGTTGAGAAACGAAGTTACCTTTGGTGACAAACTGTGCTAGTCACCACAGCTAGACGGACTGCAGCGTTTCTTCCCCTTCCCCACCACCAGCTAGACAAACTGCTAGCTGGAGGTGCGGAAGGAAAAGAAATGCAGCACAGCATCAGTGTTAAACTCACCCTATGCCCTGAACCAGATCCAGACCAGGTGGCTTCTTGTGGGCTGGATCTTGGACCTGAAAGCAGTGGAGCAAGTGGTGGCAGAGGCATTACAGGCGGTGGCAGCAGCCATGGGGCCTTCATTTGACACCTGCTGCTGACAGCCGTACCCAGTGGGGACCAGTAACCCCAGATTCTGTGGTAGTCCCCTCCCCTGAATTTCCCAGCCCACCAGGAGCCCCACAGGCTGGAGGGAACAGTTCTGTGGGCTGGATCTGGCCCATAGGCTTTGTGTCTGACACTTCAGCCATAAGGAACACTTAATTGGGAATCAGCTGAAATGGCAGCTCTGTAAATACGATGCAAATATCCCTCTGATCTGCACAGCTTCGCTGATGCCCTCACACTGGTGTCTGTCCACACTGGTTGAGAATCTGGGCCCTGTAGGTCTTAAACATGTGCCACCAGCCCTACAACCAGACTGGTGTCTCTTAGATGTGGGTTGTGCTGTACCTTGTTTTAGGATCAGTGCGCTCTGCCTCTTTTTACTGGAAACCTGGTGTTGCAAGACAGTGATGGGGCCTTTCATTAAGGAAATGCCGGATATGGGAGAGAAGCCTCTTTCCTTGAGTCATCTGGTCTTGGGGGTGGATATCTTCTCCCCTCCCTTGCCCCTCCTAAAAACAACCCTAGGGAAGAAGAGCATGCTTGAGAGAGCTTTTGATTCTAAAGCCAAGTGCAGAGGCCTGAACTCAAGGGGTTGAAGAGCACTTTGGTGGGCATGAAGGAAGCTGGAGCACTCACAGAGTGTGTTGTGTGTGGCTGGTAAAGCAAAGAGAAGCACAGGCAGGTGGGGGCCAGGTTGCTGTTCAGAACAGGCGAAGCTCTTTATATAGCTGTCAGATCTGAGAGCAAGCGGTGCGTGGATATCTACATAACTTCCACCATCACTCGCCAGATCTTAGCCAAGGAGCACTGCCACTGACAGATCGTGGGGGTGTCTGGAGCTCCACATGCTGACTACTCAAAACTGCAGTGTGGGGCAGCTGGAAAACCTGCGCTGACTGCACCATAAGGGAGAAAACTCCAGACCTATGAGGAACTTTGTCTTGGGTAGAACGGCTAAGATTGCCTAACACCAATGGCTGTGTAAGGGGACAGAGAAGAGTGGAGTAGGAATTATTCCCTGGGATCTCAGCTGACTTGGGTGCAGATGGGGTGGTTGGGGAGGGAGAAGAGGAAGGACAAATGGTGCATGTGTAACAAAGGAGTTGGCCATTCATTCCTCCAATATCAGTTTCCTGCATTAGGAGCTTGGACTTCAAGGCAGCTCCGAGCTAGCTATGTGATGTTTTTGAATGGGTTATAGAGGTGACCATCAAGCTCTCCTAAGATGGGTCCAAGTAGCTCTTCCTCCACAGAAACCTAAGGGTATGGCTTCACTGCTGTGAACTCAAGGTAGTATACATGTACCCATGGCAGAGGTCCCCAAGTGAACAAGACAGAAGCCAAGAGGGAAGCAATAGCAGCATGAAGCTTGCTTGGCACAGACTGCAAAGCCTGTTTGAAATGCTGGTATGTGCCTGGGCAATTGGCCAGTGCTGAACTGTGTGTGGCCCTGGCTACCCTGCTAGTGCTCATGCTCAAAGCTCTTTTGGGGACACCCCCATGAGCATCCATGTGACTGCACCTTAGGGGTGGGGGGGAGCCCCTTCTCTACCCTCTTATGATTGGGAAGAGTTTGTGTCTCCAGGCCTGGCCCACGTGTCCCTTTTGCTGTGGCCTCCCGGCAGACGGGGCTGGCAGGCTCAGAGAAGGCTTGCAGAGCCGGCTCCCACGTGACGACTCATGTGCGAAACGTTTCTCGTCCCTAGGCCTTCTCCATCCCAGCACAGACTCGCCTCCCCGGCCAACTGCCAAGCAATTCCTCGGCAATCCACGGAACCTGCAGAACCCGCTGGTGTCCAGCCTGAACCCCGAGGGTGTGTATGTCTGAACTGGCCTCAGCCCCTTGCGATCCTAATGCCCAGTCTTGCCGAGAGCCCCTGCAAAAGCGCTAGTCTCCTTGCAATAGGGGCAGCTTTATCACCTGCGTGGAAGAGGCCGTGTTACGACTCTCAGACCTCTGCGTTCGGGGGCTTTTTTTATTCCTCTCTCGCTCACTCGCTTGCTGTCTCCTTCCACTGATACGGGACTGCAGCGAGTAGGCTGCTGTAGAATAGCCGAGGCTGGGAGGTCCTGCCGTGCCTACCGTACGTCGTAGTGTGCTCAGGCCCATAAATAATTGTTAACAAGCACCAGCCAGGGCAGGGGAAGGATGGGAACGGGACACTGGGAGCTGTTTTTCACTATGGCAGGCCAGGGCCGTGGCGTTGTGCAGTATGATGATGCCTTAAAAGTGTCACGTTGCGTTGCCTGATGTCTGAGCTATTAATAGATGCCGCCAGGAAGAGTGATGCTTATAAGCTGCAGCATCCCCTGGTTTCTGTGGTGCTGCTGGGGAGAAGCTAATTGCTGTGGGAGCCTGTTCCTTTACTCTCAGTGGAAGGGCCATCTCTGTTGGTGCAAGCCTGTTGGAATCTCGCTTTGCCAGGATGTGGGCAGAGCACAGCAAGCCTCTTGACTAGCAAGGGTGGACATTGTTCTGCCCAGGCAATCACGTGCCTGCCAGGCTCTTGGACTGCTATAATGCGTTATGCTGCATGAAGGGCTCTTGAATCTCCTTGCCCCTGGGAGTAAGTGCATGAGATGTCCTGCTGATGTTGGTGGAACAGTACCACTGGAAATCCCAACAAAGCATGGGTAGAGGTCTTGCAGGGAGAGTCTCTCTCTTGGTTTGAATGGTCCTCTGCCAGCAACAGGGTCATGGCTGTGCAGAATCACTTGGCTTAGCATTTCTCCCCCTTGGAGGAATGAGCCTCCCAGTGTTTTCAGCTTGCCTACAACCTCCTCCAGCTTTTCGGGATCAAGCCTTAAACTAAGCTGAAGTCCTCTTTACAAACCTGCCTTGGAAGCCACATGTAGAGGAGGCAAAGGGCCACAAATTTCTTGGCCTGTTAGAAACCATGCTTTCTTATTCAAGGCCAATGCCACCGAGGAAGTCATGCTTCTGCCTGCCTACTGCTCCAGCCTGCAAGTCCTGACCTTCTACAGATATGATCAAGGGGCAGGTTGCAAGGGTAAGAGAGTCAGGAGCTCTGGAGAAGGCCGAGAATATTCAGTTACAACCATGATTGCACCTCTGTTGGGCAGTTGCCCAAGTCCTTCAGCAGGAGGTCCAACGTCCTAGAAGAACCAGTGATGAAGGCATCTCCTTTTCCTCATCCCACCTCCTTGTCCTGATGCCCTGTTCCTTTTCAGGGAGAGCTCTGTAGTTGGTGCTTCTGGACTCGGTGTGTTGCAGGGGGATGGTTTAGATGTGGCATACCTCCTCCCTGTGTGACACATTTCTTCCACCCTGTCCATTAACTGTGGCTCAGATCCCCTTGAGAAACAGCACTTGGCCTCCCAGGTGGCAATAGACATGCCTCCTCCCACTGTAGAAGCTTTGTGCCATTTTAATGTGTCCATTCTGATATCAGAATAAGCTGTGTTTAAAGAAACCCCCATAAATTAGGGAACAGAAAGGTGACAGAGTTTGGGGGTTCAGCCACGTAGGGAGAAGGAGCCAAGGAGGGATTTGTATCAGAGAGGTTAACTCCTTTATCATGAAGGGTGCTGAGGCCAGTATTGGAGCCTGGATGTTAGTTAACAGCAGCATCCTGCCCCAGTACAAATGAAAGGGGAAGAGCCAAGGCCACTCCTACCTCGCTAGCAGATACAAAGACAGCTGTGCACTTGTGGCCCTCTGACACCTTTTTGGGGCTGTATGTGAAGGGGATGGGTTTTCTGTGGCCCCACCACCCAAGGTCCTGGTGGGAGCAGAGCACACTTCTCCCTGGACTGAGCAGTCGCTTCTGATTTGCTCGCATTCCTTCAGCGATCCCATGGGATTATGTTTAATCCTTGGCTTCTGTCACTGCTTACGCTGCAGGAGAGTGTGTGCTTGGAGAGGAGACAGCGCAGGACCATTTAAAGCCATGTGAACCTGTCCACTGACTGCAGGCTTTGGAGAAAACTTTGAGAGGAGATTTCTCTACCCCAGATTTCCTGGTGGCAGAAGTTTGTTCCAACTGGTCCTGCTGGCAAGGCAGAGGGGGTTTGTCCACCACACCCACTGGGAGACGTTTAAGAAGGGGGTGCTTTGTGCCTCCCTCAGCAACCCCCTTGCAGGCTGGGCATCAAGCTATCCCCAGTATGCATCAGGGACTGGAAACCTGGTTGCTGCCTCGTGTGTGCTTCTGAGCCTAGCCCTGGTGACTCTGCCTGGGCAGACTATGGCACTTGAATAACAGCCACAGCTGTGTGGGGCACGCAGGGATGGCTTTGCCCAGATCTGCTGAACAAGGTTTTCCACATTCCTGGTTGTGGCATCCCTGCCTCTTCCCCAGGACCAACTCGGGGGCTACCCCACTAATTGTTACAGTTTAACCTGTGTGTGTGGTCCATGCCTGCTCACTTTTTTTAACAAAAGCCAGTGAATCATAAAATCATAGAAAATGAGGGTTGGAAGGGACCTCAGGAGGTCATCTAGCCCCAACACCCTGCTAAAAGTAGGACCATCTCCAATTGGATCATCTCAGCCAGGGCTTTGTTGAGTCAGGCCTTAAAAGCCTCAAGGATGGAGACTCCACCACCACTCGAGGGAACCCATTCCAGTTTTTCACCACCCTCTTGGTGAGAGAGATTTTTCTAATATCCAACAATCTCTTCTCTGGCTACTGGACTCCTCTGTTGATTTTTGGTGCCATTTTTCATGTCCCAAGAGGCAATGGAGAGGTAACTCTGGGTTGGTGTCTCCTGTGTTTTAGTATCCAGGTACATGCACAGCATATGCTGTGACTGCCTTGGGAACATAGAGAGGTTCCATAACTCTAGCATCTTTCTGCATAGCCCTCTCTCTGGTGGTACAGCAAGAAGTCTATTGTATAGCCCAAATGCAGCAAGGAAGAACAAACACCAACTCCTGCCCACAGCCATTTCACTAGCTCTCCACAATGTTTCAGTGCATGTTCCACCGTGCCCTCTTAGTTTTGAAGGCTATAGTTTAATGTCACAACATGCACGGTTGTCACATTCATCTCCTTTTTCAAATACTGACCCACCATGATGGAATCACTTAGTTTATTTCTGTATGTCTTGTAGTGCTGTCAACAAGGCAGAGCACCTGGAGGTAGAAAGGCCCAACCAGTGGAGGACTGATTGCCTTGCGAGTATAACTATATAAATAAAATCATATTCCGTGTGTGTGTGTGTGTGTGTGTGTATAGATATGTATATGTGTGTGTGTGTGTGTGTGTGTGTGTGTGTATATATATATATATATATATATATATATATAAAATATATATACACACACATACACATATATATATATTGTACTCCTTTTTATCATGAATGAATGTCAATGGCTATACAAGTTATTTTTACAGATAAACATTTAAAAATGCAAATATATCTCATCTGAGTAAAACAACCTGTTTTTATTACTTTATGTATTTAAAAAAAAACAAAATGAAGATGCTGATGTTTCCACAGAGATCCATGTAGCCCTCTCATAAGATGCATCAAGTGATGAAAAATTATTTTTCCTCTGAGCAAATGAAACAGTGGACTGCCTTTGGGGGCTACAAGACTTGTCTGAGTTAAATAAATGAAGCGTATAGTAGGTCTTCAGTGCCATCCTCTGAGGTGCACTTTCCAGAGAGCACTACCCATAACTGCTGTTTAGTGAAGGATCCGTATAAATGAGGACTGTATCCTGTATAACATACTGTGATTCCCACCCCCCACCTTGTTAATACTAAAAGGAAAAAAGATAAGAAAATGGAAGTTTATTTTGGAAAAGTATAGAAATGTCTGGGGAAACACTGTATAGCCCTGTGAAAGAAAGATTTGTACAACCTGGAGGGACAAATATTGCTGGGATTTTTTTTTTTGGACTGGGAAAAATTGCAACTAGGAGTGTGTTGAGGTTGAACATAGAGTCAGCAGAGACTTGCCACGGTGCTGGTGGTGACATTGTCTTGCTCTTTGTACCAAGTACATCATCTTCCAACAGTGTCGTTTGCGCAGTAGCAAGGAGTTGAGATGGACTAGCCGGAGTGACGTCTGTTTCCTAAGAAAGCAGAATTCTCATGAGTCCCTAATTTCTGTTTTACATAGTAGACTGTCCAGGTGATTTTTAAAATGGATGTAATTAAATAGATGCAGTGTTGATAATTGAATGACAAACTGGCTTCTCTGTTTGTACACCAAGTTTTCAACAGTCTTAACAGCACGGAGCTTAAACCAGCATGAGAGTCATTTCCCTTCTCTCCCCAGGGCGGTCTGTCTCTCTGTCATAGGGAGCAGGTCACTAAATGCCACATCCACCTACTGTGCCACTCAGCTCTGCAAAAGATCTGTCTATACCTAGCTTCCTTAGCTTTGTGATATGCATCTGCCTCTGAGACTGGTTTTGATTATATCTGGATCTTTGTAAGCAGGGGAAAGGGGGAGGCAAACATTTGTTCTGTGGGTAAGGTCTGTACCATTCTGTCCTACTATTAAGTGCAATATATTTTGTTCCAGTCAACCAGTAGCTTCCACCATTGGCTGTTTCTTTCCTAGTAGAGGCTCTGAAAAGAGACCTTTTCAATAGTTGGGCATTTGCCATCCTTTCACTTCACTTCTCAAGAAAGCCTCTGTACCTCCTAAGTCCCTAAGCTAGCAAGCACATTTATGTTATAAGGTGGTGGCTTACTCTTAATGTAAGCTCACCACAGACTTTGGCTGCTACGACCCTTATATAGACAGGGAAATAACCCTACAATATACCAGGGGAAAGCTGCACTGCTCTCCAGAATGCATTGCTGTTCAGATCCAAGCTGCTGGTTTACTCTTTATGTCCATAAAACATGTCTCAGTTGAAAGGCATGAAAGCTTAACAGCCTGTTGCAGTTTTCCATTTACCATGGTAGCATATACAGGCAGCTTCTGGGGTAGGTACTGCACATACTTATGACATGGTCCCTACCTTAGAGGGCATATCTCTGCCACTTCCAGGGTGCCACTCCCACTCTACATGCATCAAACCCAGCAATGAAGCAGCCCTGGGTTTCTCCCAAGAATGGCAATGCTTAAGAGCAGCAGCCAAGGGGGGTCCTCATTCACCGCTTCATTTCCAGTTTTACCATGTGCAAATTGGGAGTGGTAGCATGGGCCAGGGCTCTTTGAGAACACCATGGATATGGTGTAGACATGCCCTGAGAAGCTTGCTGTCCAGTACATCATTGGGCATGGGTGTTAAAACCCCAGATGAGGGAGCCTACAAATTGTCTTTTTTTTTCTTTTTGGTTTTTTTTTTAAATATTTTAATGTGTATTGCATTACTGAGGTGTATTTACTCTGTTCTCAGTGGTCTCCCTAACTGAAAGGTCCAGGCAGCTCTGAAAACAGAACAACCTTCCCACCTCTTTGTTTTCCCCTTACCAGTTCTCACCCCCACTGTGTGAGCTGTTTGGGGCTTGCTGGTACAAACTTGATGTCGCCTAAGCCAGCTTGGTCTGCAGGGTAGCTAAGACTTCCTGCTCTCAGTGCAAGCCCATCTAAAAACTGTCTTTCTGGCCTGCAGCAGAATAAACTCATCTCATAGCTGCACATCACAGGAATAGTGATACAGGGAGAGAGAGATACACGATCGGCAACATTTCACGCTGAGCTTTACTTGACGGCCAGTAACTTTTTTTTTTTTTAATTTTGTCCTGCCATGGCTTTGTTATATTTTGATTATGAAAAAGAAATGGGAAAGTTGAGGATGGCGTGGTGGAGAATGGATTGATATAGAAGGGTCCTGGGGTCCCGATTTTTGCAGGGGGGAGGGAGGAAGGTTTTATGAACATCCTGTACATTGTATACAAAAATGTGACTCAGCTGTATTCTCTGTAAAAACATACTTTCCATGTATGAATGTATCCTGTGTAATAAATTGTTGTCTGGTTTAAATTTTAAATAAACCTTCAGAAAGGATTTCTGTAAAGTAATTCCCAGTGTGTGTGTTTGTGTGTGTTGACTTCAGGTGCTCAGTAGCCATCTTTCTGCTCTTGTTCTCCTTCACATCATATGTCTTCCTCAAATATTTCTGGAGAATAAGCTTACCAATCCCATAGCTGCCTCCACAAAATTGCTTAATATTTCCCATCTGCTTTCCATTTAAAAAAAAAAAAAAGAATTTTTGAAGCTTTCTCCATCCTCTCTTATTTGGGTGAGGTCTAGACCAGGGGTCAGCAATGTTTTTGGGCAGAATGCCAGAAATACCCACAATCTTGACTTGTAAGATGTTGGCGTGCCAAGGGTGGATAGCAGGGGAGCCACAAGGGGCCTGATCCTTGTTGTGGTAGCACAGCCCCAGCCCCTTCCTCACTGTCTGCCCCAGGGCACATGCCAAACAAAATGCTTTCACATGCCATGCTCTGGCACCCATGTTAGGGGTTGCTTATCCCTGGTCTAGACTCCATTGTACTAGGTGCTGTATATAAACCTAAGGAGGGGGATTGCGTCTGTCCCACGAAGCTTGTTCTAAGGATCAGGGTTTTCTGAAGCACCCAGATACAGTAGGAGCACAGATGTGTCCAACATTCAATGGGACGGGTTCCAAACACAATCACCTCTGAACATCATGCCCTGAAGAAACAAGACTGAGGGGATATACTTAAATTTACAGGAATGAAATTGAGCCTCTAATGAAAAGATCTGGCCCCCAGTCACTCAGAGTCTGTGGCTCAGCTGGGAATTCAGATCCCTTGATCCCAGTCCAGTGCTTTACCTCTCTCTATGCCAATTAAATGTAAACATGCTACAACATTTGCTGAAACTCTCCTGAATGCTAGGGCTTTGCGAAATGGCACCATTCTGTTTCAACCAGTGTTTCGATGGAACAGCGTTTCATTTCGAGTTTTGTTTCAAATTGAAACAGCTGTTCCGTTTTGTTCTGTCAAAACGGCAAAACTGTTTCCATGTTTTGCCCATATGATATAATGGGGAAGGAGAAAACAGCCTATAACTTTGTCATTTCTGGCATGATTTGGATGAAACCTGCAGGATTGGTAGCCCCTTCTGAGTGCATGAAGCCTACCAAGTTTCAAGAAGATGGGTGCAGGGGGTTTGGGGAAACTGCACCCCAAAGTCTTGAAAGCAAAACTTGTGTCACGTGCATGTGTTAAGCCGCACCGGGGTCAAAACTGCATTCATGCTAGCCCCTGCTGAGGCCACAAAGCCTGCCAAGTTTCAAGGAGATTGGTGCAGGGGCTTGAGGGAAACTGTACTCAAGCTGTGGACAAGCAAAACTGGTGACATGGGTGACACTGTGTGTGTTAAGGTGCAGCAGGGTCAAAGCTGCTGGCCTGTTAGCCCCTGCTGAGGCCACAAAGTCTGCCAGCTTTCAGAGATAGGTGCAGGGGTTCTGGGACCCTGTACCTCCAGCTGCTGACAGGCAAAACTCATGTCATGAGTGCTTGTTACTGTGTCTGTCTTGGGGCACGGGGGTCAAGGGGGGTGCTGCAGCCATGACACCTGCCAGCAGTCGAGCAGATGGAGTGCAGGGCCCCAGAGCCCCCCTGCACCATAGCTGCTGACAGACAAAACTCATGACCTGGGTGTTTGTGCTAGGTAA
>NW_017729025.1:154303016-154310320 GCF_001723915.1 Gavialis gangeticus | reverse complement strand
TGTCAAGGAGATGGGCGCAGGGCTTCTGGGTTCTGGGGCCCTGCACCTCCAGGTGCTGACAGGCAAAACTTGTGACATAGGTGCTTATGCAACTGACCTCTGTCTTGGGGCAGTTGATTGTCTGTTAATGAGTTAATTAGCAATGATTAACACCTACAAAACCACAGACTAAGGAGAGGTAATAATCAATACAATCAACTGCCCCAAGACAGAAAGAATCAGTTGCACAACCACCCATGTCACGAGTTTTGCCTGTCAGCACCTGGAGGTGCAGGGCTCCAGAATCCAGAAGCCCTGCACCCATCTCCTTGACAGCTGGCAGGCTTCATGGCCTCAGCAGGGGCTAGCAGGCCTGCAGCTTTCACCCTGCTGCGCCTTAACACACACAGTGTCACCCATGTCACGAGTTTTGCTTGTCTTCTGCTTGATGTACAGTTTTCCCCAAACCCCTGCACCTATCTCCTTGAAACCTGGCAGGCTTTGTGGCCTCCACAGGGGCAGTTTTGATCCTGCTGTGGCTTAACACACACGCAGTGTCACTCATGTCATGAGTTTTGCTTGTCAGTGGCTTGAGGTGCAGTTTTCCCCAAACCCCTGCTCCTATCTCCTTGAAACTTGGCAGGCTTTGTGGCCTCAGCAGGGCCTGCAGTTTTGACCCCACTGTGGCTTAACACATACATGTGACACAAGTTTTGCTTTCAAAATTTTGGGGTGCAGGTTCCCTGAACCCCCCTGTACCTATCTCCTTGATTCGTGGCAGGCTTCATGCCCTCGGAAGGGGCTATCATTCCTGCACTTTTCATCCAAAT
Organism: Gavialis gangeticus; assembly: GCF_001723915.1. NCBI lineage: Eukaryota > Metazoa > Chordata > Crocodylia > Gavialidae > Gavialis > Gavialis gangeticus. The sequence continues at coordinate 154,309,511 of NW_017729025.1, read as the reverse complement.
CAGGCCACAAATGACAAAGTTATAGGCTGTTTTGTCCTTCCCCATCATAGCATATGGGCAAAACGGCAAAATGTTTCGACTATATCTGTTCCATTTTGATTTTGCTGTTTCAACCGCAAAACAGCGTCAAAACAAAACTGGCAGCAAAATTTCACACAGCCCTACTGAACCCCTAGTGCTTGGCTGCCAGGAATTAGCATATTGGCATTCTTCCTACTATTTTTCCTCCTCTTGAGCTGCAGAATAGAAGCTACTTCGGATGACTCAAGTCTCCAAACTTAGCAGGGTTCACATTACGAAGTTCTGCTGTGGGGCACTATTTCTCTGGCCTTACCACATTGTCAGGGGTGTGGGATGTGACACCTGCACCTGAACACTGACTGTCGGCAGCTGAAGGAGCCTGTGAGCATACCCCTCACCCCATCCCTTCCTATCCTGCTCTGTCGTTTTAGTTCCTGGTTTTGTGTGAATGTTCCACCTCCTGCAAGATTTCTATAATCCAGAACAGTGCCATGTTCTTCCCCTCTTCCCTCCGGAGTAGCTCCTCTCCTTTTCAGCTCTCTTCTCAGTACCTTCAATGTACTTAATCTCCAAGGATGCTACCACTGCATTCATTGGAAGTAGGCTATTGCCTATGAAAGCCTATGCCCTTATGAACAAGTTTTTCTAAGATGCCACACTAACTTCTGCCTGACTTAAGAGTAACACACCTAACTACCTCTCTCTGGGCACTTAGTGTGACTGGATGCAAGTAAGTGATGCTTCATGAAGGAGGGATGAATTCTGGGGCTTTTTCTGTCTATCCTTAACCTGAACCCAGTTTGGCATTTCAAGTGCCAACACTCAGCAACTGTAAACTTAAGATAGTGTTCACTTGACTGTTTTAGAGTAAATAGCCATTTTTATTGAAGATCAGCAACTTGCCATTCAGTGACTGAAACTTGAAGTATTTTATTACCAAGCCATTTTTATACTCTTGATGCCTTTTTTTTGGGAACAGAAACTGCTTTACAAAGGCTCAATGAAAATCCTTTTCACTGAGAATGCAGTAGTTGCTGGTATAAAATGCAGCAGCTTTTCAGTATGCACGACAACAATGCACAGCCTTCTTTTAAGACCAGAAGTCAAGAGCACTGTACTTGGTTGCAAACACCAACTTGAGGTAGCAGAATATGATCAGGTCAAATGGAAACATTTAATTCACCAATCAAAACCACTCACTTTGCTTGTTTTAAAGAATTTTTTTCTTCATCACACGCCTGTGTCTGCTCCTCAAGTCTGCTGCTCATCCTTTACTTACAAAGTCTGTAGCAAGCATTGACCACAAAACCCAAGCTCTGTGACTTACCAATTGAGGTCTGAAATCTCTAACTGAAAAATTATTTTTGCTGCAGGAGCCCTAGAATCAGCTTCTGCCTGTTGGAAGTAGGAGGCTGTTGTTTAAGTCAGTGATTCACAACCAGGAATCTCATGGGATGCCATGAGATCTTTACAAGGGTGCAGTGGGGTGCTGCAAAATCTTAATGCTGTTAAATGTACAAACACCTAAACTTGATTCACAAGACAAAGCCTGGGATTTCAAATAGTAATGCATAGTGTCAAAAACATCCATAGTGTCAAAACCACCTGCTGTGGTCTTTCTGAGTTCTTCACAATAGAAGAATTGCTCTATTATCTTGCTATAGTTAAAAAATAGGGTGCTCCTAAATTCAGAAAAGTTACCAGGGGTGCATCAAAGTCTACCGAGGGATACCTTGAGTCTAACACATTTGAGAGTCACCAGCTTAAAAGCATTGGTCGTGCATGAGGAATGAGGTGGAAGAAGGGGAGATTACACTTTTTTTTAAATCCATTAGAGAACTTCATGAGTAAACGTTCAATCACAGTGTCTGACTGCAAGTAAATAAAATAGTAATCCACTGAAAGAGAAAACCTTATCATGAGGGTAAAAAATAAAAGAAGAAAACACAATCAACCACATGATTACTTACTATGTTGGTTACTCCTGCTGTTTATCAGGCAGCTTATAATGAGCACCTGCAGGTACAGGCCTGGAATTTTAATTTAGTCTTGTCATATTGTCAGATTTTTAGCCATATGGTGGGATTTTTCTTCCCAAATTAATAAATCCATTTTTGCAGTGTTTATTTGCTTTGAAAAGTAACAGGTTAAAATATTTTTTCACAAATAAAATGTCAATGCATGGTGGGAAGGGGCACTTCAATGATTTTGTAACACTGCTTTCATGTGCAGTAGAATAGGCTACTGTGCATTGAAGTGCATGTGTAGACACACCCACTGAGTTACCCCAAAGTAATGCACAGACTGCAGGAGTTTACAAATGCAAGGAACTGAATGTCAGTAAAACTGGATTAGAGCAAGGGACTAACTGCTGCAGGTGTTGAGAAAAGCTTTCTGTTAAGCATGGCAGCTGCTTTTAGGTCCTTTCTTGCAAAACCAACAGGACCACAAGCCAGTTTTTCCCTTGCCTGTTTTCTTACAGACACATTGAAGCAAATACCAGCAACCCTATGCTAACAATCCGTCAAGCACAGACAGAAGCTGAGGAAAATCATTTGCTAAGAGGAACCTCAGTCACATCTGAGTAGTCATTATCCTCATGTGAATGCCAGGAGTGTGAAAGGGTCCAATAAAATAACTATGTTGCCTCACTGCAGTCTTCTGCAGAGTGCAGTCAAGGGTAGTGGAGGCTTGTCTTGCAAGACAAACAACAGAAGCCTGCAACCCCAAGGGAAATGATCAGGAAAGCTAAACAAGGACAATTGCATGCCTGGCAAACCTTCGCTCTTCTAAACTGATACACAAGTTCCTTTCCCTGCCTGGGTAGTTCGGGGTCACTCAACCTTAGCTTCTGTTATGGCAAAACCTGAGACATCTTCACTGCTAAGTCAAGAACAACCTATTACCTACTGGAAAACATCCTGTTTGCAAAGAAAATAATCTTCTCAGATAGGGGGAGGGATGAGGCAGAAGCTCCTTCTGTGCAGCTGAGAGTGTTTCTGGAAGTACCACAGAAAAGGAAGCCTTCTAGTAACAGCAGAAATTACAGCTTCCTCCTTCAGTGTATAAATTGTTTCAAGGTTTTAGGTTTGGCTGCCTGCTGTAGATTAGTGGTCTCCAAAGTGGGGTGTGTGCAAGACGATCCATTGGGGTGCGGGAAGAAAATATTAGAACTTCTATTTATATTTATATAAATATATTGGGGGTGCGTGCTCAAAATTTTTTTACTGATAGGGGTGTGCGATCAAAAAAGTTTGGAGACCACTGCTGTAGATGACTATCCTCTGTTTTTTTTAATTCCTTAACATGGAAACTAAGGCCAGAAGACACTACCGTGATCATGTAGGCAGGCATAATGCAGGCCACTGAGTTAAACAAAGTCACAAAACAATCTAAGCCTTGGTGCCTGGAAACAATCCCAATTCCTTAAGACAGTGGTCCTTAAGACATATTTTGGCCTCATGGGTCAGATGAATGGCACAGGGCTGATCTAGAGGCCAGCTTGGACCTCACACACTGGATGGGCTACAACTGCTCATTTCCACAATGAGCACAATCCAGCTGTGATTAATTAGGCTAGGGATAGACAGTCGATTGATTCAATTGATTCAGTCTTTGCAGGTTAGTCTAACTGGGCTACGCTAAATCAGTTTGTAACTGCTCATACTTCCCAGACATGTACATGCCTGCAGTGGCTCGGGCTAGAAGGCGGGGTGTGTGCTAAATTAGTTCTCCCTTCCCTTCTGCAGTACTGAGCAGAGGGGGGCATGGCACTTTGATTAGGGAGGGGTCTCCCCGCCCCGCTCCTTCTGACCAGCCCAGCAGGCAGTTGATACCAGTGTTTATCACTCCTAACTCAGTGTTTAGCACCCCATTAAGAAAACAACACAGGGACATTACCAGCTACCTTTCCATTCTCCTTGTCACAGCATGGACCGTAGCCAGCATGTGTTCTGCTAGCTAATGCACAGACACCTCTCAGCAAGGCTGGGGGGAGGGGGGAATTCCTGCTTAGCAGGGAGTGGTGAGGGGGATCGGGGGAGTAGCCTTCAGTTTTCCAAGCAAGGGAGCAGAAGGGAGGGGCCAGCCCTGCTGTGGAGCAGAGAGCTCCACCCAACACAGAGAGCATGCTGGGGGAGTCTGGTTTTACTTAAACCAGCAAGGGGTCTGGGACAGACATTGTATAAACCTGTTTGACCCAAATCAGTTAAATCTGATACTACATTCAACCAGGTTTATCTCAAACCAGTTTCAGCCATTTTCAAACTGGTCTATGTGCAATGAATGTCTGTTCTGTTACAGGTTTAAACCACTTTCTGATCGCTTAAACTGGTTTATGTGTAACGTCTGTCCCTAGCCCTAATGACTGAAAGGCTGGAGCAGGGAGCCTAGTAGGTATAAGGGCAGCTTTCTGTCTGTCTTCTGAGGCAAGGAAGTCCCCCATGGTTTGGGCTGGGTCTTCAGCAACTGCTACTTGAAACCATGCCTTGTTTCTTCCTCTAAGAGAGGCTGGTCAGGGTTGACCAAAAAGATCCCAGGCTCTGGTTAAATTGTAGTCTTCATCCTACACAGGACCCTGCTGTGCTGTGGTAAACAAGGAATAAGTGATCCCACAGCTGTGGGCTTGAAGCACTCCAACCTCTGAGGTTGGGGGAGACAGCCCTTTCCAAAGCACAGTTCCTAATGATGACTGACAATGGGCTTGTGCTCCTAAGTCCCTTACATGCATTTGGAAGCCTCCCCACAGGTGTGGAAACAGCATCTCTGTTGCTTCTGGCAGAACCCAGACCTATGCATGTTTGCTTAACACTGACTTGGTCTTTTTTTTTTCCCTTCAGGGACTTGAAAACATGTAGTCTATGCTGTTTTCCACTCCTCTTGGGAGTTAGGTTAAGCACAGTCATCACTGCTTTGCAAGCAAGTGGTATCAAGGTGTAAGTGTTGTGTGGAAGAGTTTATGTGATCAGAACCCAGGGGGCCTTAATCCCAGGCCTCTCTGCACACCACCAGACCTGGGTAACCCCATAGAGTGTTTGTTAGGAGGCTTTAAAACTTCATGGCAGAGCCTTAGCACTTCCCTAAACCTCCCACTCACCTGAGTGTTTGTGAACAGCAGCTGTTTGAATATAATCAGTATTCACCTTCTTGGTGGGTCTCCTGCTGGTCTGCCAATGTTTGGTACTTTTTTGCATGCTTGGTTTGGGACTGAGGTGGGGGAACAGCCTGGGAACTGAAAGCCAAGCTGGGGTTTGGCTCACATAAGTACCTTTTAAGGAGAGGATGCTATTGGCTACATTCTGCTCACCTTGACTTCACATGTTTCCACTCATCTCTTCCACGTGGCTGCATAGGCCTAAAATGGGACATTGTTTAGGCTGATCATTGGAATAAGTCAACGCTTTTCTGAAGTGTGAACTGCGCATAGCTATAGTATTTTTTCTGAGTGGATGGGATTCAGTTTGTGCTCAAGGAACAGATGCGCTGAGTAGGGAGCTGTCACTTATTGCTTTTTTCCCCCATACAAATCTTTAGACCACCCCCTCACCAAGTTCCACATATTCTGACTCTGCTTGAGCAAGTGCTTGTGGCCTGATGCAGCCCCAGCACTGAGCAGGAAGCGTGGTTCTTGCACAGGGGTGGCTCTTCTGGTTTATATGCTTACAGGCAGGGTTGCTGAAGATGTTGCTTGCTAGATGAGGCTGTTTGCTGTGGACATGCAACCCGGGTTGATTTTGGGGGGAGGGTGTCTTTGCACATTTGTCACTTCCAAGGGAGAGAGCTCGCCCTGCTATTTCTAAGTGCAGACCAATCTTGGCAAACAGATTGGTGCTCTCCTGATCAAAAATGCTGCTTATGTCCAGGTTCTTTGGTAGCCAGTTCTATTTTCAGACTCAGAAGGTGCTGCAAGCTACTTGCATAAGAGTCCCCTACATGAATGAATATGAAGAGCACAGCATGAGCACTGGCAGGACTTCTAGCAGGTGCAGATGACTGGTTTAATCAAAGAACTTACTAATCATGATTAGGAGAAAGGACTGCAGAAGTTAGCACCTGCTGAATGACCAGCCAAGGAGATGGATGCTGCTGGCAAACAAATTGCTAGGGAGAGGCATGTGGTGCCACAAAAAGGCAAAAAGCATAGAGTGATTTCATAGACATTAGGGCTGGAAGGGATTGGAAGATCATCAAGTCCAGCCCCCCGCCCAAAGGGCAGGAAGTCAGCTGGGGTCATAGGATCCCAGCAAGATAAGCATCCAATTTGCTCTTAAAGGTGTTCAATGTAGGTGCTTGAACCACCTCTGATGGCAGGCTATTCCAGACCTTGGGGGCTCAGACAGTAAAGAAATTCTTCCTTATGTTCAGCCTGAAACGGTCTTGCAGTAGTTTATGACCATTCGACCTCATCATCCCTTGGGGCGTTCTGGTGAACAAATGCTCCCCCAGATACTGGTGGTCTCCCCTGATAAACTTATA